>NC_091473.1:0-347405 GCF_036971445.1 Narcine bancroftii
TCCCATCTTCCTCTCTACCTCGTTCTTTCTCTCTCTCCCTGAGCACCTCTCTCTTTCCCTCTCACCCTCCTTGTCACTCTCTACCTCTCCCTCCTTTCCCCCCCTCCCCAAAACGGTCTCTATTGCCCCTTTCACACTAGCAAGTGATCCCAGGAATCAAATGCCAATTGGCCCTTATGCAAAATCTGCTCATCTTTCTTATTTGGCTTGGCTTCGCAGACGAAGGTTTATGGAAGGGGTAAATGTCCACGTCAGCTGCAGGCTCGTTTGTGGCTGACAAGTCCGATGCGGGACAGGCAAGGGGGTTGCAACGGTTGCAGTGAAAAATTGGTTGGTTGGGGTTGGGTGTTGGGTTTTTCCTCCTTTGTCTTTTGTCAGTGAGGTGGGCTCTGCGGTCTTCTTCAAAGGAGGTTGCTGCCCGCCGAACTGTGAGGCGCCAAGATGCACGGTTTGAGGCGATATCAGCCCACTGGCAGTGGTCAATGTGGCAGGCACCAAGAGTTTTCTTTAGGCAGTCCTTGTACCTCTTCTTTGGTGCACCTCTGTCACGGTGTTCAGTGGAGAGCTTGCCATATAGCATGATCTTGGGAAGGCGATGGTCCTCCATTCTGGAGACGTGACCCACCCAGCGCAGCTCAACGCTGGCATCAAATGACATCATCTCACGCCACGGATTGATGTCCTCAACTCCTAGTACGATCCCTGGCATCTGCAGATGCCAGCGTTGCAATTTGGAAAGTGTGAAACGGGCAATTGCATTGTGGTATTGAAATGACCCAAGTTTTTGCATGAGGGAGGAAATTGAAGGAAGAAAAGATTAAAATGAAGGTATAAATTTTGCCATGGGAAAGTCGCAGTGGGAGAGAGATTGGAAATAAATAGCAATAAATAACATAGCGGACAATTTTTAAACAGTATGGGAAATTTTGTTGCGCAATAGTGCACAATTTATAAAGACCATGGGAAAATTGATGGCAGACCTGACTTCTCATAATGCCATGCATCAGAGAAATCCCTGCATGAGTGCTCTGTGCATGCAACTGTGCACATAGCCCTTTCTCTGCCTCACAGAATTCTGGGCGGGCAGGTCCACCATCGCTTTTCCCCATGGTCTTTATAAATTGTGCACGATAGCATTACTAGCTTTGCCATGTTGTAAAAATTATGCTCAATAGCGCTACCAACTTTCCAACATTGTTTTAAAATAGTCCACTATTGCTATTTATTGCTTGCACTTTCCCACAGTCCCCTATAAAAGTTTATATAGGTCGGCACAACAGCAGGGGCTTAAGGGCTCATACTGTGATGTACATAAAGCTTAATTATGTTATAATTAAGCATGATTAATTTTGTTCATATTTTTTGAGAGGGGATTTGATAGAGGTGTTTAAGATAATGAGAAGGATAGATAGAGTTGATGTGGAAAGGCTTTTGCCATTGAGAGTAGGAGAGATGGATACAAGAGGTCATGGGTTGAGAGTTGACGGGCAAAGGTTTAGGAGTAACATAAAGGGGAACTTCTTTACTCAGAGAGTGGTTACTATGTGGAATGGGCTTCCATGAAAGGTGGTGGAGGCAGGGTCAATTTTGTCATTTAAGAAAGAGTTGGATAAGTACATGGATGGGAGGGTGATGGAGGGATATGGGTAGGGTGCTGGTAAGTGGTATTAGAGGAGGGTTCTTGGATCAGTGTGGACTAGAAGGGCCAAATTGGCCTGTTTCCGTGCTGTAATTGTTATATGGTTATAAGATCCCATTACATTGATCAAGGTTTAGGGAAGGTCCACCATCACTCGATGCATCATGACATCACCAGTAGAAGGTGGAACAGTCTTAACTCTGGGGATGGCTCCTTGCAAGTGTGAAAGCGTGCAGTGTCTCAGTTAGGAGTGGTCAAGTGCGAAAAGCAAACCCCCATTCCTATCCCAGGACACTGAACAACCAATTTAGTGAGATGCAAGTGTGAAAGGGGCTTCTGTTGTCCCTCTGCTTGTCTCTCTGCTCTGTCTCTCTTGTGTGCTGGTGTTTACACACACACACACACACACACACACACACACACACACACACACACACACACACACACACACACACACACACACACACACACACACACACACACACACACACACTCTCTCTCTCTCTCTCTCTTCCAACTTGACCCTCCTTATCTATCCAGCCCAGTCACGCTTCTCTCTCTCTCCATCTCCCCCCAGGTGATCTGCAAGGTGTCCCTTGCCCAGATCTCGGATGTAGATAGAGCTGTGGCAGTGGCGAAGGAAGCGTTTGAGACTGGTGAGTGGGGGAGGATGAATGCCCGAGACCGGGGCCGACTCATCTACAGGTGAGTTATCTTTTAGTATCACCATGTTGAAGAGCTTTGTTGTGCATGCTATCCAGCCAAGTCAATTCATACAGCAGAGAATAAACCAATAAATGGACAGCAATGTAGGCAAACATGTTATAATGCCAGACAGTGCAGGATATAAAGTCCAGTTAAACAGTGCAGGGGTACACTCTTTAGCCAGTGAGGGGACCATTCAAGATATAATGTGTAGATGAGGTCGATGGAGGGAGGGGGATGATGAGGTTTAGATGGAGTGGAGGGGGTGTGATGAGGTGTAGATGGGAGGGGGTTCAGGGGCTAAATTCTAGAGCATGTGAAGTGGGAGGAATGATGGAGAGGCTGAGTGTTGTATGAAGATCAGAAAGAGCTGTTGTGATGGAAGGGATCTGCGAGAGGGTGGAAAGGCTCTGGAGTGGAATCCATGGAGATGAGCGAGGCCACATGTTCTCAGGAATGGAGGATGTGGGAGGGAGCTTCTCCTCCCTCCTTGGCAATTCCCTCCTTGGGAATGAGCAGGAGGAGTGAGGTCTTGGTGCTTCATCTCACACTGACGCTGTTGCTTGGTTGAATCACCCACAGGCTGGCCGACCTGATGGAGCAGCACCAGGAGGAACTGGCCACAATCGAAGCCATCGACTCGGGCGCAGTCTACACCCTGGCACTGAAAACGCACGTGGGCATGTCCATCCAGACCTTCCGCTACTTCGCTGGCTGGTGTGACAAGATTCAGGTGGGCAAGGGCGGCAAACTGCACCCAGTGAACAGAAACCTCCTCCCCAACCCTGTCACCCCCCACACCCCATCACGTCCCCACCCCCCCCCCACCACCCCGGCAGATTGCATCTTCTCACTGACATGCACCTCCTCTCAGGTGTGACTGCCATGTAACCGGACACATCTGTGCATTAGTACATGCAATTATGTGGACACTGCATGCACACAGGCACATAAACGTACATGCATGTACTCGCACACAAGCACATACATGTAGGGGCACATCCACAGGCACATGCGTGCAAACACAGACACGCACACCCACAGACAAGTGTATGCATCCATACACCCATATATATTTGTTCACCAGCACATCCAGATACTGGCACAGAGCTTTGCACACTCGTGCATGCATACATCTGTGAGTTCGTGTATACCTGTCCACTGGTAGATCTCTCACACACTGAGGCCTGCCATGGTGAATGAAGCCAATCCCCCCTATAGCCCAGCTCACGAATGTCATGTGGTCTCTAATGTTGGCGTTAATCCACCTGCAGGGTTCCACTATCCCCATCAACCAGGCTCGACCAAACCACAACTTGACCTTCACAAGGAGGGAGCCCATCGGGTGAGTTTGGACTGCTTGTTGGGGTCCGGAGGAAAATGAGTGATGAGTTCATCAAACTCCAGGCACTTGTCCATCAGAACTCTGGGCCACAGCCCCTCTGGTCTCTTAATCACTAACTCGGCGTTGGCTCATCTTAACCTGATCCCATCCCTGCTGCCCACCTTCTCCCTCCCATCCTCACTGGGGGCAGATCAGTTGCAAATTCCAGTGACTTGTCAAGTCCCACCCCTCACAAGGAAACCCACGTGGTCACAGGGAGAGCGTGCAAGCTCTGCACAGAGAGTGCAGGAGGCCGGGATCGAATCTGGGTCTTTGGATTTGTGAGGCAGCGCCACGGCCCACTGCCCCACAGAATCTTAGAGTAATAGATTGTTGATGCTCAGGTAGAGGACTTTCAGCCCATCTAGTTTGTGTCAGCCCTTGGTACAGCAATCCCATTGACCCCTTCTCCCCTGTGCCTCCCCCCCCCCACCCTGTCCCTGTAACGTTCACATCCCTAACTAACTCCTGGTTGCATTCTCAGTCCCACTTCAGCCTAACAGTCCTTGAGCTATCCACTGCTGAGAACAACTGCATCCCAATCACTTTCTGTACGTCCAGCGATGTCCTGTCCATCTTCAGCCCCTTTCACACTGGCAACTTATCCTAGTAATTAATGGCTAATATACAGTATTATCAGTATGAATGCACGCAAATCAGCACATGGATGTCAAATCACCCTGGGGATGGACCACCTCGGTGAGGTGTATGGGCTATGGGCTATCCTGGGACAAATTGACGCACTGATGATGTTTTTGAATGAGTGCAGGAATGTGAAGGAAACAAAAGATTAAAAAGAAGGTATAAACTTTGTATTCAATTTACTGATCAATTATGATCTTGTAATTAAATAAACCTTTTTCATGCCTAATTATAACATAATTAAGCTTTATATACAGCATAGTATGAGCCCTTCAGCCCCTGTTGTGCCAACCTTTATAAATTTATGAAGTGCTGTGGGAAAGCGGTAGTAGCATTAAAACAATTTATAAAGATCGTGGGAAGATCGCAATGGGGATGAAATGCATGCGCACACACACAACCAAGTGAGTACATACGACAATCAATGATAGAAAGATAGTTATGTCTGTGAGAAACAGAGAGAAAAGAGAGAGAGAACACGAGCAATGGCAGACTTGTCCTCCCAGAATTCTGTGCGACAGAGAAAAGGCTGTATACATGGAGCACTCATGGAGGGGTTTCTCTGCAACATGGAATTCTGGGAGGGCAGGTCCACCATTGCTCGATCCATCACTCAGACGTCGCCAGTGGATGCTACTTTGAGGGGCTGAAATTCATACAAGAATCCAAAATGCCAGATCAGTAGCAGAAGTCCAAATGATCTCTGAATGAGTAAAGGAGGGAAGGAAATACAGTGATTTAAAGTAATAATACAGAGGGTGAGGTTGCTTTCCCCTCAAGAAGACGCTGATTTGGAGTGCGTTAAGGTGGATGCGTGTAGACGTTGGGTAATCAGTGCCGAACTTCAACGTTATGCAACAATTTTCAATGCAACGGTTTGACCATTGTAGCATTTGCGCTCTCTCAGCTGATTCTGCACATCCACGCTGTGAAATTGCACCTCTCCAACCTTGTTACTTGCCCACGGCCGAAAAGCCTCTTCCCCTCTTAGTATCAGGGTGATCCGCACCTCCCTCACTGGTTTCAGCATCAACAGGAAATGCTCATGTTTTTCAGTTATACAGTAAAGTCCCTGATATCTGGCACCTATGGGGATTAGTTGATGCTGGATAAGCATGTTGTCTAGTTGCTTGAGATTGTGTGTTGCATGAATGGAGAGCTAATGGCGAGGTGTGCCGATTTTAAACTGACGTGTTTTTTACCCATTTATATTCCACGATTTTTTTTTTGCCTGTTGCTTGAATTCTGCATAACATTTTTTTTTAACTGCACTTTGAAACAGTGAAAGGTTTATAGGAAGAAATGCAATGATAAAAATTGGTAAAAATTCTCTAGCTCTCTCATCTACAGATAGTTCAGTCATTCTAAACTATTAATTTCCTCATTGCAACATTTATGTATGGGTGCTTGCAACTGTTGTCTATGAAGAATGAGGGCCAACTTTCACATGAGATCATGGAAAATTACAGATTTTTTAGCCAAAAATATGGGGTTGACTTTTATGAGATTGACTTTTACATGTGTATGTATGTAAAGGGACCCCCTTGTTGATCACATCAAGTTCTCGACCTGCCTACAATGGGACTTGAACACACATTCTCTGCATTATTATTCCAGCCTGGTTATGAATGACCTGCTCAGTCACATTACTGCAGAGGAGGCCATTCAACCTCGAGTCCAGAATTAACCACCATTCAGCAGGTTCCTCGCCAAGTGTGCTGTGCCCAGGACTGGCCACTCCAGAGCAGTGGACCAAGTAATGCTCCCATGAATTGTTGGGGTATTTGTAGGATGCTGACCTGTGCCCTCTCTCTGGTTCCCCTGAACTAGGGTGTGTGGAATCGTGATCCCATGGAACTACCCACTAATGATGCTGGCATGGAAGACGGCAGCTTGCCTTGCCGCTGGCCACACCGTGGTCCTGAAGCCCGCGCAGGCAAGTTGTCCGCACTGTCCTCCCACAACATGTGGGCACCACACAATAACCGTGACTCGTGGAGCACAGAAGGCAAAACAGCACAGGAACAGGCCCTTCTGTCCCCCGTGTTTGTGCTGAACACAATTCCCAGATCAAAGTACAACTCTGCTACCTGCTTCGGATCCACATCCTTCCCTATCCCCCTTACATTCACAGCAGGAGAGCCTCCGAATGATAGGACAACCCTTTAGAACAGAGATGAGGAGACATTCCTTCAGCCAGAGGGTGGTGAATCTGAGGGATTCATTTCCACAGATGGCTGTGGAGACCACATCATTGGGTAGGTTCAAGACAGAAGTTGATTGGCAGGATTCATGAGGGGAGGGGTCAAAAGTTATAGGGAGAAGAATGGGATTGGAAGGAAGAATCCATCAGCCATAATTTGAATGGCAGAGAAGACACGATTGGCCTAATTCTCTTCCTCAGGTGTGGTCTCTCATTGCTTCGTAAACTCCACCATTGTATCTGCTTTCATTGCTACCCCTGGCAGCCCATTCCAGGCACCCACCACTTTGTATGTAAAATATTTGTCCTGCCCTTTATCTGCCCCCCCTCACCTGAAGTGTGTGACACTTATAGATTCTGACTGCCCACTCTATCAATGCCTCTTACGATTCCTTTGTCAGTTACAGTGCAGAGCATACAATATTAGATGAAATTTCCTTTTGCCCGCCGTAAGGCAGACAAAGACTCGCCATGAGAGTTGCCCGGCGCCCCTTACAGTACAAGAGAAATAGAAGCAAAATGGAGTCCCTTTGAGTCGCTGAGTGTCTGTGGATTTGCCTCCAGCCCTTCTGCAGCCCTCGGCATCCACACAGATCGATCAATCAGCAACCAGATCCAAACCTTCAACACAATTTGGAAGCCTTCAGCACCCGAGGCCCTTCAAGAGCACTTCTCGCGCACAGCACCCTCTCGATCCCAGCTCCCCGCAGCCTGTGGTGGGGGGGGGGGGTCACCTGATTGCGTTGCCCCCAGACTGTGGATCCCTCAGTCGCTGAGCCCTGCACTGGTCCACTGTAATGGTTGCCATCCTGTAGGATTGTCTGCTTCTCCTTCTCAACGGCGGGGTGTTTCTTCTCATTTCTGGTGCCCTGCGCCAGTCCACTGCTCCCGGGAGTCTTCAACCCATTGTGGTTGCTACTGAGCACAGGTGCCATTTAAAGCCCGAACAGAGTTGTCGGCATTATGACTGGGTGGCTGGACCCTGTGGAGCAGTGCTGTGTCCATGCTCCCCGCTCTCCCGGGTCCACTCTGGCAACAGCATTGCCATGACAGCAGCTCCAGCAGCACTGCCAATTTTTTAGGAGCACCAGGAGGCCATTCAGCCCTTCAAATTGCCTAATTATTCAACGTAATCAGTGTTGATCTAGACCCCAAGGGCCTTCCTGCCGATCTCTGGGCCCTCTCATTCCTCGGGCAGCTGGAACTGCAAGGATCTCAGTGCAGGATGCAGCCTCTACAGTCCTAAACGATTGAGCTTCTCAGAGGTTCTCTGACCTGGCAGAAACCCTCACTATCTGAGGGAGAATGTGCAAACTCCACACAGGCAGCATGGAGGTTGGCATGAATCCCGCTTCACCACAGAGCTGCCTCTCTTGGGGATTAGTCCTGCTTCTCCTTGTCAGAACAAGCCCTGGGAAGGTTCATAGCCATGAACATAACAATGAGGCACAGTAAGATCACAGGAGCAGGGGAGGTGAGGGTGGCACAGCAATAATCCGGGGGGGGGGGGGGAGTGGAGTGTTGGCAGGTGGACCCTGAAGGCTCCCAAGGTTATTCACTTTGGAATGAAAAATGGAAGATCAGATTATTGTTTAAATGGCAATGATTGCAGCGTGCTGCTGCGCAGAAGGACTTGGGAGCGCTTGTGCATGAATCGCAAAAGGTTGATTTGCAGGGGCAGCAGGCGATCAGGAGGCAAAATGGAATGTTGACCATCACTGCTCAAGGGATTGAGTTTAAGAGCAACTGTACAAGGTACTGGTGAGGCCACATCTGGAGCGTGTAGTTCTGGTCTCTGTACTCGAGGAAGGATGGACTGGCTTTGGAGGCGGTGCAGAGGAGGTTCACCAGGTTGATTCCAGAGATGAGGGCGTTTGCCTGTGAGCAGAGATTGAGTCGTCTGGGACAGTACTCGCTGAAATTTAGAAGAATGAGAGGGGATCTTATAGATGCATAAAATGATGAAAGGCATCGATGAGATAGAGGTAGGTATGATGTTTCCATGGGCGGGGGAGACCAGAACTAGGGGACAGAGCCTGAAGATTCAGGGTAGTAGATTTAGGATGGTGATGAGGGGGGTGATGAATCTATGGAATTCTCTGCCCTTTGAGGGAGTGGAGGTGACCTCAGTAAATATATTTAAGACAAGGTTGGATAGATTTTTACAAAGCGGGGGTATTAAAGAATATGGGAAAAAGACATGTCGGTGGAGATGATCTCATTGAATGGTGGAGCAGGCTTGACGGGCCGGATGGCCAACTCTTGCTCCTCCTTCGTGTTTTTATGATAGGGCGCAGAAAGATCCTGGGGATCAGCCATGGAGTGTGGTCACAGCCAGATCCCGGGAGGTTGCAATATAACATTGGTAAAGCAAGATCCCATGAAACTGCGGTAGAATGTTGGAAGAGCCTCGAGGAAATCCAAGCAAGGTCCCTGAGGAAGACCCTGTCCTCAGCTGCCATGTGAGGGAGTGGACGTTGGGGGGGGATCGCTCTGCCTTCTCCGAACAAGTCCTTGGGGCCCGCCTCACCTGTGGAGCTGATGGCCAACATCCCCTGCGTGAATGGAGTGACAGACACTGTTCCGTGACCTGGATTGGCCATCTAGTTTTCTAGATTGACCCTCCAAACTTCCAACACGCTGAGGCCTAGTGAACGTAAAGGCTGCCAGATTCATTCATGCCTGTGATTTCCCATTCTCCCCACAGGTGACCCCCTTGACGGCGCTGAAATTTGCAGAGCTCACCGTGAAGGCAGGATTCCCAAAGGGGGTGGTGAACATCATACCAGGTGCAGGTAGGGGACCAGCACTACGCCTCCCTCTAGTACTCCCTCAGTACTGCGCCTCCCACCATGCTGTTGGGGATGGGCGATGGAGGTGGAGATTGGGTGTGAGGGCGGAAGTGGGATGGGGGAGCTAGAGATGGGGTGGGGACTATGGGAGGTTGGAGGGGGTGGTGTACAGTACACTGCACCCACTCCAGGTGTGACTTGCTGCCCACAGGTTCACTGATCGGCCAGCGAATCTCCGAGCACCCCGACGTGCGCAAGTTAGGCTTCACTGGGTCAACTCCGGTGGGGAAACACATCATGAAGAGGTAAGCGAGGGGATATCACCAGGATTCCTCTCCAGTGTTGGGGGGGTTGGGTCAGATATCCCCATCACAGGGGTGAGGAACAGGTTCCCCCATCATGTTCCCCCATCATGGAGGTGGGGAACAGAGACCCCATCATGGGGTTGGGGAACAGGGACCCCCATCACGGGGGTGGGGAACAGGGACCCCCATCACGGGGGTGGGGAACAGGGACCCCCATCACGGGGGTGGGGAACAGGGACCCCCATCACGGGGGTGGGGAACAGGGAGCCCCATCACGGGGGTGGGGAACAGGGACCCCCATCACGGGGGTGGGGAACACGGACCCCCATCACAGTGGGGAGGGGTGGAGATAGAGAACGCAAATGGTGGGGGGGGGAGGAGTACATAATGCATGTGGGGATGCTTAGAAAACGCGGGGAGATGGGGCGGGGGGTAAAGACAGCTGTTCTGGATTGTGTTTATGTGGAACGTATCT
Organism: Narcine bancroftii; assembly: GCF_036971445.1. Lineage (NCBI taxonomy): Eukaryota > Metazoa > Chordata > Chondrichthyes > Torpediniformes > Narcinidae > Narcine > Narcine bancroftii. The sequence continues at coordinate 10,146 of NC_091473.1, forward strand.
AGGCGACGTTTAATGGTGACACCCCTTCACTCCTCCCTCCTTCATTCCCTTCCCTCCTCCCTCCTTCATTCCCTTCCCCCTCCCTCCTGTATAGCTGTGCAGTCAGCAATGTGAAGAAAGTCTCCCTGGAGCTGGGGGGCAAATCCCCACTCCTCATCTTCAACGACTGCAACCTCCACAAGGCTGTGCGGATGGTGAGGCTCACGGTTTCATAACGGGGGGAGAGGAGCCCCTCCCAGCAGAGTTTTGGGGGAGAGGAATCCCTCCCAGCAGAGTTGGGGAGTGGGGGGAGAGGAGCCCCTCCAGCAGAGTTGGGTATTAGGAGGAAAAGAGCCCCTCCAGCATATTGGGGAGGGGAGGAGGCCCTCCAGCTGAGTTGGGGTGGGGAGGAACCCCTCCAACAGAGTTTGGGGAGTGATGTGGGGGGATTGGGACAAGGGCTGGAGGTGGGGGGATTGGGACAAGGGCTGGAGGTGGGGACCACCTGTACAACTCCCCACACCCAGCAGAAGTTGGGGACAGATGGAGGCAAATGAGACCACAAATGAGAGGGAGAGGGAGTGTGAAGAGGGGTGGAAGGCATGGAGGGAGGGGCAGGCATGGGGAGTGGTGGGATGGGAAGTGGTGGGTTGGGAAGGGAGAGGGTGGGGGAGAGGGAGAGCATGGAGGGAAGGGGAGTATTTGAGTCAGAGGGAGTGCGGAGGGGGAGCGTAGAGGGTAAGGAAGGGATCGATGAGGAAAGGGGAGTAAAAAAGGTGGAGGGAGAGAGTTTGAGGTGGAGGAAGTGTGGAGGGAAGGGGAGTATTTGAGGTGGAGGGGGAGCGTGGAGGACGGGGAGAGTTTGAGGTGGAGGGCCAGGGAGGAAGTGTATTTGGGGTGGAGGGAGTGTGGAGGGCAAGGAAGAGTGGAGGGGAGAATGTTTGAAGCAGAGGGAGTGTGGAGGGGAGCATGGAGGGAGTGTGGAGGGCAAGGAAGAGTGGAGGGAGGTGGGAGTGTTTGAGGTGGAGGGATTGTGGAGAGGGAGGGGGAATGTAGAGGGAGGATGTGGGAGTGTTTGAAATGGAGGGAGTGTGGAGGGCGAGGGAGGGGGAACATTTGAGGCAGAGGGAGTGTAGTGGGAGGGGTCGTGTTGGAGGCAGGGGTGTGTGGAGGGAGATGGGAGTGTTTGAGGTGGAGGGAGTGTGGAGGTTGAGGGACGGGGCACATTTGAGGCAAGGGAGGGAAAGTGTTTGAGGCGGAAGGTGTGTAGAGAGAAGGGGAATGTTTGAAGTGGAGGGAGCGTAGAGGGAGGTGGGACTGTTTATGGAGGGAGTGTTGCAGGAAGGGGAGTGTTTGAGGCAAAGGGAGTGTAGTGGGAGGTGGTATTGTTTGAGGTGGAGGGAATGTGGAAGGTGGGAGTATTTGAAGTGGAGGGAGTGTAGAGGGAGTTGGAGTGTTTGAGGTGGAGGGAGAGTGGAGAGAGGTGGGAGTGTTTGAGGTGGAGGGAGGTGGAAGTGTTTGAGGTGGAGGGAGGTGGGAGTGTTTGAGGTGGAGGGAGGTGGGAGTGTTTGAGGTGGAGGGAGCATAGAGGGAGGTGGGAGTGTTTGAGGTGGAGGGAGCATAGAGGGAGGTGGGAATGTTTGAGGTGGAGGGAACATAGAGGGAGGTGGGAGTGTTTGAGGTGGAGGGAGCATAGAGGGAGATGGGACTGTTTGTGGATGGAGTGTTGCGGGAAGGTGAGTGTTTGAGGACAAATGAGTGTAGAGGGAGGTGATATTTTGTGGAGGGAATGTAGAGGTAGGCGTAAGTGTTTGATGTGGAGGGAGAGTAGAGGGAGCTGGGCGTAGAGGGAGGTGGGAGTGTTTTAGGTGGAGGGAGAGTGAGTGTTTGAGGTGGAGGGAGGTGGGAGTGTTTGAGATGGAGGGAGTGTGGAGAGAGGTGGGAGTGTTTGAGGTGGAAGGAGTGTAGAGGGAGGTGAGTGTGTTTGAGGTTGAGGGAGGGGAAGTGTTTGAGGCAGAGGGAGTGTAGTGGGAGGGGGGTGTTTGAGGCAGAGGGAGTGTAGTGGGAGGGGGAGTGTTTGAGGCAGAAGAGTGTGGAGTGAGGTGAGAGTTTTTGTGGAAGGAGGGAGGTGGGAGTGTTTGAGGTGGAGGGAGTGTAGAGGGAGGTGGGAGTGTTTGAGGGAGAGGAAGTGACTTGTTGAACTCCAAGGTGACCTTGCCTCAGTTGTCACCGGGACATGGCCATTAACGGGAGTTAGATTAGTGATTGATTATGTGGTTAGTAAATCATTCTTCACCTTAGTTAATTACCTTGGTGAATGTGATCAGGCTGTTGACTAACATGGGTTAATCTCTACATGGCTCACAATGATCTTGGCACAACAATCCAAGCAGGGGAGCTGGAATGTGACCCATTGTCTCAGACCAAGGCTGATAACCCAACTGCATTAGGCCCTTTCAAGCTGCCATGTAAAATGGGGTTAGCGCTCCACTCACGCGGCAGATTGAAAAAGTCCAACCCACTCAGGGTCGTCCCATAACCGCTTGGATACCTCTGAGGTAGTCAGGGAACCCAGTAATACTCACCTGAACTCACTCCCTCTCCCTCCACCTCAAACACTCCCACCTCTCTCTACACTCCCTCCATCTCAAACACTCCCACCTTCCTCTACACCCAGCTCCCTCTACTCTCCCTCCACATCAAACACTCCCACCTACCTCTACATTCCCTCCACAAGCGCCCTCCTGCGGCTTGAAACTGAAAATGGCCGACCTGGTGACAGCGGTTATGCACTGGTGTCACAGGGAAACCCCAGTGAAGTAGTGCCTGCCATGATTGGGAGGGTAGAGAGAGGTCGCTGCCATAGGGCAGGGGGGGTGAGGGGTGCCACGATCAGCAGAGAGTGGTCACTGCAGCAGGAAAGGGAAGAGGGGACAGCAGTCGCGGGGAAGGGGAGAGGGGCCAATGCTGCGGGGAAGGGGAGAGGGGTCACTGCCTCGGGAAAGGGGAGAAGGGTCACTGACGTGGGGAAGGGGAGAAGGGTCAATGCTGCAGGGAAGGGGAGACGGGTCAATGCCGAAGGGAAGGGGAGACGGGTCAGCTGCCGTGAGGAAGGGGAGAGGGGTTGGCTGCTGCGGGGGCAAAGGGGTCGGCTGCCATGGGGTGGGGTGGGGGGGCGTGATTGCTGGTAGGAGGAAGACTAACAGCAAGTAGGAGGGAGAATGACAGCTGGTAGGGGGGGACGGGGGAGTCTAGTTTGTGTGATGCGTCACCTACCATTGCGGAGGCGGGATCCCCCTTAAATCCGCCCTCAGATTAAAAGGTCCTGGCAGCACCTTTGCCCCACTAAGCACACCTGGGTCCCAGGAGCTACAGTTTAAAAATGCCTACTGTTACTGGAGAGCCCCTCAGCCTGGCCCCCATCCCCCCCATCCTTCACCTCACCCCAACCACTGCCTCTGTGCGTTGGCTCCCAATGAAGACCTCCTCTCTGCATTCACTTCAGAGGACAGGGAAGGGAGTGAGTTCAGGGAGGGGTACAAGGGTCAGGGGAGGATAGATTTGTCACAGGTTCTGCAGGAAGCGAGGAAGCACTCGGTTGAGGTCCTGCCAGAGGTGGGTTTCTCTGCTGCCTGCAGGTGAGGTGCCAGCAGACTTTCACAGTTTTAATTTAGACATAAATCAACGGTAACCGGCCCTTCTGCCCACGAGCCCAATCTGCCCAAATACACCCCTGTGACCAGTTAACCTATAGCCTCTGTACAGTTTTGAAGGGTGGGAGGATACTGGAATGTACAAAATGTTCATAGAATGTTCAAACTCCTCACAGACAGCACCTGATTCGGAACACTTATGTGGAGTTCTGGATAGGCTTGTTTCACTGAGACAGGGAAAAGATAGTAGGAAAAGGGAACTGTGGTTGCCCAAATAGGCGAGGCAGCTGGTTAAGAGGAAGAAGGAAGTGTACATTAGATTTAGGAAACAGGAAGGGCTCATGAAAATTATCTTGTAGCCAGGAAGTAACTTAAGAATGGACAGGAAAGCTCAAAGTGGGAATGAGAAGGCCTTGGCAAGTAGGATTAAGGAGATCCCAGGATTGATAAATTCCTGGGGCTGGATGAGATATACCCCAAGTTACTGTCTGTCCCCCTCATAATTTTGTATACTCTCCTCATTCTCCTACGCTCCAGGGATTAGACCTAACCTGTTTAACCTTGCAACCCTGCAACTCAGTTCGCCAAGTCCCAATAACATCATAGTAAATATGGAGTGAAGCCGCTCTTCCCACTTCTGGGTAGGAGTGTAAAGCCTGAAGACCACCAGCCTGTCGGTCTTTTGAAGAGATGTATCTTCAGGTCTCGCTTCAGGACAACTGGAGGTGGAACCTGGGGGCCATCATCTAGGTCAAAAGGGCACAACTTCAGGATCAAAGAGTGTCAATTTAAACCAGAGAGACAAAAAAAATTTCTTTGGCCAGAGGGTCATGAGTCAGTAGAACTTGTTGCCACTGGCAGGTCATGGGGTGTATTTAAGGCAGAGATTGACAGGTATTTAATTAGTCAGGGCATCAAGGGTTACGGATAGAAGGCAGGGAGTGGGGCTGAGTTTGAGGATGGATCGGCTCATGATAAAATGGTAGGGCAGGCACGATGGGCCTCCTTCTGCTCCCATATCTTGTAATCTTGTGAGAAGAACAGGGAATGGACCCTGGAGACCACCAGCCTTTCGGTCTGATGGAAAGACGTGTCACCAGGTCTAGCCTTAGGACAGCTGGGGGTGGTTTTGATCAGTGTCTGTATCCTGGCTAAGATTCAGCCTGGGAACACTGGGTCTATGCCAAAAGCCTACCACCCATGCCCACAGTCCCCACTGCTCCTATCCCCACATTCCTACCAAGTGCTGCCAGGTTACACTGCTTTATGGCACCAGGAACATCTTCCAGTGGCCGGTGAACACATCGATCCCACACACCTTCCGGACATGAGATAAACCTACCCAGCACCCGGAGAATCCCCAGTCAAGGGGAGATTGTGCAAATCCCACCCAGATGGCAGTGGATGGTCAAGGTCAAAGCTGGGTCTCTGTAGCAGAAGCAGTGGCACTACCTGCTGCATCACTCCGATAGTTCCATTAACCATTGTCTCTTCCAAGGGAATGGGGGCAGTGTTCTTCAACAAGGGAGAGAACTGTATCGCAGCTGGTCGGCTCTTCGTTGAGGAATCCATCCACGACCTGTACCTGAACAAAGTGGTGAGTCCCTACTGTGTGAGGGTCAGCACCACACACCCCCTCACCCTCCCCCCCCAACCCGGGAAGAGCAGGAGGCAGTACAGCACACATTCTTCTTCCCCCTCTCCCCTCCCCTCTTTGCACTTCTCCACTCTTCCTCCCCACTCCTTCCCTTTTCCTCCCTCCCATCCCATCTCCTCCCTTACCCTCCCTTACCCTCCCTTCCCCCCCTGCTCCCTTCCCCACCCTTCTCCTTCCCATTCCTCCTCTCCTCTCCTCCTCTTCCCATCAACCCCTTCCCTCCCTACCATCATTCCCACCCCTCCCTTCTCCTCACTTCTAAATCCTCCCCTCCTCACCTTTCCCCTCCCCTCCATTCCCTTCTCTTCCCCACATTCTGCACTCTCCTTCACTCACCCCGTCACTACTCCTCTCCTTCCTCTTCCCTACCTGTTCACCAATCCTCTCTCCAACCTTCCTCTCCCCACCCTTCCCCTCCCCGTCCTCTTGATGCCTCTCCACCCTCTCCCTGACCCCTTCACCCATCCTTTCCACCCTCCCAGGTGTCCCCCTTTCCATTGGGTAGTTGGCTGTTGGACAAGCTGCTGAGATGAGGATGCACTCAGGTGTTGGGAGGCTGCTATCTCCATTGAAGCTTTTCTGCATTGGACCACAGGTCGAGGAGGTGAAGAAAATGAAGATCGGTGATCCCTTAGATAGGTCGACGGACCACGGCCCTCAGAACCACAGAGCCCACCTGGACAAGATGGTTGAGTACTGTGCCACAGGAGTACAGGAGGGAGCCACACTGGTCTACGGGGGGAAGCAGGTGCCCAGGCCTGGTAGGTGGCAGGACAGGTCTGGACAGGTACTATGTTGCCAACACCTTGGATCGGATCATTGCTCTCTGTGGGAGGGTGACAGGGAAGGACCCAGGGACATGTAACCTCTGTTTTGAATTTGGCCATCTCTGTAACACACCCAGACAAAGGAGCTTTCACGGAGACCAACATCCTCATAGCCAGAGAGCTGGGGTAGGTCGGGTGCTTAGGACTCTGGGAAAACTCCCAGCTCTGCTGCAGGAACAAGAGCCTGTATTCTTTAACTCCTGATGATGGCAGAGAAGGGAAACTTACCACAGTTCACAGATGTGCCATCAATTACTGAGGCACTGTGACAGGGACAAGCACAGGACACTGTGACAAGCTCCCTCTTCAGACTCCCGGGGTGGAACAGAGAGTGAAGGTCCCTTCACAACGTCCCATCACATACTCCCAGGGTCTTACACAGGGTGAAGCTCCCTCCACGGCGTCCCATCACACACTCCCAGCGTCAGACAGAGAGTGACTCTCCCTCCACACCGTCCCATCACACACTCCCAGGGTCAGACAGGAGTGAAACTCCCTCCACACCATTCCATCACACACTCCCAGGGTCAGACACGAGTGAAACTCCCTCCACAGCATCCCATCACACACTTCCAGTGTCAGACAGGAGTGAAACTCCCTCCACACCATCCCATCACACACTCCCAGGGTCAGACACAGAGTGACTCTCCCTCCACACCGTCCCATCACACACTCCCAGGGTGCGGCTTCTTCCACTCCCACTTGGGGACAGTAGTGTGTTTACGGAGCTGAATCACTGTTGTGCTGTTCTATTGCAGGGTTCTTCTTTGAACCCACTGTGTTCACGGATGTTCAGGATGACATGTTCATTGCCAGGGAAGAATCGTTTGGACCCATCATGATCATTTCCAAATTTGCTGATGGGTAGGTTTCCTCTGTCCTCCTCACACTGGCTTTGGAGTGACATGGGACCGGGGGGACGGGGGTCTGGGATTTCCACTCTAATTAATGCTGGGCTCTCACACAAAGTTGCCATCCTGTACTGGTGAGGGGAGTGTGGCCCAGAGAATGTGGGCGTTGGGTGGGGCAGAAGTGAGCCACCTTGGGTGTGGCTCATTCAGACCTGGTGGACCCCTCTCCCCAGCTCTTGGCTGCTGCCAGGGACTGGATGTCCCTGGACCTCAACCAGGTGGAGGAAGTTCAAGGAGAGTGGAAGAAGGCAGTGTTAAGGTGAAGGGGTCAGTGGGTGATAGGGGTCCGAAGAGTGGGTGGTGGATGACCAACACATGGAGTCAGGTGGGGAGACAGATCGGGGGGATTAGGGAAAGGATAGGGTGTCAGATGGAACCGGGGGAGGTGGGAGGGTGAAGGAGAAGGATGGCTGAACATAGGAATGGGAGTTGGACAGATGGTAAGAATGAGAGAGGGGATAAGGTGGGAGGGGTGTGTGATGATGGGTAGATGTAGAAGTTTGTGACTACAGGGGCTCTGTAGAACTACATGGGTCTGTGCGGGGCTGTTTGAGTCCACATGAGACTGCGTGGTACTCTGGGCTGTGTGGGGCCATGTGGACTGCGTAGGGAAATGTTGGGTTCTGTAGGATTGTGTGGGCACATGTTAGTCAATGTCGGGCTGTGTGAGTCCACATGAGATTGCGTGGTGCTCTGTGGGACTGGGAGGGGCTCAGTGGTTCTGCATTGGTCTGCATGGTTTTGAGTGGGGCTGTGGATCTACGTAGTCCTGAGGGGGTCTGCATGCCACTCATGGGTTCACGTTGGTCTGCATGCTGCTGTGTTAGTGCATGTGGCATTGCATGGGTCAATGCAGAGCTCCGTGTGTCTGCATGGGTGCCAAGTGGGACCGTGTGGGATCTAAGAGCTGGTGTCTGTGACTGACCTGCTGACTAGTGCGGATTCTTTGTCAGGGACCTGGATGGAGTGTTGAAGCGTGCCAACAACACTGAGTTCGGCCTAGCTTCAGGCGTATTCACACAGGACCTGAGCAAGGCGCTGTACATCAGCGAGAGGCTGCAGGCTGGCACCGTGTTCATCAACACATACAACAAAACGGACGTGGCTGCCCCATTCGGGGGTTTCAAACAATCCGGCTTTGGCAAGGACCTGGGTAAGAGTTGGCAGTCACTCGATGGGCAAAAGCACCAACTTCTTGCCTTAAATGTACCATCCTCACAGTGGCACATCCTGAGGGCTGGGGCAGGTGGCCTTGTGTGCAAAGTTGCAGGATGAGGAAGGGGCAATTCTGAGTTGGGGGGGGGGGGTGAGGGTCCATCAGTGCCTGAGAGGTCAGGGACCAGACTGGGTGGGTTATGCAGAAGGAGGGAAAGGATTGTCAGTGTTGCAAAACGATGGAGGCTTTTCATTCTTTTTTAGTAATTTTTATTTATCATTTAAATATATTTAACAATGAACAATCATGCCAAATAGAAATCAACACCCCCTCCCTTCCCTCTTTACAAGTCCTATTAAACAGAGAAAACAAAGAAAAAGAAATTTTAAAAATCATCCTATTGTCAGTGTGTGCAGTAAAACATGGAGACACGATAATACCAGCGTTAAAATCTTTTCAGAGCTCTACCCTATATTGGCACCAGTGAGGTACTTGTACGCTGCCAGATGTTTAGGAAGATGTTATATCCTTTCCTGAGAGTGTATGTGACCTTTTCAAGTGGGATGCAGCTATTTATCTCCGAAGACCATGAATAGACATCTATGTTACTAATATGCACTTCCTGGCCACACTAAAGGCAATTTTTGTGAAATTAATTTGACAATTAGTTAGTGATCAAGGCTTTTCATTCTTGACTGGTGACAGGCCCTTCAGCCCAACGTCCATGCTGACCAACCTAGCACTCTGGGATGGTTCCATTTGCCTTCCTACAACAACCCCCCCCCCCCCCCCCGCCACACAACCCTCTCCTCTACTGGCACTGTCTAAGATACAGAGTTAAAACTCACAAGAACAGGCCATTCAGCCCATCCATTCTGTAACTAGTCCTACAAACAGGGCTTGGCCATTCTTGGTTATCGACAAACCTCCAAAGGTTCCTGCCTCCATCACCCCCTCAGCCAGTGGGTTCAGTGGATTCCAGACTCCATCTCACACTCTTTCCCCTCCCGCCCCGGTGGGAAACATTCCTCCTCAAACCCCTCCAAAGCCTTTCCCCCTTCCCCCAATCCCCTTGTCCTCAGCTTACAGACTCTCTGCCATGGTAACGTCTCCCCAGGTTCAGTGTCAGGTCTAATTGGGGGGGTGGGGGTTGGTATTATGGTAACCACGGTGGTGGGTGGTAGAACACAAACTACCATTCGAGAGCCCAGCAGGGGGTGGGGGGAGTGGGTGCCATACCTGCCATGATCCTCCTCCATCTGCCGCACCGTCACACTTGCCCCTCCCTCCGGCGTTTCAAACGCATGGAGATGAAACCACGGGATTCATTTTGGTGACACCCAGTCTGTAACTCCCTAGTGACACTAGTACTGCAGGTGGATTGGGGGGGCTTAATATCTCATTTGGGTGGGTATGGCCCGCGGATGCCTCCCCATGACGCTGACCCTGTCTCCCTTGATCCATGCCCCCACAGCTTTGGATGGACAACTTCCTGGTGGTCTCTTGCACACCCAAGGTACAACCCCATCCTTCTTGTGTGTGAGGACCAAAGCTGAGCACATTGTTCCAGATGCAGGGTCATCGATGTTTTAGGAAGGTAGAAGAGCCGTGAGAAGGATGGTTTATTGTTTGCTGCCTGTTTGCTCTGCGGTGAATCTCTCCGTCTCATCCCACAGGGGAGGAAGCTTTGAACGAGTACCTGAGGACCAAAACAGTGACCATTGAATATTAACGAGAGGAGGAACTTCCAGGGGCACTATGCCTTTGCACACAGAACCAATCACTGGATGGATGCTTCATATGATTACAGATTGATCTGCCTTCACACTCTCTCCCCAGAATACAACAGCAGGGAATAGAGAAGGAAGTGAGGCTCAATGGATTACAGGAAACAGTCCACTAATATCCTTCTTGTTCCAAGTTCATTATCCAATTGTTTTGCCTTCACATTTCCATTTTATATTTGGTTCGTTCTCTGTTCAGTGTGCTCCTTGGGTCTTCGCTGAGACCAACTACATACCCACCTTTACTTCACCACTTCCTCGTCTTCAGGAAAGGTCTACCTATCTGTCCCTGACACTCAAGGGTGCATGAGCTTCAGTGAGAGGGAGAGAGCCCGAGATCTCATGCCCCGACATGCCGACTCCTCCCCGGCTGCCCACCTTGTGTTCTGCACTCTCACCACCCCCAGAGGAACTGGCTTCTCTCCACATCTCACTGAATAGTTAACGTTCTCTACTCGACTGAAATATAAGCAGGGAACACTGGAGGCACTCAGTATGTCAGGCGGCAACTATAGAGGGAGAAACCGATTCGGGTGCGAGAATCTTCATGCAGTGATTTGGTTCCAGCATGTTCAGTTTTTATTTCCGATTTCAACCATCTGTAAATTTGGCATTGCTCCATCCCTTTCTCTGCCCCAGGTGTGTGGCAGCCTCAGGAACCCAGATATGCCTAGTGTTAGCTCCTGCTTGTGGAGACATTGGCAGGGACTGGAGTGGGGGTTGGTGGGATTGGATTGGGATCGCTGGGATTGGCAGGGGGAAGGCATGGAATGATCCCACCCGTTGTTGCTCGTAACTTAAAAAGTTGATGAGTGAATCGACAGCAGGAGCCCAACCTGGACCAACTGAGAGTGGGCCAACTCCAGGGTGGTCAGACCTGGCTTCTCCCTCATGTGTGTAAGCCAAAGCCACACCAGGCACCCAATGAACTCCCAACGATTCAACGATAGCAACTTCAAAAGTTGACTATATCTGATGAGTGCTTAGATGCTTCAGATGGAAAGCAGAGACCCTGGCATGAGACACTCTCCTCTGGTCGATATATTGACTGTGCCTTTCAAGGGAGGATGGTTCGTCTTCCACAGGCCACAGATTATACACATGATTGGCAGCTTCACAATACTTGGTTGAGGTTCAGTGAAGGCTCCACCTACTTCACAGTACATTCTGGCACAGTACAGGGCCTTCAGCCCACAATGTTGTGCTGCCAAATGGAAACCTACTATAACCCTTTCTTCCCCCCCCCCCCCATACACACAGACAACACTCAATTTCACACATCCTTGTGTTTCCTGAGAGTCTTGTGAATTCAATAAAGGATCATTGCTGCTTTCTTCAAGCCCACTGTCTCTGGAGTTGAAAATTCGACAAGAGCAAGGACTCAACTTCTGCATTCAGCACTGGAGTTTTGTTTTAATGGTAGATGTACATCATGGTAACATGTTCTTCTGGCCAACAAACCCGTGTCGCCCAAATACACCCAATCAACCTCCAAGCTCAATATGAGGAGGAAACTGTGCCCAGAGAATGTACAAACTCCTTGCAGATTCCAACCCAGGTTGGAGCACTGTATTAGTGTTGAGATATCTAGAGCCCTCCATAATTGGGATTAAAGAGACTTTTTTTTCCCCTTTAATTTCCCCTGTGCTCCACAGATTGAAAATTTGTAATCATACAATTCAGGTGATTAAAGTGCACATTCCAGATTTTATTCAGGGTTATTTGTTTACCTTCTGGTTTGACCATGGAGAAATTACAACACTTTTTATACACTGTCCCCTCATTTCAGGGCACCATAATATTTGGGACATAGTGATGGTATGTATATTAAAGTAGGCATGTTTAGTACATTGTTGCATTTCCCTTGCATGCAATGATTGCTTTAGTCTGTGATTTATGGACCCCACCAGGTGCTGAGTATCTTCTCTGGTGATGCTCTGCCAGGCCTCTACTGAAGCCATCTTCAGTGACTTCTAGTTTCAGGGGCTTGTCCCCCTAAATTTTATCTTCAGCGTATGGAAGACATGCTCAATTGGATTTAGATTGAATGATCACTTGGCCATTCACGAACATTCCAGTGTTTCGCTTTGAAAAACTCCTTTGTTGTTTTAGCAGTCTGTTTGGGATCATTGTCTTGCTGTGGGATGAAGCGTCATCCAATGAGTTTGGAGGTATTTGGTCCAACTTCATTGTGATGAGGATTCTTCTGTAATTAGCAGTGGAGTCTTCCTTGGAATTCCAGTCCTTTTGTGATGACTGAGCTCACCGGTACACTCTCTTCTTAATGATGTTCCAAGCAGTTGATTTTGGTCATCCCAAGGTTTGAGCTATGTCTCTTACTGTTTTATTCTTATTTTTCAGCACAACTTTGGTCCTCATGTTGAAAATTTAAAATTTAGACAGACAGCACAGTAACAGGCCATTTGGCCCAAAAGACCATGCTGCCCAATTACACCCCAAATATGGCAACTACAGCCTCCAAAGGTGATCAAAAGCTTAGAACCAAGCCTCGCTTTCTTAAACCTGCACCAATGAAGCAATTAAACATACTAAAGTAGATTACTAAATTAATTATTAATTACTAAAATAAATTTCTCATTAAACATACAAATTTTCAATCTGTGGAGCACAGGGGAAATTAAAGGGGAAAAAAAAAGTCTCTTTAATCCCAAACAATTATGGAGGGCTCTGGATATCTCAACACTAATACAGTGCTCCAACCTGGGTTGGAAACTGCAAGGAGTTTGTACATTCTCTCCATGTCTGCATGGGTTTCCTCTGGACACAGTTTCCTCCTCATATTGAGCTTGGAGGTTGATTGGGTGTATTTGGGCGACACGGGTTACCGTGCTGCACGTCTACCATTAAAACAAAACTCCGGTACTGACACCTGTGAAGCCAAATGCCCTGAGATGGGACTGTGTATAAAAAGTGCTGTAGTTCCTACATGATGAATCCAAAATGTAAACAAATAACTTTGAATAACATCTGGAATGTGCACTGTAACCGCATGCAATTTTTTTGATTACTAATTTAAAACTGGAGCACAGGGAAAAATAAAGGAAAAAAAAAAGTCTCCTTGTCCCAAACATAGAGGGCCCTGTGAATTATAGTTGTAAATTTAGACATACAGCATGGTAAAAGGCCTCAGCCCCTGCCACCCAATTACACCAAATTGGCCAACAACCCGGTACGTTTCTAAAAGGAGGGAGGAAAGCCACACAGACACAAGGAGAGCTCCTCACGGATTGAAACCTGGCTCGCTGGTGCTGTAATAGTATTGTACCAGCCATTCTCAAAGGGAGCCCGACAGCTCCTACCCTCCTCCCCCCCCCCCCCCAACCCCAGGGGACCACAGCACATTAAAAGTCTTGTTCTCACATCGTGTAACAAAAATATTTCTTGTGTTTTTTTTTGTGTAGCCGGAAGAAACAAAAACTTGACTGCTTCACAGGGAAGGGGGCCCATAAACTGAGCAGAGGTTGAGAACAGCTATCCAGCATGGAAACAGGCCCTACAGCTTATCACGTCCATGCTGAGCTCATACTAACTGCAAATATCGGGGCTGATCCTGAGACTCCTTGCCCAACCTCCCATGTCAGGTCAGTCCACACTCACTGACCTACATCCGTTTCCCCTCCGAGAGGGGGGCCAGGGTTCACCATCCTCTGCGAGTGGAGGTTTCTCCTCATCACCTACCCAAGCCCCCTGCACTGAGCCTCTGTGTGTATTCCTCAGTGAACCATAGTCACAGAGCACCAACTGGAGATTTCCCTTCTTGGGCAGCAGAACCACAACTGCCCTGTGCCAAGAGAGGGGCATCTTACCACTTGCCAGGCTCTCCCCCAGAACTTTAGTGGTCGCCCCTTAGGGTGTCCCAGAAGGCCCTGAAGCCTTTGATGGTCAGCCCATCCAGCCGTGGAGACTTGCCCCTCCAGAGTTGGTGGGGGGGAGGTAGAATTGAGGGAGGGAATACTGTGAGAGGGGCAGTTCTGAGGAAGATCACACCATGGGAGCAGATGGCACAGAAGAAGCGGTCTGCACCACCAGGAAGACAGAAATAAAAATGAATTAAACGACTGAAATGGAATTTGAATGGAATGGGGGTTTTGTGTGTGTGGTGTGGGAGTACTCGGGCAGAATTCTTGTTCAGAAGAAGTCTGTGACTTGTGAGTAAGGCTCTGCTGTCTCCACCTACACAGTTTGAGCAATGAGCTGGCAGTGCACCAGGGTGGATTTACTCCACCACAGAATGACTATCTTTTGTCTAATTTGTTTGTTATAAGTTTAACGGTTATTGATGACTTTTCAACGGCCTCACCTTCGAGGATTTCGGGAAGCTTTGGCGGATTATTGGGGAGCCAGTTCGCGAAGAATCCGGGGATTTCTGTTCATCGCTCTGCTATCTCATCGTCCGGATAAAATACTCACATCTTGGACTCTGGTTTTGACGTGGGGAATACGGGATGGTGTGGAGTGAGTTAGCACGACCGACCAGTCAACATGAGACCTGCCCTCTCCTGTTGTGGACCATTGTTCGCTATAGTTTGTTTTTTGTAAATATGCCAGACCAGTTTTCTGAAAGACCTGGGCCCTACAGGAGTCGCGCTGGGCCAGTGACTTCAATGACCCCTGTGGCCAGGAATTTTGTTGCATCACTGGGAGACAAGAATATGGTCATGATCCTTGTCCCCAACTATCATGGTTGGAAAATGCACAAAGGCAATGGTGAGGAGCAGAGGGACCCCGGGCCTTACAGCGAGTGTGAAAATGGAGGGGAAATCCACGATTTGTCTATGAAACGTGAAGGCAGTGGGTCTAGTCACAAGTTGAGTCAATTTATGGACTCACCGTCCTTCTGTCACTTCAGTGGCCTGGTTGCGACCGTGTTTCACGGAGATACAGAGGGCACGAGGTTGCAGCCCCTGCTCGCCCACTTGAAAGGGTTTGCTCCTCAAGTTCTGGCCTAATTTCAGCCCCACACTCCTGATCTTTGAGCACCCGATATGGAGAAGAAAAGGCCGTCGAGAATTATCCATATTGGTCTGGTACTGAGCCTGACCATGATGGCTGTCCTTGGGTCCAGGTAGCGGGCAATCGAGGGATTAGCTCGAGATGACTGGCTGTCCCTCACCTGAGGACACTCCTGTGTGTCCACGGAGAAGGAGCACTCGGTGCTCACGGATGTCGTGCTTGTAACTCGTGTAAAATGAATAATAAAGGAGTGGGATTGATTTACTACCATAAAGATAAAATAAAATGGGCGGCGAGGGAGCCCCACACTGCGGGAGGGGCGGTGAGGGAGCCCCACACTGCAGGAGGAATGGTGAGGGAGCCTTGCACTGGGCGAGGGAGTCTGAAACACTCAGCAGTGAATCAGGAAAGTCTGCAGGCACTGTGATTGCAGTAAATACACAGAAATGCTGGAAGAACTCAGCCAGTCTCACTGTGTCCTAGAGAGGTAAAGATACATTACCAACGTTTCAGGCCTGAGGGTGGGGAATTGGTGGATGTACCTGTTCTGATCCCTTCCATTGTCTATTTGTTTTATACACATGCAGAGTGTGTGGGTTATTGACAGGGTCAGTAATTATGGCCCTCCCATAACTGCCCCCACAAGGTGAGGGAGAGACACCTCCTTGACCTACTGCAGCTCTGGTGAAAGTGACCCCCCTCTCCCGCACGGTTCTGGTTTCCAGGATTTAGACCCCGTGGCAATGAAGGTGCAGCAATAGGTTTCCACGTCAGGACGGTATGTGAGCAGGATAAGAACCTGTGGGTGGCGGCGCCTTCCCCCCGATATCCTTCATGGTGAGAGTGGTTACCCTGTCAAGAATGCGGTACTGGGGATTTCCGGATCGGTCAGAGAAAGATCTAACGCTGAACCAGAGCATTGTGTGATATGTCTAATAATCTCCGATGATCACTGTTGTCTCATGGTGTGGTATGAAATCTACCATGCAGAACCACATCCCTCCGCCTTCCACTGGCCTACCCTGCGTCTGCCCACTCTGTCTATTCAAGTCACCTTGAAGCCTCTTCTCAGTTCACTATCCTACCAGTGTATTTTGGAATGCCACATTGAGTTATAAGGACGGTCTTTGCCAAGACATTTCTCCCTGGAGCATTGGAGACCACATAATCAGAGATGTCCTCCTTGTTCGAGCAATGTGGCTTTCCCTCTACCACCATCAAATTGGACCTCACCCGCATATCTTCCATTACCCACATCTGCCCTGGCCCCCACTGCCCCTACATGCAACAAGGACAGGATTCCTCTTGTCCTCCCCTACCTCCCCATCAGCCACTGCATCCAACACATCCTCCTCCACCATTTTCTCCATCTACTGCGTGTTCCTGCCACTAGATACTTATTCCCCTCTCTGCCTTCTGCAGGGACCGCTCCCTCCATGACTCTCTTGTACATTCTTCCCTCCCCACCAATCATCCCCTTGGGATCTACCCCTGTGACCACAGGAGATGCTCCAATTATCCCCTCACCTCCTCTCTCACCACCATTCGGGGCCCCAAACTGTCTTCCAAGTGAGGCAACATTTCATTTATGAATCTGCAGGGGTCACCTACTGCATCTGGTGCTCGCACTGTGGTCTCCTTCTACATCGGAGAGACTGGACATAGACTGGGACATCGCTTTGTGAGAAGCTAGGCTCTGTTTGCTGCAATAACAGAGTCCATCCATTTCGATTCTCCATCCTATTCCCTTGCCGACATGTCTGTACTTGTTCTCATAGATTGCCAGGCTGAGACCACCCAAGAATTGGAGGAACAACATCTTTTTCCTACTGGGAACCCTCCAACCAAATGCTGCTACTATTGATTTATCTGGCTTTCGTTAAAATTCCCCACCTCACCCCCTTCTCCCCATACCCCACTCCCGTCATCTCTCCATTCCCTGTCTTTTTTGCATTGACATGTCAAATCACTTATTACATCTAACTAACACCTTTTGTTGGTCTGGGTTCCTCCCCCATTGTTTGAATTCTGAGATATCCTATCTGCCTTTTCTGATCCGAGTGGATCACTGTTGCCAGCACTGAGCCCAGAGGATTGGCCATCACCTGGGCAAAATCCTTTTACTCTGTACTGAGGACAGAGACCGGATGCCAGTTCTTCAGGAGGTGGAGATTTCCCTTCTTGGGCAGCAGAACCACAACTGCCCTGTGCCAAGAGAGGGGCATCTCGCCACTTGCCAGGCTCTCCACCAGAACTTTAGTGAAGTCACCCCTTAGGGTGTCCCAGAAGGCCCTGAAGACTTTGACGGTCAGCGCATCCAGCCCTGGGAACTTTCCCCTCCAGAGTTGGTGGAGGGTACTGGTCATCTCTGCCAGTGACAGGGAAGCTTCCAGTCTCTCGGCAGTCTCTGGGCTGCCTGTCAGCAGGAGCTCCCACAAAACCCCACATGCTAGAGACATCCAGAGAGAACAGAGTCTTGTCAAAGGACCGGACCATTTTGACGAGGTACACCAGATCAGTGACGAGTGAACCGTTATCTGCCAGCAGCTCCACAAGCTGATTGCAAACTCCTCACCACTTCTCCAGAGAGAAGAAGGTTGAAGCACGGTCCAAATTGTGCAACCTCTGGACCCGTGACCTCACACACGTTCCTCGGGGCCTCCCTCAACTCTTCCTTCCTCTCGTTGCCTCTGCCACAGGAGCAGGTCCCCAGCAGTTGGACCCAGCTGGAACTCGAGCTGCTGGATCTCAGAATCCCACCTCCTGGATGACCCTCGCACAAACCCTTGACAAAAGAGACGAACATGAGCCTTTCCCATGTCCTGCCACAGCTACAAGGAGAGGAAGTTCCTCTGCTTCTCTCTCCAGGTCTTCTAAAACAGACAGAACGAGTCCTGGATTCGGCGATCATCCAGCAGCTGGTTGTTGAATTCGCGTACCCCACCCTTGAGGACAAAGCCCCACCCGCACCAGATGGTGGTCCTAGCTTGACACGGGCCACTTGGAGGCTGCAGAGACAATCGATCGAAGATCCTCCCCCTCCTCTCGACCTCCTCAAGAAGGTGCAGGAATCAGGATGAAGACTCTGCCAGACATCCACCAAATCAATTCTCAACTGATGACAGGTTGTACTGGCGACCAGAACAGTCTCTCTTCAAGGGTGCAGTGGAACCACCCCCCCCCACCCCCACCCTCACTCTGGTCAATGGAACTCAACAGAGCAGACACCTCCTGAAACAATCACGCCTGCGCCACCACGGGCCTGGGTGTGGACACGTTCACAAATGAACCGGCGCCACATGACGGCCACGCCACTTGAAGTGGAGCCACGGTGACTCAGGTACACCCCTCCTCACCACTCAAGGAGCCAAGTGGACGCGTCTCCTGGAACAGAGTGGGTTCCTGCCGGAAGCTCACTGCGTATTGCCTGTCCCTGAGGGCCGAGCAGTGGTGGATTAACCATGAGGCTGAGGAGGCTTAAGCCTCAGGGCCCAGAAGGGTGGGGTGACCGGCAGGAGCAGGGATGTCAGGCCCCCAGGCAGGATCGGGGACGTCTGGCCCCCGGGCAGGAGCGGGAACATCATGCTCTACAAATGTTTCAACTCCAAATGTTTAATCAACCCCCTTTCGACTCCCTGGCATTTTCTGACCCCTTTGATAGTCCCATCAACCCCCAGGGTTCCATATCGACCACTTTGGAGAGCCCTAATGTTATTTTATGTAACAATGTCACTTTATTCAATGAAGGTTAGGGAAGAAGGCAAGGTCAGGGGGAGCCTTACTGAAGCTCAGACAAGTGGCCAGGGTGGCAGTTCATCTGCTACTGGTCCTAAGTGTCTCCCCTCATCCTTTAGACATTGGGACCATGCACCTCTTAGCCAGGCTCATTGCCTCAATGGAGGCCACAGTCTGGGAGACCACTTCCACAGGCACATCTTCCACCTCAAGTGACCCCTGCCTGACTGAACCATCCTCCCCCACCCCCATCCCCCCCGCCCCAAATGGGTTTGCAGCTCCGACAGAGGGTAAAGCACTCTCCTCAGGTGGATGCAGTTCCCCAGGACCATCCTGAAACTCAGGGGATGCAGAGCCAGGGCACACAGCCTTAACCTGAGGTAGATGTTCTCCCTCGGATAGCTACCCCTCTGCATGGTTACCCACCTACACAGAAGGCGTGTCCCTCCTGGATTTGGTCCCACTGACAGTGGAGGCAGCGACCTCCATTTCAGAGGACCCTCTCATCCACCAACACCTCCATCCCAGTCCCACCAACCTCGGGTCTATCCCAGTCCCACCAACCTCGGCTCTCTCGGCTCCCCAGAGTCTGACCCAGAGGCAACTGTTGGTTCTTTCTCCTCCAGGGGAGTAGCCTGCAGTCGTTTTGTATTTCTGTTCATCTTGCAACCCCCACCCACCCTGCACACCCTTCCCTGTCTCCTGCCCCTTGGTCCTCCCCAACACTACAAGCAAATAAACCACAGCTGCTTTCACCAGTAACCATGACCTGCATGATAACAAGTCCCAGCAATTAGTCCACAAAATAAAACTGTTGAGAGAAGGGAGAAGGTAGGAGTATTTCCCAGAGGTGCAAGAATGTCCAGTTGTTTACTGATGCCCTTCACCGTACATCCTGCCTAGCAGTCGAGCATCTCCTTCGGGCCAGTCTGGTGATATCTAAGCCTAAAAAAAAGTCCAACGAACCTCTAACAAAACTTCACCTAATTGACCTGGGCAAAGCAATCGGGATAAGTGGAAGTTGATAGCTGTAGGAACAAAAGGTTAATTCAGCTGCAACTCCCACTGGAGCACTGAGACTGTCCTTATGCCTGGAACACTCGAAAACAGGCACAAATTTTGCAAATTAGAATTCCATCAAAAGAAACCCACAGCCGTTCACTGCTGTTGGTGAGGACCAACTCTGCCCAACTTTCTAGCATTCCTTTGCACTGTTTTTTTGACTGAAAGTTTTGATTCCAGCTCATCAAGACAGCTTCACACTATGACTGATCCTGCAAGTGTGTGATGGGACGAAGTGGAGGGAGCTTTACTCTATATCTGACCCTGGGATTGTGAGATGGGACGATGTGGAGGGATCTTCACATTGTGTCTGACCCCGGGAGTGTGTGATGGGACGGCGTGGAGGTAGATTCATTCTGTGATTGACCCTGGGAGTATGTAATGGGACGTTGTGGAGGGAGGTTCACTCCGTGTCTGACCCTGGAAGTGTGTGATGGGATGCTGTGAAGGGAGTTTCACTCTGTGTCTGACGCTGGGAATGTGTGGTGCGAATGTGTGAAGGTAGTGTCACTCTGTGTCTGACCCTGGGAATATGTGATGGGACGTTGTGGGGGGAGGTTCCCTCTGTGTTTGTCCCTGGGAGTGTGTGATTGGACAGTATGGAGGGAGCTTCACTCTGTGTCTGACCCCGGGAGTGTGTGATGGGATGGGTTGGAAGGAGCTTCACTCTGTGTGTCAACCTGGGAGTGTGTGGTGGGACTTTGTGCAGGGAGCTTCACTCTGTGTCTTGCACTGGGATTGTGTGATGGGAGAGTGTTGAGGGAGCTGCACTCAGTATCTAACACCGGGACTGTGTGATGGGATGGGCTGGGAGGAGCATCTCTCTGTGTCTGACCCTGGGAATGTGTGGTGCGACTGTGTGAAAGTAGTGTCACTCTGCGTCTATCCCTGGGAGTGTGTGGTGGGACTGTGTGGAGGGAGCTTTACTCTGTGTCTGACCATGGGAGTGTGAGCTGGGATGGTCTGGAGGGAGCTTCACTCTGTGTCTGATCCTAGGAGTGTGTGATGGGGCAATGTGGAGGGTGCTTCACTCTGTGTCTGATCCTAAGTGTGTGTTGGGATGATGTGGAGGGAGCTTCACTCTGTGTCTGACCCTGGGAGCGAGTGATGGTCCGATGTAGAGGGAGCTTCACTCTGTGTCTGACCCTGGGAATGTGTGATGGGACAGTGTGGAGGGAGCTTCACTCTGTGTCTGATCCTGGGAGTGTGTGATGGGACAGTGTGGAGGTAGCTTCACTCCATGTCTTTTGACCAGAAAGTGTGTGATGGGATGGTGTGGAGGGAGCTTCACTCTGTGTCTGATCCTGGGAGTGTGTGATGGGACAGTGTGGAGGTAGCTTCACTCCATGTCTTTTGACCAGAAAGTGTGTGATGGGATGGTGTGGAGAGAGCTTCACACTGTGTCTGACACTGTGAGTGTGTGTTGGGACAATGTGGATTAAGGTTTCCCCTGTGTCTGACCCTGGGAGTGTGTGATGGGACAGTGTGAAGGGAGCTTCACCCTATGTCTGACCCCGCGATTGTATTATGGAATGGTGTGGAGGGAGCTTCACTCTGTGTCTGACCCTGTGAGTGTTTGATGGGACAATGTGGAGGAAGCTTTACCCTTTGTCTGACCCTGGGACTGTGTGATGGGACGGTGTGGAGGGAGCTTTACCCTGTGTCTGATCCCGGGGGTGTGTATTGCAACAGTGTGCAGGGAACTCACTCTGTGTCTGACCCTGGGAGTGTGATGGGACGCAGTGCAGGCAGCTTCACTCTGTATCTGACCTTTGGAGTGTGTGATGGAACGTTGTGGAGGGAGCTTCAATCTGTGTCTAACGCTGGGAGGGTGTGATGGGATGAGGTGGAAGGAGCTTCACTCTGTGTCAAACGCTGGCAGGGCTTGATGGGACTTTGTGGAGGAAGCTTCAGTCCGTGTCTGAAACTGCAAATGTGTGATGGGACGATGTGGAGGGAGCTTCAATGTGTGTCTGACCCTGGGAGTGTTTGATAGGATGTTGCGGAGTAACTTCAAACTGTGTCTGACCCTGGGAGTGTGTGATGGGATAATTTGGAGGGTGCTTCACTCTGTATCTTACCCTGGAGGTGTGTGATGGGACTGTATGTAGGGAGCTTCACTCTGTGCCTGACCCTGGGAGTATGTGATGGGATAATTTGGAGGGTGCTTCACTCTGTGTCTGACCCTGGGGTTCTGTGATGGGACGGTGTGGAGGGAGATTTACCTTGTGTCTGATCCCGGGGGTGTGTATTGCAACGGTGTGCAGGGAGCTCACTCTGTGTCTGACCCTGGGAGTGTGATGGGACGCAGTGCAGGCAGCTTCACTCTGTATCTGACCTTTGGAGTGTGTGATGGAATGTTGTGGAGGGAGCTTCAATCTGTGTCTAACGCTGGGAGGGTGTGATGGGATGAGGTGGAAGGAGCTTCACTCTGTGTCTAACGCTGGCAGGGCTTGATGGGACTTTGTGGAGGAAGCTTCAGTCCGTGTCTGAAACTGCAAATGTGTGATGGGACGATGTGGAGGGAGCTTCAATGTGTGTCTGACCCTGGGAGTGTTTGATAGGATGTTGCGGAGTAACTTCAAACTGTACCTGACCCTCGGAGTATGTGATGGGATAATTTGGAGGGTGCTTCACTCTGTGTCTGACCCTGGGGTTCTGTGATGGGATGGTGTGGAGTGAGCTTCACATTGTCTGACACTGTGAGTGTGTGATGGGACAATGTGGAGGAAGGTTAACCTGTGTCTGACCCTGGGAGTGTGTGATGGGACAGTGTGGAGGGAGCTTCACCCTGTGTCTAACCCTGCGATTGTATTATGGAATGGAATGGAGTGGAGGGAGCTTCACTCCTTGTCTGACCCTGGGATTGTGTGATTGGAAGTTGTGTTTGTAGCTTCACTCTGTGTCTGACCCTGTAAATGTTTGATGGGAATATGTGGAGGAAGCTTTACCCTGTGTCTGACCATGGGACTGTGTGATGAGGTGGTGAGAAGGAAGCTTCACTTTGTGTTGGACCCTGGGAGTGAGTGTTGGTCCGATGTAGAGGAAGCTTCACCCTGTTTCTGACCCTGGGATTGTGTGATGGAAAGGTGTGGAGGGAGCTTCTCCGTGTATGACCATGGAAGTGTGTGATGGGACAATGTGGTGGGAGTTTCTCTCTGTGTCTGGCACTGGGATTGTGTAATGGGACATTGTGGAGGGATCTTCAGTCCATGTCTGACCCTGCAAATGTGTGTTGGGAAGGTGTGGAGGGAGCTTCAGTCTGTGTCTGACCCCGGGAGTGTGTGATGGGATGGGTTGGAAGGAGCTTCACTCTGTGTGTCAACCTGGGAGTGTGTGGTGGGACTTTGTGCAGGGAGCTTCACTCTGTGTCTTGCACTGGGATTGTGTGATGGGAGAGTGTTGAGGGAGCTGCACTCAGTATCTAACACCGGGACTGTGTGATGGGATGGGCTGGGAGGAGCATCTCTCTGTGTCTGACCCTGGGAATGTGTGGTGCGACTGTGTGAAAGTAGTGTCACTCTGCGTCTATCCCTGGGAGTGTGTGGTGGGACTGTGTGGAGGGAGCTTTACTCTGTGTCTGACCCTGGGAGTGTGATGGGACGGTGTGGAGACAGCTTCACTCTGTATCTGACCTTTGGAGTGTGTGATGGGACGTTGTGGAGGGAGCTTCACTCTGTGTCTGACCCTGGGAGTGTGTGCTGAGATGGTGTGGAGGGAGCTTCACTCTAATTCTGATTCTGGGAGTATGTGATGGGATGTTGTGGAGGAGGTTACTTCTGTGTCTGACCCTGGGAGTGTGTGTTGGGACTGTGTGGAGGGAGCTTCTCTCTGTGTCTGATCCTAGGAGTGTGTGTTTGACGATGTGGAGAGAGCTTCACTCTGTGTCTGACCCTGGGAATGTGTGATGGGACAGTGTGGAGGGAGCTTCACTCTGTGTCTGATCCTGGGAGTGTGTTATGGAACGGTGTGCATGGAGCTCACTCTGTGTCTGACCCTCGGAGTGTGATGGGACGGTGTGGAGGGAGTTTCCCTCTGTGTCTGACCCTAGGAGTGTGTGATTGGACGATGTTGAGTGAGCATTTCTCTGTGTCTGATCCTAGGAGTGTGTGTTTGACGACGTGGAGGGAGCTTCACTCTGTGTTTGTCCCTGGGAATGTGTGATGGGACAGTGTGGAGGGAGCTTCACTCTGTGTCTGATCCTGGGAGTGTGTGATGGGACAGTGTGGAGGTAGCTTCACTCCATGTCTTTTGACCAGAAAGTGTGTGATGGGATGGTGTGGAGGGAGCTTCAATCTGTGTCTGACCCTTGGAGTGTGTGATGGGATGGTGTGGAGAGAGCTTCACACTGTGTCTGACACTGTGAGTGTGTGTTGGGACAATGTGGATTAAGGTTTCCCCTGTGTCTGACCCTGGGAGTGTGTGATGGGACATTGTGGAGGGAGCTTCACTCTGTGTCTGACCCTGGGAGCGAGTGATGGTCCGATGTAGAGGGAGCTTCACTCTGTGTCTGACCCTGGGAATGTGTGATGGGACAGTGTGGAGGGAGCTTCAGTCTGTGTCTGACCCTGGGAGTGTGTGCTGAGATGGTGTGGAGGGAGCTTCACTCTAATTCTGATTC
This sequence comes from Narcine bancroftii, assembly GCF_036971445.1. Taxonomy (NCBI): domain Eukaryota; kingdom Metazoa; phylum Chordata; class Chondrichthyes; order Torpediniformes; family Narcinidae; genus Narcine; species Narcine bancroftii. The sequence goes on from NC_091473.1 coordinate 34,505, forward strand.
TGGGAGTATGTGATGGGATGTTGTGGAGGAGGTTACTTCTGTGTCTGACCCTGGGAGTGTGTGTTGGGACTGTGTGGAGGGAGCTTCTCTCTGTGTCTGATCCTAGGATTGTGTGTTTGACGATGTGGAGAGAGCTTCACTCTGTGTCTGACCCTGGGAATGTGTGATGGGACAGTGTGGAGGGAGCTTCACTCTGTGTCTGATCCTGGGAGTGTGTTATGGAACGGTGTGCATGGAGCTCACTCTGTGTCTGACCCTCGGAGTGTGATGGGACGGTGTGGAGGGAGTTTCCCTCTGTGTCTGACCCTAGGAGTGTGTGATTGGACGATGTTGAGTGAGCATCTCTCTGTGTCTGATCCTAGGAGTGTGTGTTTGACGACGTGGAGGGAGCTTCACTCTGTGTTTGTCCCTGGGAATGTGTGATGGGACAGTGTGGAGGGAGCTTCACTCTGTGTCTGATCCTGGGAGTGTGTGATGGGACAGTGTGGAGGTAGCTTCACTCCATGTCTTTTGACCAGAAAGTGTGTGATGGGATGGTGTGGAGGGAGCTTCAATCTGTGTCTGACCCTTGGAGTGTGTGATGGGACGGTGTGGAGAGAGCTTCACACTGTGTCTGACACTGTGAGTGTGTGTTGGGACAATGTGGATTAAGGTTTCCCCTGTGTCTGACCCTGGGAGTGTGTGATGGGACATTGTGGAGGGAGCTTCACCCTGTGTCTGACCCCGCGATTGTATTATGGAATGGTGTGGAGGGAGCTTCACTCTGTGTCTGAGCCTGTGAGTGTTTGATGGGACAATGTGGAGGAAGCTTTACCCTTTGTCTGACCCTGGGACTGTGTGATGGGACGGTGTGGAGGGAGCTTCACTCTGTATCTGATCTTGGAGTGTGTGATGGGATGTTGTGGAGGGTTCTTCACTCTGTGTCTGTCCCTAGGAGTGTGTGGTGGGTCATTGTGTTGGGAGCTTCCCTCTGTGTCTGACCCTTGGCGTGTGTGATGGGGCGGTGAGAAGGGAGCTTCACTTTGTGTCTGAGCCTGGGAGTGAGTGATGGGACGGTGTGGAGTGAGCTTCCCTCTGTGTCTGACCCTTGGAGTGTGTGATGGGGCAGTGAGAAGGGAGATTCACTTTGTGTCTGAGCCTGGGAGTGTGTGATGGGACGGTGTGGAGTGAACTTCACTCTGTGTCTTACCCTGGGAGTGAGTGATGGTACGATGTGAAGGGAGCTTCACCCTGTGTCTGACCCTGGGCGTGTGTGATGGGACTGTATGTCGGGAGCTTCATTTTGTGCCCTGGGGGCGTTCTCTGGCTTTCAGTGAACTTACAGAATTGATTAATCAATTTTATGGATGTGCAGAAAGTTGCAAGTCATTGCTGTTTATTGTTTTGGCTGTGATTTGAATGAGAGATTCTGGGTAAAACATGTTTTGTTGCCATCCACAAATTAATCAGTTATATGGTTGAGCTCAGATGAGCAAGGGAGAAAGATCAATAGGCAGTGAGGCCCACACCAACCATTCCTCCGTCTCCTCCATATCCACCCTACACTGCACCCTCTCCTTCATTCCTGCACTGCTTACAACTGTTAGATTGGACAACAGATTTTTTCAGAAGGTTTGCCTCCTGAAAAAAATAAGGATTATGAGAGCTAACTTCAAGCTGGATGCAACGGTGATTTCAGATTTGTTACATCACATAAGAAATAGGAGAAACATTAAATTACCTCTTATTGAATTTAGCAGATTTTATCACATAATAATGCGGACAAATTGCATTAGTTCAACTGTCCTAAAAATGTTTTGTTGCTGATTTTCATTTGTCCTCTTGTGTCAGTGTCCAACAATAGTTGGCCACCACTGATGGGTTCTAGTTTCCTTTAAATGCCTTCCATGCTATTTTCTCTGGCCTCACTAGTAGATCTTTGAGGCCCCCCCCCCACCCCTGGTCATTAATAATGTGTCTGATTTGTGGACCAACAAAAGTGCCTTCCTTAATCTTGGCACAAGCTAGTCTTGGAAATATCTGACTCAAGTAGTGAGATCCATCGCCTTCTCTGGTGGCTTCAGAACTGGCAAACTGTCATCATGTGGCACTGGTCTCTTGGCTGAAGACAGATTGCAGTATTCAATAGATTTCTTATTTTTAGCAAAGAAGCCTGATACATCAGACAGAAGTAACAGTCCATCACGTGATCCTTCTGCTCTCACCATGTCATTGGGTCTGCAAATGACATTGACTTCTGAGCTCTCAGTTTGACTGCACGTGCCGCACAACAAGAGCTCATCGGCTTTCTTGAGCCTTAAGTGTGTACTCACCACAAATCTAACAAAATGTATTGCAGCTGTTGTGACATTGATGAGACATTTCTACTGTATTGAATCTTTCTGAAGACAGTAAATGCTATTGTTGAGTACACTCACTCTGCTGTTGCCTGAAGAACATGTACATCAACATGCATTCAATCTATAATCAATTAAATGCACAGCATCTGTACACGTGAGCTGCTTTTATAGCCTGTCTGCATCTATATGGACGAAGCATGCCCATGCTTAAGATAATATTTGCACAATACCTGCACCGACCGAGTGGATGCCCAGGCATGCTTGGACTGACCAAAACGGTTTGTTTTCTGGGCAATATACTAGTAGACCAAAAATATGACAGGAAATCACAAAAATAGGTTATACATAAAAAAATGGTACATGATAGGAAATTTAAAGATGCTTTTGCGATCAGCAGCTCAAAATCCATAAAATACACCCAAAGGTTTTCAGGAAGCAAAATCATTTGTGTCCAGTGTAATCGATCCATTTAGATCACATCGTGTCTTGGCATAAGACTGAACCATCAGCTATATGAGCAGAAATAGGCCATTCGTTGTGTCAAGATCGCTCAGCTATTTCATCATGAGGGTTTTTATTTCTTGTTTTAGTTTTTCCAGAGTTTATGGTCAGGTCAAAGAGTCATGGAATATGGACTGGGTGAACGACAATCATCCTGGATGAAAGAACCTAAGGGAGAAGTACTGGGATGATGGATAAAACAATCAAATTTCTGTTTCAATATCAATGGCTTAAATGGAACAGTGAAAAGGAAAATAATCTTGGCACACATTTAAAAAATGCAAGTATGATGTTTTCTTTTACAAGAGACCCATCTCATGAGTTGGGAACATTAAAAATTAAAAAGGGGTTGGGTGGGATATGTGATAGCATCCTCCTTTAATTCCAATGCTAGGAGAGTAGCTATTTTATAGCCTGTCTGCATCTATATTGACTAAGCAATATTCACCAGTGAAGGAGAAAGACACGGTCATAGACCCAGTGGGAAAATTTGTAATGGTACACTGTCAATCATACTCAGAATCTTGGACACTAATTAATATGTACACCCTGTAGCGGCTGCTACATACAGAAAACACCACTGAGCTTGGTGGGGTTTCCAGTAAAACTATTTATTTGAATTTTATGCATGCCCCTTTAAGGCCAATGGGAGTTCCACTGAACGCAGTGGTGACATCATCATGTCACCCAGGGCATGAGCTGTAGCCTAAGCCATGAAGCAATGAGCAAACTCTGATGGCGCCATCTTCTGCAGCTGTCCCACCAGCACAGTGGTACAAATGGGGCTGGTTCACTTACAGAGTTATGCACTGCCACAGCCCCTAATTTTGATGATGAAAAGTTTGTACAAAACTTTTTTTTTTAATTTGGCAAAAGGGCAGGAAAATGTCTTGATTGGAGAGGATTTCGTTTTGCTTGAACCCAGTCTTGGATAAGTCAGTGAAGAAAGTAATGAGGGCCAAAGTGGCCTCATGAAGGCTAAACAATCCTGGCCTTCATGAAGGAGCTAAACTTGGTGGACGCCCGGAGATGGTGGCATCCAAGAGAGTGGGACTACTCCTTCTACTCAAAACAACATTACTTCTACACCAGAATTGATTCAGCCCAGTTAGAGGGTAGGGTCGTGGAAACCAAGTACTTGGTGAGGCTGTTATCAGATCCTTCACCCTCAACCCTAATTATTGTTATGGATAAACAAACCAAGGCATATATGTGGTGCTTTAACCTGTTGCTATTGAGAAAACAGAATTTCTGTAGTTATATCAGAGCTTGGATGGAAATGTTCTGTGAGATGAACTGTACCTCTACTGCCAACAAACTTGTGACATGGAAAACACTAAAAACTTACTTGAGAGGTCAGATTATCAGAAACACCAAAGGTATTAAGAAAGAATATATAAGGGAGGTTAATGAATTGGAAGAAGAGATAGCCCAATTGGAAAAGGACGACTGAAAGTCAGGCTTAGAAGGAAAGTTTAGAATATTAACAATCCAAAAGCTCAAGTTCAACACAATGCCAACATATAAAATAGGAAAAAAGCAATACTGAGATCGCAATAAAGGTACTATGAGCTGGAAGAGAGAGGTCATAAAGTGCTGCCTTGGCAGTTGAGAGCGGAAGAAACCTTGATAATAATTAACGCGATTCAAAATGGGGCAGGATTTCACACAAGCCAAAGGTAATTAATGAAACATTTCGACAATTTTGTACAGAACTGTATAAATCCTCATTGCTATTTGTGATTCTGCCAACAACCGTGGTGTCATCAGCAACTTAGTAGATCGCTTGTGTGCCTGGCCTCACAGCCAGGGATGCATAGTGAGTAGAGCAGTGGGCTAAGCACGCATCCTTGTGGGGGGGGAGGGGGGAACCTGTATTGATCGCCAGTGAGGAGGAGACATTGTTTCCAATTTGTACTGACTGTGGTCTTCTGACAAGGAAGTCAAGGTTCTAGTTGCAGAGGGGACTGCAGAGGCCCAGGGTTTGCAGCTTGTTGTCGATGAAGAGCTGCCGTATGTATGAGTTGCTGTTTTTGAGGTGATCCAGAGCTGAGTGGAGAGCCAGCGATGTTGCATCTGCAGTGGAGCAATTGTGACGATTCATGAATTGCAGTGGGACCAGACCTCTGCTGAGGTACGTGCTAATTCTGGCCATGACCAGCCTCTCAAAGCATTTCATCACAGTAGAAGTTAGATCAGAGGTCAATCCAGAGTGGCTGAGAGAATCACTGAGTTTCCCTCTATCTGCAGATCTACCGGATCATTGTCTGAAGAGGGCTGGTAAAATCATTGAGAACCCTTTCTTCTGGCTATCCATAGGATGATGATGGTTCCTTTCAGTCAGTTTGATATGTGTGCCCTGCAGTGGTTAAGGACCCCTTCCATCCCACACACAGCATCTTTCAGCTACTTCCATCAGGAGAGAGATCCAGGAGTATCAGAGCCAGCACCTCCAGGCTGAGGAACAGCGTCTTCCCATGGGTAGTGAGAATGGTGAACACTGAGAAACTGCTCATACTAACTATGCGAGACGTCACTATTTATGTAACAACAATATTTTAATATTTGTGTGTATATACTGTGCATATGTATCGTTTGTGTGTGTTTTATGTTTGTGTGTTATATCTGCATGCGTCTTGTTTCTGTGTGTGTGTTTGTGTATAGACTTTGTCTGTGTGTTATGTCTGTGTGTAGGTTATGTCTGTGTGTAGGTTATGCCTGTGTGCATGTGTCTCTGTAATTTTATCTGTGTGTAGGTTATGACTGTGTGCCTCTTTGTGTGTGTGTAGGTTATTCCTGTGTGTGTGTGTTTATATGCATGTAGGTTATGTCTGTGTGCGTGTTTGTGTGTAGGTTATGACTGTGTGCATGTTTATCTATGTGTAGGTTATGTCTGTGTGTGTGTGTCTGTGTGTGTAGATTATGACTGTGTGCCTCTTTGTGTGTGTGTATGTGTATGTGTATGTGTGTGTGTGTGTGTTTGTATGTGTGTGTGTGTTTATCTGTGTGTAGGTTATGACTGTGTGCCTGTTTGTGTGTAGGTTATTTCTGTGTGTGTTTATCTGTGTGTAGGTTATGCCTGTGTGTTGTCTATGTGTGTGTTTATCTGAGTGTACGTTATGTCTGGCTGTGTGTTTATCAGTGCATAGGTTATGTCAGTGTGTGTGTTTGTGTGTAGGTTATGTGTGTGTGTGTGTTTATTGTTTATCTGTGTGTAGTTTATGACTGTGTGCGTGTTTATCTGTGTGTAGGTTATGTCTGTGTGTGTTATATCTGTGTGTAGGTTATGTCTGTGAGCATGTTTATCTGTGTGTAGGTTATGTCTATGTGCATGTTTATCTGTGTATAGGTTATGCCTGTGTGTGTGTTTATCTGAGTGTAGGTTATAGAAACATAGAAACATAGAAGATAGGAGCAGGAGTAGGTCATTCGGCCCTTCGAGCCTGTTCTGCCATTCAATGAGAGCATGGCTGATCTTAAAGTTCAGTACCCCATCCCCGCCTTTTCTCCGTAACCCCTAATTCCCTTATACTGAAGAAATATATCTAATTCCCTCTTAAATATATTTAATGAACCTGCCTCTACTGCCCTCTGTGGCAATGAATTCCACAGATTCACCACCCTCTGGGTAAAGAAATTCCTCCTCATCTCAGTTCTAAATGGTTTGCCTATTATCCTCGAACCATGGCCCCGGGTTCTGGACTCCCCCACCATTGGAAACATCCCTTCCGCATCCATTCTGTCCAGTCCTGCCAGAATTTTATATGTCTCTATGAGATCCCCTCTCAGTCTTCTAAACTCCAGCGAGTACAATCCCAAATTGCACAATCTTTCCTCAAGTTATTCTTCCCATTCCAGGTATCAGCCTGGTGAATCGCCTCTGCACTCCCTCCATTGCAAGAACATCCTTCCTCAGATAAGGCGACCAGAACTGCACACAATACTCCAGGTGGGGTCTCACCAAGGCCCTGTACAGATGCAGTAAGGTATCCTTGTTCCTATACTCAAACCCTCTTGATATGAAGGCCAACATACCATTTGCCTTTTTAACCGCCTGCTGTACCTGCATGCTCGCCTTCAGTGACTGGTGCACAAGAACCCCTAGGTCTCTCTGCACTTCCCCATCTCCCAATCTATTGCCATTCAAATAGTAATCTGCCCTCCGGTTTGTATTACCAAAGTGGATAACCTCACATTTATCCACATTGTAGTGCATTCACCATGTATCTGCCCAGTCCCCCAATTTATCCAAATCACACTGGAGCTTCCTGACCCCCTCTTCCGTGCACACAACCCCTCCTAGCTTAGTGTCGTCTGCAAATTTGGAGATATTACATCCAATCCCCTCATCTAGATCATTAATGTAAATTGTGAACAGCTGGGGTCCCAGTACAGATCCCTGTGGCACCCCACTGGTCACCGCCTGCCATTCAGAAAATGAGCCGTTTATCCCAACTCTCTGTCTTCTATCTGCCAGCCAGTTCTCAATCTACATCAATACCTTGCCCCCAATCCCATGAGCCTTGATTTTGCATGCCAGTCATTTATGTGGGACCTTATCGAAGGCCTTTTGGAAATCCAGGTACACCACATCCACTGGCTCTCCCCCATCTATTTTACCTGTCACCATCTCAATGAATTCCAATAGATTTGTCAAGCACAATTTACCTTTTGTAAATCCATGTTGACTCTGTCGGATCCCTTCTCTGCTAGTCATATGCTCCGCTATTACATCCTTAATTATGGATTCCATCATTTTGCCCACTTCTGATGTAAGGCTCACCGGCCTATAATTCCCCGCTTTTTCTCTACCCCCCTTTTTAAATAGTGGGGTAACATTAGCTACCCTCCAATCCATGGGTACTGATCCTGAGTCTATCGAGTTTTGGAAAATAATTATTAAAGCATCTGCTATCTGAATGTCCACCTCTTTAAGTACCCTAGGATGTAGATTATCAGGCTCTTAGGATTTATCGGCCTTCAGTCCCTTCAATTTCCTCAAGACCATGTCCTTAGAGATACTGATTTCTTTCAGCTCCTCCCTTGCATTAGTCTCTATGTTTCCCAACATCCTTGGGAGGTTATTTGTATCCTCTCTTGTGAAAACAGAACTGAAGTAAGAATTTAATTGGTCTGCCATTTCCTTATTCCCCATTATATATTCCCCTGATTCTGACTGCAAGGGACCTACTCTAGATTTCACCAATCTTTTCCTCTTGACATATCTATAAAAGCTTTTGTAGTTGGTTTTTATGTTTGCCGCAAGCTTACTTTCGTAATTTATTTTTGCCCTCTTGATTAATCCCTTTGTCCTCCTTTGCTGCATCTTGAACTGTTCCCAGTCTTCGGGTTTGGTACTTTTTTTGGCCAATTGATATGCTCTTTCTTTGGACCTAATGCTGTCTCTAATTTCCCTTGTTATTCATGGTTGAGTCACCTTTTTTGGTTTATTTTTATGCCAAACCTGTATAAACGATTTCTGCAATTCTTCCATTAGATCTTTGAATGCTTTCCATTGTCTATCCACCGTCAACCCCCCGCCCATAAACACCACCCAATCAATCTTACTCAACTCCCATCTCATACCATCATAATTCCCTTTATTTAAATTCAGGACCTTAGTCTCGGTTTTAATTTCTTCACTCTCCATGTCGAGAGAGAATTCGATCATATTGTGATCGCTCCTACCCAAAAGGCCTCGTACAACAAGATTGCTGATTAGCCCCTTTTCATTACATAATACCCAGTCTAATATCCAGCCTGTGTGCATGTTATATCTATGTGTAGGTTATGTCTATGTGTGTGTGTTCATCTGTGTGTAGTTTATGTCTGTGTACATGTTTATCTGTGTGTAGTTTATGTCTATGTGCATGTTTATCTGTGTATAGGTTATGCCTGTGTGCATGTTATATCTGTGTAGGTTCTGTCTGTGTGTTGGTTATGCCTGTCTGTGTGTATATCTGTGTATAGGATATGCCTGTGTGCATGCTATATCTATGTGTAGACTATGGCTGTGTGTATGTTATATCTGTGTGTAGGTTATGCCTGTATATGTGTTTATCTGTGTGTAGATTATGTCTGTGTGTGTGTTATATCTGTGTAGGTTGTGTGTGTTATATCTGTGTGTAGGTTATGTCTGTGTACATGTTTATCTGTGTGTAGTTTATATCTGTGTCCATGTTATATCTATGTGTAGGTTATGTCTGTGTGTGTGTTTATCTGTGTGTAGTTTATGTCTGTGTGTGTGATTATCTGTGTGTAGGTTGTGTGTGTGTGTGTTATATCTGTGTGTAGGTTACGTCTGTGTACATGTTTATCTGTGTGTAGGTAATGTCTATGTGCATGTTTATCTGTGTATAGGTTATGCCTGTGTGCATGTTATATCTGTGTAGGTTATGTGTGTGTGTTGGTTATGCCTGTCTGCGTGTTTATCTGTGTGGAGGATATGCCTGTGTGTGTGTTTATCAGTGTGTAGGTTATGCCTGTGTGCATGCTATATCTGTGTGTAGACTATGGCTGTGTGCATGTTATATCTGTGTGTAGGTTATGTCTGTATCTGTGTTTGTCTGTGTGTAGATTATGTCTGTGTGTGTGTTTATCTGTGTGTAGGTTATGTCTGTGTATGTGTTTGTGCGTAGGTTATGTGTGTGTGTTATATCTGTGTGCGTGTTATATCTATGTGTAGGTTATGTCTGTGTGTGTTTGTGTGTAGGTTATGTGTGTGTGTTATATCTGTGTATAGGTTATGTCTGTTGCATGTTATATCTGTGTGTAGGTTATGTCTGTGTGCATGTTTATCCATGTGTAGTTTATGTCTGTGTGCATGTTTATGTGTGTGTAAATTATGTATGTGTGCGTCTTTATCTGTGTGTAGGTTATGTCTGTGTATAGGTTTGTCTGTGTGTAGGTTATGCCTGTATGCATGTTTGTCTGTGTGTAGGTTATGTCTGTGTGCATGTTTATCTGTGTGTAGGTTATGTCTGTGTGCGTCTTTATCTGTGTGTAGGTTATGTCTGTGTATAGGTTTGTCTGTGTGTAGGTTATGCCTGTGTGCATGTTTGTCTGTGTGTAGGTTATGTCAGTGTGCGTGTTTATCTGTATGTAGGTTATGTCTGTGAATAGGTTATGTCTGGGTGTGTGTAGGTTATGCCTGTGTGCATTTTTATCTGTGTGTAGTTTATGTCTACATGCGTCTTTACCTGTGTGTAGGTTATGTATGTGTATAGGTTATGTCTGTGTGTAGGTTATACCTGTGTGCATGTTTGTCTGTGTGTAGGTTATGTCTGGGTGTGTGTAGGTTATACCTGTGTGCATGTTTATCTGTGTGTAGCTTATGTCTGTGTGTATGTTTGCATGTTTTGCCCCGAGGACCAGAGCATGCTGTTTCGTCGGGTTGTATTTGTACAGTCAGATGACAAATAAACGTGAATTTAATGTGATGGGAGGGAGCACATAGAGCATCAGAAGCTGACGGGCGATCTCATTTAATTTTATAAAATCATGAGGCAGAGACAGAGTGGAAACCCAGAGCAGACTGCAAAACCCAAATACACTCTGCTGGAGGAGATGAGTGGGTCGAGTAGTATCCATGAGGAAGAAGAACGGACAACATCATGGGCTGGAACTCTTCATCAAAGCCTTTTGGGTCCCAACGAAGAGCTTCAGCTGGGAATGTCAGCTGTTCTTTTCCTCCCACGGATGCTGCTTGATCCGTGGAGTTCCTCCAGCAGAGTGTGCATGGCTGCAGATTCCAGCATCTGTCGTCTCCTTCTCGTCTCCACGTTCAACGAGTGTGGGAGTGGATACAGAATCCTGAGCCACAGCCCATGGTCTCAGTGAGGTTTGGAGGGTAAGGGGCTGAATGTTCTGCTTCCCAGCTCAGTGTGCACATTCCAACCACACCTCTGCTCTTGGACCTTGTGGAGAGTGAAGGACACTCCGCCCTGCCTTTTTGCTCAAACGTTTGAGATGGAAAACTCCATCTGGGCTTCTCAACCGCACGTATATCCCGCAGGTCACAGACATGGCAGCGATCCAAGCTCTATCCTGATGGAACTTTCCCATTGCCACTGATATTGACAGAAGTCTTGTTTACAACCTCTTCACCCGTCATTTCATGAAGTCCGACAAACAGTTGGGCAACATACAGTGAGAAGACAATGTTTGTGCATGCTGTGTCAAGGTTCACATTAACGTTGTCTACCCCGTCCTCTGTATATTCTCTTTCCAGCCACAGACCTGCTGAACTCGTCGTGAAGGAGGGGACGAATGCGTCAGCATTTAACGCCAGGCAGTGACCTTATTGGAAGGTGCTGGTGTGCAGAGGGTGGACGCCAAGAGGATTTTTAAAATTTCAATTTAAAATGTATCTATTTTAAATTTAGCATTTAGATATGCAGCCCGGTAACAGGCCCTTTCGGCCCACAAGCTTGTGCTGCCCCAAATGCCCCAATTAACCTACAAACCCTGAACGTTTTGAATGGTGGGAGGAAACCAGAGCGCCTGGGAAAAACCAACGCAGACACAGGGAGGACGTACAAACTCCTTACAGACAGCGTGGGATGTTCCCCTAGTCTAGGTATCTGGGACCAGGGAGTACTGTTTCCGAATAAGGGATCATTCATTTCAGCTGGAATTTCATTCCCCAACCACACCTGGAATCAAGGCTTTGAGCTGTAAGGGAGAAAGACAAACCTGTTTTCCAGAGCATCGGAGGCTGAGAGGAGGGAGATCTGATAGAAATTCATAAGAGCATGAGAGGTGCTGATAGGATGGGCGGAATCATTTTCTTCTGTCGCTCACCAGATAAGGGGGCAGGGGAAAATTTAAGGGAAATGTTACACAGAGAGTGGTGGGTGCCTGGAAGGGACTGCCAGGGGTAGTGATGGAAGCAGAGATGATATAAGCCTTTAAGAAGCTTATAGGCAGACATATGGACATGCAGGGAGTGCAAGAGATGGAGGGGTATGGACCAGGATATGGACCGGAGTATGGACTGGGGTATAGATCGGGGTATGGACCGGGGTATGGACCAGAGTATGGTCTGGGGTATGAATCAGAGAATGGACCGGGGTAGGAATCAGAGAATGGACCGGGGTATGGACCAGAATATGGACCAGGGTATGGACCAGAGTATGGACCGGGGTATGGACCGGGGTATGGTCCGGGGTATGAATCAGAGAATGGACCGGGGTATGGACCAGAATATGGACCAGGGTATGGACCAGAGTATGGACCGGGGTATGGACCGGGGTATGGACTGGGGTATGGACCAGAGAATGGACCAGGGTATGGACCGGGGTATGGACCGGGGTATTGACCAGAGAATGGACCAGAGAATGGACCAGGGTATGGACCGGGGTATTGACCAGAGAATGGACCAGGGTATGGACCGGGGTATGGACAAGGGTATGAACCAAGGTATGGACCAGAGTATGGACCGGGAAATGCACCGGTGTATGGACCAGAGAATGGTTCGGAGTATGGACCGGGGTATGGACCAGGGAGCAGGCAGCAGAGTTCTAGTTTGATTTGGACATCGTGTTCAGCACAAAAATGTGGGCCGAAGACTCTGTTCCTGGGCTGGACTGATCTAAAGTCTCGCATGCTGCCTGGGTCGTCTGGTTTTCGGCGACAGGGGAGCAGGACAGAGCAAAGGTGGGGGTAGGCACCCAGAAGGGATCAACAAGGATTTTCACGGCAAAGCTCGTTTTAGCTGCACTTCTTTATAGACATCCCGGAAACTGTTCCTCTGTCTGCCCAACAATGCCACCCATTGACATCCTGGGATGACTGTGTCCGCAAAATCAGGGAGGACCCCTACCGCCCCGCACACAGCCAGCTGCTCCTGTCAGGAAAGAGGTACAGGAGTATCAGAGCAAAACCATCAGTCTGAGAAGCAGCTTCTTCCCACAGGCAGTGAGACTGCTAAAGCAATTCTCCGTGACTATTATTTATTAATAATATCTAAGTTAATGTACTGTACAAGTATCATTTATCTTTATATGTGTTATGTCTGTATACGTGTTTTGCACTGTTCTGCACCGTGGACCAGAGGGGTTTAGTTTCATCCAGGCAGTGAAGAAACCAAGAATGCTCTCCATGGTACATCTGTAGAAGTTTACAAATGTTTTCGGTGACGTACGGAATCTCCTCTGACACCTTACAAAGTATATCTGCTGACGAGCCTCTTTGTGATTGTTTCTACGTGGAGACTCCAGGACAGATCCTCAGAGATATTGACACTTAGGAATTTGAAGTTCTTGGCTTCCCCTGACTTCCCCCTGAAATTCACAATCTTCTCCTTAGATTTGCTGACATTGAGCGCAAGGTTGTTGGCATGCAGCATTCAACGAGCTGATCCATCCCCCTCCTGTATGGTTCCTCGTTGCCGTTTGTGATTTTGCCGACATCTGTGGTGTCATCAGCATATTGTAGATGGCATCAGAACTACACATTCTCTTCCACTCAACATCAAAGATCTTCCAGCTCTGTTGTAATCCATGAAAGGTTAACTGTGAAGGGTGTCACTTAAGTTCCAGAGGGATAATGTTTAACTCGCTAACGCATGTTTACATGGTGCATTCGTGCACAGAGCTGTAGCCTATCGAGGGAGAGAGAGAGAGAGAGAGAGACGGAGAGGGAGAGAATGCATGAAACAAAGTGAAATAGGAAAGAAAGAAAGAGAGAGGATGGAAAGAGAACAAAATGAGAAAATGAAGTGTAGAAGTAGAGAGAAGGGAGAAAAAGGAGAGAGAGTCTCAGGGAGAGAGCTCCCAGATTCTCCTCCTCAACCACATGCCCAGGACAATTTGTAGCAGCCAATTAACCCAGTGACCTGTCCATCTTTGGAGCGTGGAAGGAAACCACGGTCCCTAGGTGATATCCACACGCTCACAGTGAGGACATAGAAACTACTAATAGAAGTAACCCACGTTTATTTCATTTACAGAACTGAAACATCACAAGACTTTTGTGACTGAGCTGAATATTCCTCAACATACCATGAACTTGTGGCCTGCTCCATTCAGAAGCTTGGGAGACTGCTGTCAGTGGGTGGGCCGAGGGTAGGACCTGGTGATACGTCCAGGTGGTGACGGTTCACACAGACCCTGCCAGTACTCCCTTGCATCCAGGCTGCTGTAGCCAGCTGATCCACAGTGGAGGCTAATCTGGTTTTCTCTTTGGTTAAAACATCGACAGAACAGTAAAATTAAAATTTTATTGAAGCACTCCTATCCCTACATTGAACCTCTGTGACCCCCTTCTTCACACATCCAGACATTTTATGTATCCTTGGGAGAGCCTAAGATACAGGAGCTGGAGTTGGCCATCCGGCCCGTCGAGCCTGCCCCGCCATTCAATAAGATCATGGCTGCTCTGGCCATGAGCTCAGCTCCACCCACCCACCTGTTCCTCGTGACCCTACACTCTAAAAAAAAGCCTTTTAAAATCTTTAAATGAAAGGCGGCATGGTTTGCCTGGTGGTTAGCGCAATGCCTTTACAGCGCCAGCAATCAGGACCAGGGTTCAAATCCTGCACTGGCTGAAAGGAGTTGGTACGTTCTCGCTGTGTCTGTGTGGGTTTTCCACAGGGGCTCCGGTTGCCTCCCACCATTCAAAAATGTACCAGGGATTGTAGGTTAGTAAGCTGTAAATTGGGTGACGTGGACTTGTGGGACAAAATGGCCTGTTTCCGTGCTGTATGTCTAAATTTTAAAAAAAGCTTCTTCTGCTCCCTTGGGCAGGGAATTCCACAGATTCCTCAACCTTTGGGAGAAGCAGTTCCTCGTCATCTACCCCCAAATTTGTGCTCCCCAATTCCAGTGGAGCAAACAATTGGATAAGACAGACCATTCCTTCCCAATCCGCTCCTTGGGGTGTGGGAGGATAGCGGAGCCCAGGCAATTCCAGAGAGAAGTTGCAAATATGACCCAGACTGCAGTGGAGGTCGGGATTGAACTTGGGCTGCCGCAGGGAATCAGGAACACTTCAGGCTTTGCATTCCAAACCCGGAGCATGGAACGGGTAAACCGGGTGGGTGTCGGAGTGATGGGGCTCAGCCAACAGGAGGAGAAGGGAAGTGAAGAGGAATCACAGGCATGGGGTTGCCCGTGCCATCCGTTCCTGACCGCATCCCCACCGGTCTGTGGGGAAGACAAGGCATGCGACAGGTTGGACGACAACTTCAGACAGCTAGCACAGTGTGATGGCCTGAATGGCCCACCAGCAAAAGGACCAAGTTTAGACTTGCAGAGGAGGCCAGAATCGTGCTGTACATCATCACTGAGGAATTGGATGCGGTTGTTACGGATTGCAGCCCTGGGAATTCAGAGACTGACACTAAACCTAATCCTACAGAAAAATAACCTCACTCTGCAGATCAGTTTACTTTATTTTTAAAAGTACAGATATATTTAATTTTTGTATGTTTTATATGTACATTTGTAGTGTAGTTTACAGGATCTGAGGAATTAACTACATTAACTGTATACAGATTATTTACACACGTTCACAGGATGCAAACTGACCTCTTACCTAGTGTCAGAATTAACATGTAATATACACCGTCTCCTTATAAGTTACTAATTTAAAAACTCTGTTCCACTTACTGCAGAATACAAACCTGTCCCAAGGCGCATGAAATGAACACATCCTGTGAAGGTCAGAGAGGGTCTCACCCAGGGGACGAGCCATCAGGATGGGGTGGGAATCGGAAGAGGGTGAGGGTGGAGAGACGGAAGAGGAGGAGGACTCTGCTATCTGTACCTGTGTCTCATCCAGACCTCTGCCCCACTCCAGCCTGAGACGCGCATCACAGCTCTGAGGGGTCAAAGCAAGGTAGGTGGACACCTACCTGTGGAAAGCAGGGCTCCTGTCAACATCATAGAACATTCTAATACAGTACAGGCCCTTCAGCCCACGATGTTGTGCTGACCTACATAAACCTGTTCAACAAACTAAAACCTTTCCCCCCTCACACCCAGAACCCTCTATTTTTCCCACATCCAAGTGCCTGCCTAAGAGTGTTTTAAAAGTCCCTAATGTTCCAGCCACCACCACCACCCCTGGCAATGCGTTCCAGTCCCTCACTACTTCCTGTGTAAGAAACATTTCCCTGACTTCTCCCCTAAACCTTCCTCCCCTCACTTTGTACAGACGTCCTCTGGTGTATACTACTCTCATCCCGGGAAAATGCCACTGGCTGTCTGCCCTCTCTACATTCCTCATATTCTTTTTTTTGCATTTAGACATACAGCACGGTAACAGGCCTTTTCGGCCCACAAGTCCGTGCCGCCCAATTTTCCCTTAATTAACATACACCCCTGTTTTGAACGGTGGGAGGAAAACGGAGCCTCCGGGGAAAATCCATGTAGACATGGAGAGAACGTACAAACACCTTACAGACAGCACGGGATTCTGGTCTTGATTGCAGTTAAGGTGTTGTGTTGACCACTACACCAACCATGCCACCCTAGTAGATCTCTATTAAGTCACCTCTCATCCTTCTTTGCTCCAAAGAGAAAAGTCCCAGCTGTGCTAACCTTGCCTCATAAGACACAATCTCCAGTTCAGGTAACATCCTGGTCAATCTCCTCTGCACCCTCTCCAAAGCTTCCACATCCTTCCTGTACTGAAATGACCAGACTGAACACAATTCTCCAAGTGTGGTCTCACCAGTGTTTTCAGCTGGCCAAAACACGGTGATGCTTGAGGAATGGCTGGTGTAGGGGTAGCACAGCTGGCGTAGTGGTTAGCGCCACACCTTTATGTGCCAGCGATCAGGACCGGATCTGAGTTTGAATCCCATGCTGTAAGGAGTTTGTACGGTCTCCCCATGTCTATGTGGGTTTTCTCCAGGGGCTCCGGTTTCCTCCCACCATTTGAAACGTACCAGGGGTATAGGTTAATGGGGTGTAAATTGGGCAGCACGGACTGGTAGGGCCGAATTGGCCTGTTACCGAGCTGTATGTCTGCATTCTTAAAAAATTTAAAATTTTTTTTAAAACTCAGGAGATTTTGCAGCGTCCATAAAAGGTAAAGATGGATTACTGACATTTTGGGCCTGAGCCCTTCCTCCTAGCCAATGTTGTTCTTGGGAGCTCACTGAGAGCATCGTGACCTGCACGTCCAACATCACGTCTGTGACTCCAGCCTGAGGTAGCCCACCTGTGGTGTTCAGTGGTAGAAGTTTGATACCCTCTGACTTAAACTGCTTCAAAGGGGTGCAGGGTCTCCTCTGCCAGGAATCCCCCATTTTCAACGGGAGGTGTCGGTGGGCCAGTCCCACACTGTGCAAGCTCAGCGTATCGCTGGCAGGGCTCTCGACAAACACAGCCACCTGGAGAGTAGGTGCATTAAGGGCAAGAGAAGGCCACTCACCCTTTCCAAACTGTTCCACCATTTACACCTGAAATCTGTGCTCACTATCTATCTTTCACACTCCTTTGCTTCAAAAATATTCCAACCCTCTGCCTCCACTGCCCAAAGAGGAAATCATGAAGACTATGAAGACTTCCAAATGTCTTGCCATCTCTGCCTTAAATGGGTGACTCCTTATCTTACGGCACCTTGTTCTCACAGAGGAGGTATCCCCTTCACATCTGCCCTGTCAGGACCACTCAGGATTTTGTCGTTTCCTCTCCCTCTTGAAACCCCAGTGGCCACATGGCCACCCTGTCCAACCTCTGCTCATGTACAGTGCACCGTCCGAGAATTATTGAGTGAACGTCCGGGGATTCTGACA
Source organism: Narcine bancroftii (assembly GCF_036971445.1). NCBI lineage: Eukaryota > Metazoa > Chordata > Chondrichthyes > Torpediniformes > Narcinidae > Narcine > Narcine bancroftii. The sequence continues at coordinate 52,091 of NC_091473.1, forward strand.
CATCACCAGCCCTTTTTGAAGCAAAAAGACCGATAATGCACACAGTTGATCGGCGGTCTCGCGGAATAAACGGAAAAGAGAGCGCTTGTGTTCAATCCCCACCACTCCCCACCCCACCCCCTTTTTGTTCCTGATTACTTGCTGTCCATGTACCCTAACCTTTCAGGAACAGCCACCCAAGGTCACTGCACCTCACAGCCTCACAATATCTGGCACTTCAGGTAACCAACACTTTGCCAATAAGGAACAGTTCCACATTCGTACACGGCACAGATTTGGACCCCCCCCCCCACCTTGAAGGACTGCATTATCTGCCCACTCCCATACTCTTCCAACCCTCTGTTCCTCCAGAGAAACACTCTCTTGGTAATGGTGACCTTTCCACCATCGACGCTCATCCCATTTGCCCTCATTAGGTCCATATCCTCTCACACACCGATTTGTCTGTCTAAATCCCTTTTCTCTAGAGTGACTGTATCTGATTCCAGTTCCTCATCTCTCTGACAGTAAGTTCCCAATAGCAGCCATTCCCTGGGTACAAACTTCCCCCCCGCCCCCACTTAGATCCACCCTCTCACCTTACATCTCCGCCCTCTTGTTTATGTTTCCCCTACCAGAGGGAAATGTTCCAGACCATCTACTCCATGTAGGCCTTGTGTCATTTTATAAACCTCCATTAGGCCAACCTGTCTGGCCCCAGAACTCCAGAGACAACAATCCCAGCCTTTCCAATCTCTCCCCAAAACTAGCGTCCTACAATTCAGGTAACATTCTGGTCAGTCTCCTCTGCACTCTCTCCACTACAACCCCGTCCTTCCTGTAAAATGGTGACCAGAACCTCTCAACTTGTACATTCGGTTTCCAACCTTATGAAGCCTTCTGAAAGGGCTTGATGATCAGTCCCATTCTCCTGGCCTCTACAAATTTTGGATTGCTTTGGTTTAAGAAAAACACATAGGTACTTTCTCTGGAAGGAAAGCAAGGCCTCAGATAAGATCTGGATTTGTGGCCAGGCATTCTGTGTAGCAGAAAGCTTCACGAACATGTCCTTGTGGGTCACCCTGCCAGGGCTGTTGGAAGATAGGTAAAAGTTCAAAAAACACTTAGCGGCTTTGGAGTGGGTTGGGGCAAGTTTGGAATCTGCACTGCATGTCACCATTGTAATCAAAGGTTTAATCCTGTGTGCACTGGGAGAAGATCAGTTCTTCACCCACGCTAGGACTCCCAGCACGGCTTTCCACCGACGTGGGAAGTCCTGGGGTTTCCTAGAACTGCTCGCTGCAGCTTGCTTCACAGTCAGGTGACTGGCCGGACTGTTCGTGGTGTCCTGGGGAACCGGTGCACCTTGATGTGCTTGGACAGATGGTCGCTGCGGGCAAACCTCTTCTCACAGACCAGACACTGATAGGGCTTCACCCCAGAGTGGGATCGACGGTGTCTCGACAGCTCATCTGACCTGGAGAACCTGAACAAAATACAGAGGTTAGAGGGAGAGGGGCAGGAGAGGGGGAGGAGAGGAGCGAGGAAGGGGAGGGAGAGGGGAAAGAGGGGAAAGGAGAAGAATGGGGGGAGTGATGGGGAGGGAGAGGGAAAGAGGGGTGAGGAAGGGGAGGGAGAGGGAAGGGAGAGGAGAGGGGAGGGAGAGTGAGGAAGGGTAGGGAGAGGGAGAGGGGCGAGGAAGGAGAGGGAGAGGGAGGGAGAAGAATGGGGAGAGATGTGGAGGGAGATGGAAGGGAGGGGAGCGAGGAAGGGGAGGGAGAAAAATGGGAAATGGGAGAGGGGTGGGAGAGGGATTGCTTTGGAGTGGAAGGATAGGGAGGAAGGAAGAGGGGAGGGAGAGGAGGGAGTTGGAAGGTTAGGGGAGGGAGAGAGGGTAGTGGGAGCGGAGGGTGAGGAGAGAGGGGAGTGGGAGAGGGACAGGAGAGGGGCGAGGAAAAGGATGGAGAAGAGCAGAGAGGAGAGGGGGAGAGAGAGGGGGAGGAGAGGGAGGGGAGGGAGATAAGGGAGGGAAGGGAGATGGGTGGAAAAGGAACAGGAGAAGGGCAAGGAAGGGGATGGAGAAGAACAGAGGGAAGGGGAGAGAGAGAGGGGGAAGGAGGGGGAGAGGGGATGGAGGGGATGGAGGGGAGGGAGGAAAGGGAGGGAAAGGAGATGGGTGAGGGGAGGGAGAGGTGGAAGAGGGACAGGAGAGGGGAGGGAAAGGGGAAAGAGGGGAGGGGTGGGAAAGGAGGAGGAGGGGGTGGAAGGAGAGGGGTGGGAGAGAGGAGCGAGGGGAGGTGAGGGAGGGGAGAGGATATAGAGAAAAGAGAGGGGTTGTAGGAAGGGGATGGGAGGAAGGGGAGGGAAGGGTGATGTGGAGTCAGAGGGGAGAAAGACCAAGGCTGAGGGTGGAAAGCATCTGCAGAGGAGGGATGGAGTGAGGGGGAAGGGAGGGGAGATGGGGAGGGAGAGGGAATGAGGAGATAGGAAGGAGAGGAAAGAGGTTCAATATTGGGTTAGTTCCCAATCACTGACTCTCCCCACCCACTGAATTCTCTCCCAAAGCCCACGGACCCTCCCTCCAACCACCAACTCTCACTCCCTCCAATCGCCAACTCTCCCCATCCACCATGTTAACGTACTGTAAATGGCGGGGCTCTTAAAACTATTGATGTTCAGAGAGACCTTGGAGTCTTGGAACACAGCTGATTGAAAGTGGCCACACAAGTTGATAGGGTGGTAAAGAAGGTATGGGAATGCTCGCCTTCAATGGGTGAGACATTGGGGATACCACAGAGGAGGTCATTCTGCAGTGATGTATCTTTGGTTGGGCAGCTCTTGGAATACCATGTGCAACTCTAGTCGCCCCATTCCCTGGAGGCCCTGGAAAGGGGACAGAAGAGATTCACCAGGATGCTGCATGGTTGAAGGGGATGGGTTCTAGGGAGAGGTCAGACAAACCTGGGTTGTTTTCTCTGGAGCATCAGAGGCTGAGGGGAGGCTAAAATCATGATGAAGTGGGAAATCAGAATGTTTCCCTCGGAGTAAAAGCGTCACACACTAAAGGGCGGAGCACTAAAGATGAAGGTGGGGAGGTTTTAGGGAGATGAATGGTGGGTACAAAGGCTAGTGGTGGAGGCAGATACAATAGTGGTGTTTCAGAGGCTTCGAGACAGAGACACGGATATGAAGGAGATGGAGAGATGGAGGGATTCTGTCAAGATTTAAATCTGATTTGGACATCATGTCAGCACAGATTCATGGGCCGAAGGGCCTATCCCTGTGCAGGACGGGTCTGTGTTCTCCAGTGTATGAATATGCAACAAACTGTCCGGGTACTTGAGCATGGTAGTTCTGTGTCTGACTCCCTGGCTAGGAGCTTGGCGCAGAGCACGGCTGTTGATTGCACTGACCTCCAGCCACATCCCGGCCACGTGCAGGCGAAGGGTTTCTCTCCGGTGTGCCGTCGCAGGTGAGCCTTCAGGTGACTGCTCTTGGTGTACATTTTGGTGCATCCTGCGAATGAGCACTTGTGCATCTTCAGGAGCTCGGCGGGACTGCCGCGCTGCAGCCTCTGCCCCACCAGGACCCCGGCCTGGCCCTGGGAACCGTCGGCACCAGCAGATGCAGGCTTGGCAGCGATGGGCACAGGCGCAATGCGGACAAATGGCCGGGAACAGCTCAGGCCCGTCGACGGCACAAGGTGAGGCACCAGCCTGAAATTCTGACCCTGGATGTTGACCAGGAGCTGCGTGACCTTCACCTGCCCCTGGGCCTGGGGGCTGGTGGTTTCAGCCCCCACCTCCAGTGGCTGAAGCTGGAGAACAACAGGGGTGCCGCCCCCCAGCGTCACCACCTCCTCCGCGCTCTGCGCCTGCTCACACTTTGGGTCCACAACGCAAGACCGCTCCTCCACAGGGTTCCCAAGCCCATCAGTGGCACTCTGTCGTTCCTTCACACCACTTCTGCGCTCATCTTTCGTGTCCACACCCATGTTCTCCTCCAGGAACTCCTGAATCTCCTCCAATGTAGGCCGGAATAATCCCAAATCCATCTCGGTCCTAGAGCTGGGAAACCTCAGCCTACCCTCCTTGACGAGTGGCTGGACATCCTTCCTGGTGCTGTGAAGTCCGAGTGATGGCTGGGGCAGGAGGTAGTCAAGGATGTTCAGCACATTGGTGTATGTAGAGATGAGGGGTACGGTCACAGGACTGGAGCAGGAATGCGAGCTCGAGGAGTCACTATCATCCTCAGAGAGCGGGGAGGCCAGCATCCGATAATCCCCACACTCCATCAGCAGGTCACCCAGGCGACTCAGAGGGGGGCTCACAGGCAAGAAGATCTCCCCGGCTGGGAGCAGGTGGTCCACCATCACAGACTGCCAGTGGGGATGACGCCTGTCACCCTTTGCTCTCCTGGATCCTCTACACTGGCCCGGACCAGCTCCTGTGCAATACAAGACAGCATTACATTGGCAACCCAATACCATTCAGTCCTTCCAATGCCCACTCAGTCCTCCCAACGCCCCACTCAGTCCTCCCAATGCCCCACTCAGTCTTCCCTCCACCCCACTCAGTCCTCCCACTGCCCACTCAGTCCTCCCACTGCCCACTCAGTCCTCCCACTGCCCACTCAGTCCTCCCACTGCCCACTCAGTCCTCCCACTGCCCACTCAGTCCTCCCACTGCCCACTCAGTCCTCCCACCATTCACACAGCCCTCCCACCTCCCACTGCCCAATCAGTCCTCCCACCATTCACACAGCCCTCCCACCTCCCACTCAGTCCTCTCACCACCCACTCAGTCCTCCCAACTCCCACTCAGTCCTCCCAACTCCCACTCAGTCCTCCCGCCGCCCACACAGCCCTCCCGCCGCCCACTCATACTCCCGCCGCCCACTCATACTCCTGCCGCCCACTCATACTCCTGCCGCCCACTCATACTCCTGCCGCCCACTCAGTCCTCCCACCGCCCTCTCAGTCTTCCTGCCACCCTTTCCGTCTTCCCGCCGCCCTTTGAGTCTTCCCACTGCCCACTCAGTCCTCCCACCGCACACACAGCACTCCCACCACTCAGTCCTCCTACCACTCTCAGACCTCCAACCATCACTCAGCTCTCCCACCGCCCACTCAGTTCATGCACTGCCTACACAGCTCTCCCAGCTCCCACACAGCAGCTCTGTCACAATGACAGAAGACGAAAAGGGCAGCAGGAGACCACTCCAACACTGAGACCTGCCCCATCCCACACCATGCCCAAGCCTCAGCCAATTTCTGGGCCAGTTCATCAGAGCTTACAATCCACCAGGATCTGCTAAAGAAAGGGAGCACTGCAAATCTGGTATTAAATAGTCCCAGAGAAGGGCAAAGAAAAATGAGACACAGGGTGAAGCTTCCTCCACACTGTTCCATCACACACTCCCAGGTTCAGTCACAGAGTAATTCTCCCTCCACACTGTCCTGTCACACACTCCGAGGGTCAATCACAGAGTGACTCTCCCTCCAAACTGTTCCACCACACTTTCATTCACAGAGTGACTCTCCCTTCATACCATCCCATCACACACACTGAGGGTCAATTGCAAAGTGACTCTCCCTCCACACTGTCCCATCACACACTCCCAGGGTCAGACACAGAGTGAAGCTCCCTTCACACCGTCCATCACACACTCCCACGGTCAGATACAGAGTGAAGCTCCCTCCACACCATCCCTTCACACACTGCCAATGTCAGACACAGAGTGAAGATCCCTCCACACGGTCCCATAACACACTCCCAGGGTCAGACACAGAGTGAAGCTTCCTCTACACTGTCTCATGACACACTGCTAGGGCACGGGTTAACTATCGAACATAAATAGCTTGACCAGTCGCAATGTAATCCACCTGCATCTGAGCTAGTCATCATCAGCTGACTGAGAGTAGTGAACATTTTCCAGCCATAAATCACAGCACATGCCTGTGAAAGTGTCAGGTGAGCTGACGTTGCTGCCGAGCCCCTTCGTCAGCACTGACGTAGGATGAATGATGGCACAGCGAGCAAACTGATCAGCAAACATTGCCTGTCACAGCAGAGCTGATGTGTGTTGTTAATCCTACACTTGTTCAAATAGCCTAAAACCACTTTCTCCCATGTAGTGACAGCAGGGGCAGAACCAGATACTAACGTTAGGGGGAGCGAGCACGTGAAAAAGGCCCCACATAGGCTCTTTCCCCTGAGGGTAGGGCCAATTGGAGCAAGGGGTCATGAGTTAAGGGTTAGGGGGCAAAACTTTAGAAGTAACATGAGAGGAAGCTTCTTCACTCAGAGAGGGGTGGCTGAGTGGAATGACCTTCCAGAAGAAGGTGGATGCAGCAGGGTCAGTTTTGTCATTTAAGAGGAGGTTGGATGAGTACATGGATGTGAGCGGTTAGGAGGGTTATGGGCAGGGAGCAGGTAGGTGGAATTAGTGGAGTTTCACATAAATCGGTGCGGTCTAGAAGGGCCGAGATGGCCTGTTTCCGTACTGTAATTGTTATATGGTTATGGTTATATATCACATACCAGATGGTAAGTCAGTGGTTGAATGACAGGCCACACTGATGTTTTGGCGACATCAGACTGGAGCGGGGTGCGGGGGGGTGTCGTCGGACTGGAGCGGGGTACAGGGGGGCAGTGTCGGACTGGAGCGAGGTGCAGGGGGCGTCGTCGGACTGGAGCGGGGTGCAAGGGGGCGGCATCAGATTGGATCGGGGTGCCGGGGGGCAGCGTTGGAGCGGAGACTGGGAAAAGACTCCACTTTTGTCAATTTTGAGCTGTTGCCCCCCCTGCACACCCCCCACCCTTCCCCCCCCACAGCTACCCCACTGGGTGACAGACACGGAGGCTGGTCTGGAGCACTAAGCTCCATCTGTGCCATGAAAGCTCATGCGCACTAAACAAGAGGTTTAATCACAACAGAAATGGAGCAAGACACTGCTCGCCCATAAACGCATGGGGCACCCAAAGATGCACACCCTGACAGCACCTCCAAACCCCCAAAACCCCTTATCCCCTCCACCTCCAAACCCCCAAAACCCTCACACATTATCCCCTCAACCTCCAAAACCCCTCACCTCTTATCCCCTCAACCCCTTATCCCCTCCACCTCCAAACCCCCCAAAACCCCTTATCCCCTCCACCTCCAAACCCCCAAAACCCCTCACCCCTTATCCCCTCCACCTCCAAACCCCCAAAACCCCTCACCCCTTATCCCCTCTACCTCCAAACCCCCAAAACCCCTCACCCCTTATCCCCTCCACCTCCAAACCCCCCCAAAACCCCTCACCCCTTATCCCCTCAGCCCCAAAACCCCTCACCCCTTATCCCCTCCACCTCCAAACCCCGCCAAAACCCCTCACCCCTTATCCCCTCAGCCCCAAAACCCCTCACTCCTTATCCCCTCCACCTCTAAACCACCCCACCCACCCCAAACCTCAGTCCTAAATACTGTTCTACACCTTCTAAACCAGCTCCCCAATATCCCTCGAAAACCAAGGGTCCCTATGCCTGCTAACCTTGCCTTTAATCCTGACAGGAACATACAAACTCTGTACTCTCAAAATTTCATCTTTGAAGGTCCTTCACCTACCTCGCACACTCTTACCCGAAAGCAACTTACCCCAATCCACACATTCTAGATCCTTTCTCATTTCCTCAAAATTGGCCTTTCTCCCATTTAGAATCTCAACCCCGAAACCCAGACCTATCCTTCTCTATAATTAACTTGAAACTAATGGCATTATGATCACTGGACCCAAAATGTTCCCCTACACATACTTCTGTCACCTGTCCCTGTCTTGTTCCTTAATAGGAGATCCACTATTCCACTCTCTCTCTCATTGGTAATCTCTATATATTGACTTAGAAAACTTCCCTCAACACATTTGACAAACTTCATGTCATCCAGCCCTTTTAGAGTTACATCTGCGAACCCTTAATCCCTACCCCCTCGCCACCACACCCCTTACCCCCTACACACCCTACCCTCAAGCCAGGGTCTGCACCAAGGTGGGGCATCCACGGGCATTGCCCCCCCAAAACGAGGTGTGGTTCCCCCACCATACTGTCATCCCTGGCCGTTGGACCCACCCCACTCCCTCCCGCATCAGTAGCGTCTAGGTTGACGGTCCTCCTGCTACTAGCAACCCCCCCCCCCCCCACCGGTTGAGAGGTCGGATCCTGCCAGCATCCACCCCTCCACTGGTCGACAGGTCGGATCCTGCCAGCACCTCCCACCACCGGTCGACAGGTCAGATCCTGCCAGCACCCACCCCTCCACCGGTCGACATGTCAGATCCTGCCAGTACCCACCCCCTCCACTGGTCAACAGGTCAGATCCTACCCGCACCCCCCTCCAACAGGTTGGATCCTGCCAGCACCCACCCCTCCACCAATCGACAGGTCAGATCCTGTCAGCACCCTCCTCCACCGGTCAACAGGTCGGATCCTGCCAGCACCCACCCCTCCACTCCCTCCCATTGACAGGTTGGATCCTGCCCCCCTCTAACTCATTAATGCCCCCCCCATCATATGTTCTGGTGCCAACCCTGCCTCAAACCCCCTAAACCCCTGAATCTCAACAACCACACCCCCAACACCCTCAAACTACTCCTTGGAACCTCCTAGCCCTGATCTGCTCCCTTTCACCCCTGAACCCTCACCACCAAACCCCTCATCACCTCACCCACCAAACCCTCACCCTTTACCTGCTGAACCTCCTATCCCTGAACCCTAACACACCGCTCATCCCTGAATACCCACCCCCCCCCCCCCACCCACTCCCCTCAACCCCTCCCCCATCCTCAAACTCCTAAATCCCCAAGCCCAGAACCATTTCAGGTCAGAACACCACACAAGGCCATTCAGCCCTTGAAGCCTTCCTAACCATTCACTATGATCCTGGCTGATCATGTGACCTCAGTGCCCAATTCCTGCTTCCTCTCCACATCCCGTGACCCCTTTGGCCAAATCAAATTCCCTTCTGAATCCATCCAATGAACCGGCCTCAACAACATACTGTGGTCTTGAATCTCACAAGTTCACAGTTCTCTGAGTGAAGAAATCTCTCCTCATCTCAATCCTAAATGGCTTCTCTTGATCCTTTGACCATGATCTGGACTTTGCCAACATCTGGAACATTCTTCCTGCATCTATCCTATCAGGACTTGTCAGAATTTTATATGTCTCAATGAGTTTTCTTCTGAATTCCACTGAGTATAACCCTGATTTCGTCAGGCTCTCTTCATCCATCCAGGGATCAGTTGGGTTCTGAAGGGTTCTGACCTGAAATGTCATGTTCTGTCTCTCCCACTGGTGCTACTCCACCTGCTGAGTTTGTCTAGCAGAGTCTGAATTGTTGAGGGAGAGGTTTCTCTTGGGTCCAGACCACCAGCAATTCAACAATTCCTTCCAGCTCCAGACCCAAAATCTGAGCTGTCAGTGTTGAAGCCGTCTGATTAGTCTAAGGTCCCCAATGATAGGGTGCCACATACCCAATCATGAAGGGCAGGGTTGGAATAAATGGAGACGCTAAGAGACCTCACTTCCAGAACCAGGAATGCAGAGGGCATGGAGAGATGGAGGTTAGTAAGGGAGAGGAAAGCAATAAGGGTAGTGATCTGGGGAGTGCCGAGCAAATTCACTGGGAATGCCTGAAAGGGAATTGGAGAAATCTTCAAGGGGGAGCAATATTGCAGGGTTGTGGAAAATGAGCAGGAGACGGGAGTTGTTAAGATAGGTCTTGCCAAGTGCTGGTGTGGGAACTACAATGACGAAAATGGCTGAGCAAGGAATGACAAGGAAATGGATATTTGGGAAGCACCAACCACTCTGGAACCTCTGCTTATTTGTTTTGTTGATCGCGAGGTATTCTTTACTCAAAAGGTTCCCTCAAGGGTGAAACAGTGGGGGCAGCCCAGAGCCTGCGATGGTAAACAAGGAGACAGTCCCAATGTGTGTAAATGGGATTAATACTGATATGAACAAGGTTAGTATCAATACAATGGGCCAAATGGACTTTTTCAGTCCTATAAACTTTGATTCCAAGGGCTTTTGGAGCAGTAATACTAGTGAATGTTCACCTTACTGACCACCATCCTTACATCTGCCTTACATCAGTTGCCTGCCAACCCTCTCTAACAGTCTCTCCTTGGTTATCCAGCTTCCCAATCTCCTGGGACCGTCCCTTTCGGAGTGAGGCCCACACTTTCACTCCTGGCCATTGGACTTTCCCTTAATCGATATCCTGAATGGATTTAGGAGGCACTAATGCTGCTAACGCTGTCTGGCCCCAGACTCCTGATGAGAAGTTAGGCTGCACCATTTAGCCCCGAGTTAACCCCCCACTGCTTTCTCAAGGGCCACAGGGATGAACAGGTCCAGAGAAAAACAGGGAAATGGTTCATACAAGAAAACACCTGACACACTCAGCCACCATGTGAAGTGAGAAACCGGGTCAATGTCTCGATGAGAGAGGCTTGATTTAAAGGGGTTACAGTGCCTTCTCTCTCTCCATAAGATGCTGAGAGTTTTGCAAGACCCTCAGTTACCTTTTAATTTTCAGCCTTCTTCCTGGAACCAACCCCAGCTCTGGATCTCATCTTGGCCTCAGCCATTCAACCAGCTGGCAGGATCTCTCCTGCATAGAACATCGAGCATTCCAGGAGAGTACAGGCACTTCAGACCACAATGTTGTGCTGACCTATATAAAACATACTCCCTCCCTCACTCCCATAATCCTCTTTCATTCATGTGCCCTTGTCCTGAGTCTTTTACATGTCCCTATTGGACCAGCCTCCTCCACCATTCCTGGCAACGCATTCCAGCACCCACTACAGTCTGTGCAAAAGAAATGTACCCTTGACATCTCCCCGAATCTTTCCTCCCTCACTTTGTACAGGTGTCCTCTGGTGTTTGCTACTTTCGCCCTGGGAAAGAAATGTTGGCTGCCTCTCCTAATCTTGTAGACCTCCATGAGTCACCCCTCATCCTTCTTTGCTCCAAAGAGAAAAGCCTAACTTTGCCTAATGTTCTCCAATCCAGGCAACATCCTGGTAAATATCCTCTGCACCCTCTCCAGAGCCCCAGGATTACCTCCAACGTTAAGGAACATTGGGGTTCACCTCTTTACATTTAGTCGTTGATTATAAAATAGTACACCCCCCCCCCTCCAAAAAACCCAGCTGGAAGACATTTGAATATGGTTAGCTATTCTGCAGAGGTGCTTGATAAATACCCACTCAGCCACCCAATGCATGCAAGTTACCCTCTCTCTCCCTCCCTCTCTCCTCATCATACCAACCTCTCCCTCTTCCCTCACAACTCTCTCTCACCCTCAACTCCTCCCTTCCTCTCCCTCCCCTCTCCCAACCCACTTCTCCTCCTCTTCCATCCCTCCCTCCTGTCCCCCGCTCGTTGCCCTCTCCCCTCCTCACCACCTCTCTCCCCCACCCAACTCCCACTTCCCCCACTACCCACCTCCCCAGCATGAGAGGACAGCAGGAGCCCACATCAGCTCGGCAGACACCCAGGTTGGGGGCAAACCCAGACACCACGTCTCCTGGGCCTGGACACAGGGGTGCTCTCCTGCTCCTGCCCCGGCCCCGGAAAGTTTGCTGGAGTGAGTTGAACACCCACACTGAGAGGGCAGGAGTGCGCCCGGAGTCCCCAGTGAGCGGTGCAGAGCCCCGCCGCCCAGTGACAACGACCTGCCCGGCTGTGTCAACGCCGCCGGCCGCGCTCCCTGCGCTGCGCGCAACTTGGATTAAATATTGACTTGGCGTTGGCTGCGATCCATGCGAATAACACGGGCCAGGCGCTGCGCTCCACATCCAACAGCCCCATGCCAGAATGCGCTGCACCTTCAACTCGTGGTGGCCCTGTCTACCGTGGGGGCTTACGTTGTGTGTCTTTATGGTATGTGTCTGTGTACAGTGTGGGGCTTACAACGTGTGTACACATACATAGCTAGTGCGCGTGCGGGACGCGTGTGTGTGTCTCTATGTGTGTGTGTGCGCGCATATGTCTGTTTACATTCGTCTGAATGTGTACGATGAGTCCCTGTAAGTATGTAATAGGGTATTTGTGTGCGTGTCTATCTGTGTGTGCCTGTGATGTGTGTTATTGTGTATCTGTGTGAGAGGGTATGTGTGTCTGTGTGTGTGTCTATCTGTGTGTGCCTGTGTCTGTATGTGCCTGTGTCTGTGTGTCTATCTGTGTGCCTGTGTCTGTGTGTCTATCTGTGTGCCTGTGTCTGTGTTGTCTATCTGTGTGTGCCTGTGTCTGTGTGTCTATCTGTGTGTGTGTCTATCTGTGTGTGCCTGTGTGTGTCTATTTGTGTGTGCTCTGTGTCTGTGTGTCTATCTATGTGTGCCTATGTGTGTGTGTGTCTATCTGTGTGTGTCTATCTGTGTGTGCCTGTACTGTGTGTCTATCTGTGTGTACCTGTGTCTATGTGTGCCTCTGTGTGTGTCTATCTGTGTGTGCCTGTGTCTGTGTGTCCATCTGTGTGTGCCTGTGTCTGTGTGTGTATGTGTGTGTCTATCTGTGTGTGCCTGTGTCTGTGTGTGCCTGTGTCTGTGTGTGCCTGTGTCTGTGTGTCTATCTGTGTGTGCCTGTGTCTGTGTGTCTGCATTTTTCTGTCTGAATGTATTTTTGTGGTTTGTGTTTGTATGTGATGAGTGTCTGTCTGTCTGCCTTTGTGGGTGGGACATGTTATGGGTCATGGACTGACCTTTTGGACTGTAGACTGCTGGAACTCTGTGTAGCCCCTTTTACACTTGCATCCCACTAATCCTGGCCGTTCAGTGTCCTGGGATAGGAATGGGGGTTTGGCTTTTCACTCTCAACCACTCCTAACTGGGACACTGAACGCTTTCACACTTGCAAGGAGCCATCCCCCGAGTTAGGACTGTTCTACCGGTGATGTCATGACGCATCGAGCGATGGTGGACCTGCCCTAAATCCTGATCAATATATTATGATCTTATATTATTCATGCCTCATTTATAATATAATCAGCTTTATGTACAGCACAGTATGAGCCCTTCAGCCCCTGCTGTTGTTGTGCCGACCTCTATAAATTTTAAGGGACCTGTGGGAAAGTGCAAGCAATAAATAAGCAATAGTGGACAATTTTTAAATGGTAGGAAAGTTGGTAGCTTTTTCCCATGGCCTTTATAAATTGAGCTGTAATGCTGACCAACTTTCCCACACTGTTTAAAAATCGTCCACTGTTGCTATTTGTATTTCTCTCTCTCCCACTGCAACTTTTGCACTAGCAAAGTCTTATACCTCATTGTAATCTTTTCTTCCTTCACATTCCTGCACTCACACAAAAACTTGAGTCACTTCTATCCAGAATGCACTTGCCCAGTCTACACTTGTCTGATTGCAACGCTGGCATCTGCAGACGCCAGGGGTTGTACTAGTTGAGACCATCTATTACCAGAGTAAGATGACATCATCTAACGCCATCATTGAGCCTGATTTTGCTTTCACATTAAAAGCTCATTGGCAGTTAATTCCTGGGATCACTAGCAAGTGTGAAAGGGCTTGTGGTGCAGCTGGGTCGAGCTGTGCAGACAGAGTGAGAATGGAACATTCAGAACGGCAGTTGGAGACCAACTGGAGAACTGTGTGAAAGGCACATGCCTCATAAATTAATGAAGGTTCAAAACCACAATTTGAGAACTGAGGGAAGTCATCTAGAGAGGCTTTGAAAAAGGATTCGTAACATCAGTTGTTTTTCTCTCCAACATTCAATACGACATCCTTTTGTTATGAGTTAAAGAACTGAATTAGGACATTGAACTTTGAGATTGAATTCTGTGGACTGTGTTTTTTGGACTGGCTTACTTAACTGACCTGGGTTTTTTCTCTCTTTGTATATTGGACATAGACTGTAATGGTCTGGGTTATTTTTTACATACACACTGTTTATAAAAATATGATATATGTATATTTGTTACAGATACTTATAGTGGGGTTAATTGTGTTAAGACATTACATTGTACATTGTTAATAGTCATTAATAAATTTAGAGTTAAAATTTAACCCTTTTGAATTGTGTCTTCTATTGCTGCTAGTTTGAGGTGTAACAAAGTAGGGGACTCGTCTGGGATCCAACTGATTGGGATGTAACTGGGGAGGGAGGGATGTGTGTGTGTGTATATGGGCACATGTGGGATTACAGACCACGTACAGCTCACAGTCAGCACAGACATAATGTCCAAAGGGCCTTTGCTGGACTGCTCGTATTCCATGTTCTGTCTTCTATGTATCAGTCATCATTTCCAGAAAGTACCACTCCTGGAGCAGCTCCTGGCTGGAGAGGTCAAAAATAACCCCACTGTTTCAAACGAGGTCAGGCCTGCAGTAGTGGGTTTAAAAGGCACATGGTAAACACCAATGGGATGATCCACATGGATCCTGGAAGGAACATTATGCCCGATGATGTGCAATAAATGACTCAAAAGGGTGAGACTGAGACTGATTTACAGGCTTTTATTCACAAGAGATGGGGACCTCATCCTGTGCCGTGACCCGGGCTTTCTGGGGAAGGGTCAAGGTGTTAAACGTTTTATACAAGGTCAAAAGAGGGAGGAGCCACAGGTACAGTCACAAAATGGGGCAGAGCCAGGTAATCAGGAATGCAGCATTTCACCACACCCTACAAGCCTACTGGCTTATCTGAGGACGTGATTGGAAGTGCAGTCAGACTTTCATAAGTTTCCATCTAACTGGTTAATTAAGCAAAAGGTATTGGGTGATGTATTGGTGTAAGTTCAAATTAGGTTGAAAGGAGGAATAAACCATGCAAAGAGTTCGAAGGATTGGACCGAGTGCAGGCAAATGGAACCTGCTCAGATAGACAACTTGGTGGGGGCTCGTACGCTGCGAGGGCTTGTACTATGTTATATCTATGAATTTAAAAATTCTGTGATGAAAATCACAGGGGTCCATGCTGGGTCTGACAACCATAATAGCAGGGATTTCCCAGTGACACCCCCATTTCAATTCCCTGCCAGACATGTCTGCCCATGATCTCATGCACTGCCAGACTGAGACCACTCGCAAACTGGAGGAGCAACTCATGTACCTCCATCAACTTTTCCGGTTTCCATTAGCCAACCTCCATCTCTCCCTATGCATCCTTTCCCCCCAGCTCTGTCTGTCTCTTCCCTTTTCCCTTCATCTACTTGCCCCCAGCTCCTCATTCACAGACCTGAAACCCCTCCTCCCCTTCCTCTATCAATTCTCACCTTTTCTCTCCTCCTGTCCATGTCCAATTATTACCTTTTGTCCTGTAATCCTCCCCCTGCCCTTTCTTTCCTTCTCCCCAGCCTTTTAATTCAGTCGCCTGACTGCTTTTGACTTGTACGTTGAGGGCGGGTTCAGGCCCAAAACATCGCTGATATATCTTTACCTCCTGTGGACTCTGTAAGACCAGCTGAATTCCTCCAGCAGATTCTGGAATCAGAGTCTGCAGACTCCTACTGACTATGAATCATCTGGTGGGATATGGAAGATAACACTGAACTGGGTGGGATTGTAAACTGTGAGGAGTCAAAGAAAATCACCCAGACACACTGGGCAGAGATATTTGATGGCATACAAGACCCACGGGTACATAAGACCTCACCCCCCCCCCCCCCACCCCGCCGCTCCACCATTTCAGCAGGGAATATTAAAAACAATTCACGAGTAAGCAGTTAGGACAATAGGAAAAATCTTTTTAATAATAAAACTGCTGAAATTTACAGGAGAAAACAAAAGCAGCTAAGTGACAGCTGAAAACATTTTATAAAAACTAACTGCCGCTGTCAGTCCCCGCGCTGGTCCCACCGCCCTGGTCTCTTCTGAGGTTAAGGAGTGAGGCGGTGGGATCAGTGTGGGGATCGGTGGCGGGCTGTTGGGGGTGAGCGGGGCAGCGGAACAGGTGCAGGGACTGACAGTGAGCCTGCTTGGAGAGTGCAGGGGCAGTGGACCAGTGTGGGGACCGACAGCAGGCTGCTGGGAGAGACTCCCGACAGCCCGCCACCAGACCCCACACTGATCCTACTGCCCCACTTCCCCCTCCCACCTCCCGACAGCCCAGCATCAGCTCCCACTGATAGATGGCGGTGATGGTAGTGAGCCACGCAGTGTCAGTGAGCTCTGTTGGCGTTACTCACCACTATAACACTAATTCAACTTCGAATATCAGACCAGGGGATATTTTTGAACCATAATTTGGGGGGGGGGGGGGGGGGGGGGAAGTGTCATATGGTATTTAAGAAATTTCTAATCTGTAAATGTCTAAAAAAATGAATATTTGTTAATTTACTAGGAGATGAGAATGCGGTCATAATCCTTGTCCCCAACTATCACAGTTGGAAAATGCACAAAGGCAATGGGACCCCAATCATCACAGCAAGTGTGAAAATGGAGGAGAAATCTGTGATTTGCCTACTAAGTGCAAAGGCGGTGAGTCTAGTCATGAGTCGAGCCGATTCATAGACTTAACTCCAGTCTGAACACTTCAGTGGCTTGGTTGAGCCGGTGTTTTGTGGAGATATGGAGTATGCGAGGGTACAGACCCTACTCTCCTGCTTGAAGGGGTTGCTTCTGAAGTTCCTCCTGCATTTCAGCCTCATGTTCACCTTGGGGCCCCCTGTACGGAGGAGGGAGAGTTGTCCTTGTCAGTCTGCTACTGGGCCCGGCAAAGATGGCCACCCCTGGGTCCAGGCAGGGGGCAGTTGAGGGTTCAGCTCAGGCTGACGGCCAGCCCCTCATCTGAGGACCCCTGTGTATCCCTGTAAAAGGAGCACTCAATGCTCACAGGCAGTTTGGATAGTCTCTGGGAACGATTGGCTCCCCAAGGGATTGATGGAGCTCATCATGCTCCAATTTGTAATGTGCGCCTGCCTACATTTTGCTCATATCCTGATGAAGGGCTCATGCTTGAAATGTTGGCTATGTTTTTGCTATATAAAGTATGCTGTCTAAACTGCTGAGTTTCTCCAGCAGTGTGTTTTTTTGCCCGTCCTTTCCACATGTTACTGACCACCTGAGGCTCATGTGTTGCCTGCAGAACTCTCCTGGACGTCCTTGGGAACTGGATTCAGGATGTAAGCTTTTTGTCCCGCTCCCATCAGATCTTCCTTCCCGTGGTGACATTGATGGAGACTCAGAATGTGTTTTCCTGCTGCTCTGTCGGGCAGCTTTGTGTTTACTGAGTCTAAGTATTGAAAGAGGGTCGCCATTGTTTCGACAGCTGCAGCCAGATGCTCTGAGAACTATTGGACTGCATTCCGTCCATGTTCCAGCCGGATGCCAATGCTATCACTGCACAGTTACACCATACAATATTTATAAAATCTTTCGTATGATGCTGGAAATAATTGCAATGGAAATCTCATCCACAGGCACAGGGCGGCACGGACGGTGCAGCAGTTAGCGCAACGTCTTTACAGCACCAGCACTCTGGACAGGACCGGAGTTCAAATCCCATGCTGACAGTAAGGAATGTGTACGTTCTCCCCGCGTCTGTGTGAGTTTTCCCCGGGGGCTCCTGGGTTTCCTCCCACTGTCCTTGTAGCAGGGGTCCAGGCTTCTTCTTTGGCTTGGCTTCGCGGACGAAGATTTATGGAGGGGGTAAAAAGTCCACGTCACCTGCAGGCTCGTTTGTGGCTGACAAGTCCGATGCGGGACAGGCAGACACGATTGCAGCGGTTGCAGGGGAAAATTGGTTGGTTAGGGTTGGGTGTTTGGTTTTTCCTCCTTTGCCTCTTGTCAGTGAGGTGGGCTCTGCGGTCTTCTTCAAAGGAGGTTGCTGCCCGCCAAACTGTGAGGCGCCAAGATGCACGGTTTGAGGCGTTATCAGCCCACTGGCGGTGGTCAATGTGGCAGGCACCAAGAGATTTCTTTAGGCAGTCCTTGTACCTTTTCTTTGGTGCACCTCTGTCACGGTGGCCAGTGGAGAGCTCGCCATATAACACGATCTTGGGA
This sequence comes from Narcine bancroftii, assembly GCF_036971445.1. NCBI lineage: Eukaryota > Metazoa > Chordata > Chondrichthyes > Torpediniformes > Narcinidae > Narcine > Narcine bancroftii. The sequence goes on from NC_091473.1 coordinate 70,078, forward strand.
AGGTGATGGTCCTCCATTCTGGAGACGTGACCCATCCAGCGCAGCTGGATCTTCAGCAGCGTGGACTCGATGCTGTCGACCTCTGCCATCTCGAGTACTTCGACGTTAGGGATGTAAGCGCTCCAATGGATGTTGAGGATGGAGCGGAGACAACGCTGGTGGAAGCGTTCTAGGAGCCGTAGGTGGTGCCGGTAGAGGACCCATGATTCGGAGCCGAACAGGAGTGTGGGTATGACAACGGCTCTGTATACGCTTATCTTTGTGAGGTTTTTCAGTTGGTTGTTTTTCCAGACTCTTTTGTGTAGTCTTCCAAAGGCGCTATTTGCCTTGGCGAGTCTGTTGTCTATCTCATTGTCGATCCTTGCATCTGATGAAATGGTGCAGCCGAGATAGGTAAACTGGTTGACCGTTTTGAGTTTTGTGTGCCCGATGGAGATGTGGGGGGGCTGGTAGTCATGGTGGGGAGCTGGCTGATGGAGGATCTCAGTTTTCTTCAGGCTGACTTCCAGGCCAAACATTTTGGCAGTTTCCGCAAAGCAGGACGTCAAGCGCTGAAGAGCTGGCTCTGAATGGGCAACTAAAGCGGCATCGTCTGCAAAGAGTAGTTCACGCACAAGTTTCTCTTGTGTCTTGGTGTGAGCTTGCAGGCGCCTCAGATTGAAGAGACTGCCATCCGTGCGGTACCGGATGTAAACAGCGTCTTCATTGTTGGGGTCTTTCATGGCTTGGTTCAGCATCATGCTGAAGAAGATTGAAAAGAGGGTTGGTGCGAGAACACAGCCTTGCTTCACGCCATTGTTAATGGAGAAGGGTTCAGAGAGCTCATTGCTGTATCTGACCCGACCTTGTTGGTTTTCGTGCAGTTGGATAATCATGTTGAGGAACTTTGGGGGACATCCGATGCACTCTAGTATTTGCCAAAGCCCTTTCCTGCTCACGGTGTCGAAGGCTTTGGTGAGGTCAACAAAGGTGATGTAGAGTCCTTTGTTTTGTTCTCTGCACTTTTCTTGGAGCTGTCTGAGGGCAAAGACCATGTCAGTGGTTCCTCTGTTTGCATTGGGCAGCCCAGACTGGTGGGACGAAATGCCCCGTTACCGAGCTGTATTTTAAAAATTAAAATACCAAACCTCTTGAAAACTCCTGAGGATGTAGAGGCGCTGACATGCTTCCTTTATGTTGGGTCCTGGAAAGGTCTCTCTGAGATCGTGACTCCCTGGCAAGAGGGCCAGGCGGTCAGCTGGGTGGAACTCCAGGACCTGTGAATTGGTACCTTGGCCAGACCATTTGTCATTCACCCTGCTCTCCCTTGCCCTGGGAGTTTTCGATGGGATTGTTCAAGGGAAGCCTGACTCATGATCTTAAAACAATTGGCTCAAGGAACTCAGTGGGTCAAGCAGCATCAGTGGGAGAAAAAAGAATGGTGGGCGAGTCTCGATGAAGGTTTTTGGCCCGAATAATTGTCCATTCTTTTTTCTCCCACTGAGTGTGTGATGCTCCAGATCCTAACCTATGCAATCTCTCGTGTGTGTAAAACCAGAAGACATAGGAGCAGAAATAGGCCATTCAGCCCATCAAGTCTACCCCGGCATTTAATCATGAGCTGATCCATTTTCCCACTCAGCCTCACTGCCCAGCCTTTTCCCCATAACCTTTGATGCCCTGGGTAATCAAGAACCTATCAATCTCTGCCTTAAATACACCCAATGACCTGGCCTCACAACTGCCTGTGGCAACAAATTCCACAGATTTTCCACCCTCTGGTTAAAGAAATTCCTCTATTCTAAGCAGACGTCCTTCAGTCCTGAAGTTTTGGACAAGGTTCTGTACTCAGGGATTGTTTGACTTGAACCATGTTTTTCACTATAGGGGTTAAGCAGTGGTTCTCAACCTTTCTCCTTCCACTCACATCCCACTTTAAGTAATCCCTGTGCCATCGGTGCTCTGTGATTAGTAAGGGATTGCTTAACGTGGGATGTGAGTGGGGAGGGAATGTTGAGAAATCACTGCTCTAGACCCATAGAAATATTTTGCTTAAGAAAAATTGACTTTGGCCCATTTCCTTTGGAGTTCTGAAACCATGCACATAACGTCAATTAGGGACGATTAAAGCAGTGGTTTTCAAATTTTTTCTTTCCACCCACATCACCAACATTAGCATCCTGGGAAGGCGGGTAAGCCTTTTACACAGGAGCAAATGTGTAACGTATTGGCTCTGATACTGCCTACCGTGGCGATAGGTCCTGTTCACACAGGTAAGTGAAACAGTAAAAAGGCAGTTACTTACCGGCTTTCTAGGGCAGAGTGAAAGGACCTTGCTCTCTCAGATGAATGTAAAAGAGGAATGACCATCTAAAGCAGGGCAGCATTCCAATCGCAGTAGCCCGACCTCCAACCACCGCTGTGAATCCAGATTACCTGGTCGGAACTCTGTGGAAGCATATGGTTTCCTACATTCTAACTGTGACGAGGTGTGAAAGCACACCTTCAGCAGTGAGAGATTGGGAGGCACTGTGCAAGGTGCCATTTTATTTACCTGACATGTCCATCGAGTCTCCTTGTAGACAGAGACAGCATTTCTGCCAATGGCTGGTCCAGCTGGCTGGGAAATTCCTCAATGGAAGTCAGGTCATTGTGACCCATCTGATGCTGGCATCAGCCCAAGCTGTGCGTTTGAGACCTTGGTTTAGCAGCAATCTGATGAAAGACCTGACCAGGAGGCTGCACTCCACAGCATTCACTCAATCTGCCAACAGTTAGTCTGGGGGTTGCTCAACTGTCGTCATCCATGTGGGTTGAGTCGAAGACCCCATGATATCCTTTCACTGAGTTCGGAGCAGGGAGGACAAATTGAGCTAAGAATGTTTGGAGTTGATTAGTTTACATTGGCTAATGGTGACATCTACTGGCTAAAGAGAAATGGGAATCACAGAATTCTGAGAGAGAGCTAGATTCTGCTCATCCAGGGGACAATTTATCCCAGTGAAACATGAACGTATGCAGATGTTGTAATTGTAGTAAAAACATATAAACACATAAAAGCAGGAGGGACTCAGCAAGTCTTGCAGTGTCCATAGCAGGAAAAGATATATAACTGACGTTTCAGGTCTGAACCCTTCCTACAAGGTATGAGTAGAAAGCATGTTGGCCTTCATAAAAAGAGGAATAGAGTATCAGAGCAAAGATGTCCTCCTGCAGTTGTAAGGGGCCCTGGTGAGACCACACCTGGAGTAATGTGTCCAGTTCTGGTCTCCTAATTTGAGGAAGGACATTCTCGCTATTGAGGGAGTGCAGCGTATGTTCACAAGGTTAGTTCCCGGGATGGCGGGATTGAGGAATGCTGAAACATTGGATAAACTGGGGTTGCATACATTGGAATTTAGAAGGATGAGGGGAGATATGATTGAGGTATATAAGATTATTAAGGGATTGGACATGATAGAAACTGATTTCATGTTCCCGATGATATGGGCGACTAGGATTAGAGGCCATAGTTTATGAATACAGAAAAGGCCCTTTAAGACAGAGATGATAATAAAAATTTTTACCCAGAGAGTTGTTGGTCTGTGGAATGTTTTGGTAGAGATGGGTTCTCTGGATAAGTTCAAGAGGGAGTTAGATAAGATTCTTGTGGACAGGGGAATTAAGGGTGATGGGGAGAAGGCAGGGACAGGGTACTGATAGTGGAAGATCAGCCATGATCTAAATGAATGGCCTACTCCAGCACCTATTGTCTATTGTCAAGGAGGGGTCGGAACTAAAAGGCTTGGTAGGAAAGAATGGCAGGGGGATGAGTACAGACCAACAGACAAAAAGTGTTAATTGGATATGGATGGGATGTCGGAAATAGGAAAAAAGAGAGAGGGAGAGAGAGAAAGAGAGAGAGAGAGAGAGCCAGACAGACAGACCCTTTCACACTGGCACTTTCTTCTTCTTTCTTTGGCTTGGCTTCACGGACGAAGATTTATGGAGGGGTAATGTCCACGTCTGCTGCAGGCTCGTTCGTGACTGACAGGTCCGATGCGGGACAGGCAGGCACAGTTGCAGCGGTTGCAAGGGAAAATTGGTTGGTTGGGGTTGAGTGTTGGGTTTTTCCTCCTTCATACTTTATATTTTATACTAGTAATTAATGGCCAATATACCAGTTAAAGGGTCAGTGTGAATGCTCACAAACTGGCATGCAGACATCAAATCACCCTGGGGATGGACTCCCGAGGTAGGGTCTCTTATCCCTGGGGTCATCTGACTACTGCATGTCGATTAGCCCAGTGTGAAAGGGATATGGGCTATCCTGGGACAAAGTAGTGATGTATTGATGACAAAAATGTGAAGGAAACAAAAGATTAAATAGAAGGTATAAACTTTGTATTCAATTTACTAATTTCTGATCAATGTATTGTAATGTATTTAAACAAAATTAATTATGCCTAGTTAAAACATAAATATGTTTTATGTACAGCACAGTATGAGCCCTTCAGCCCATGTGTTTGTACCGACCTATATAAACCTTTATACATTTATAAAGGGCCATGGGCAACTGATAGCACCAATAAAACACAGACACACAATTTATAAAAACAGTGGGTAAGTCACAGAGGGGCAGGGAGGGAGAGAGAGAGAGAGAGAGAGAGAGAGAGAGAGAGAGAGAGACAGCACGATGGTAGACCTGCCCTCCCAGAATTCCGTGCGGCAGAGAATGGGCTGTATGCATGGAGCGGTTTCTCTGCCGCACAGACTCGATGCGTCACTCAGACGTCACTGGTGGATGATAGGAACCCCTCTCCCTGGGGATGCCTGGTGGTGAGTGCGAAAGGATGCAGAGAACCGGTTAACAGAGGGCCAGTGTGAACGGCAAAGACGGCTTCTTTAACCGGTTCACTGAACAGCTAATTCACAGGTTAGCCAGTGTGAAAAGAGTGTGTGAGGGAAAGAGAGAGAGAGAGAGAGAGAGAGAGAGAGAGAGAGAGACAGAGACAGAGACAGAGACAGAGAGAGAGAGAGAGAGAGAGAGAGAGAGAGAGAGAGAGAGAGGAAAGGATACATTGGGAAAGATAGGAGAGGGGTGTCTAACAAAAACTGGAGGTCGAGATTAATGCCATCCCAGTCCGAGGGTTCCCAGACAGAAAATGAGGTATCAGTCCTCCAATTTGAGAGTCTGGTGGTGTACGAGACCATGGACATACATGTTAGCAAGGGAATGGGGTGGGGAATTGAAATGGGTGGCCATTGGGTAATCCCTGCTATTGTGGCAGACAGAGCCAAGGTGCATAGCAAAGCGGTCTCCCAGTCTGCGTCCAATCTCTCCGATGTAGATGAGACCACATCGGGAGCATTGGATGCAGTAGGTGACCCCTGAAGATTCACAAGTGAAGTGTTGCTTCGCTTGGAAGGACTGTTTGGAGCCCCAAATGGTGAGGGAGGAGGTGTGGGCGCAAGTGGAGCATCTTCTGCGGTCACAGGGGAAGGTAGAAAGGGGACGATTGGTGGGAAGGGAGAAGTGAACAAGGGAGTAACAGAAGAAGCAGTCGCTGCAGAAGGTGGAGAGGGAGGGGCAGGAAAGATGTGCCTGGTGGTGGAACCACCTAGCAGGTGGCGGAAATGGCAGAGGTGAATTTGTTCCACATGGAGGGCGGTAGGGTGGTAGATGAGGACAAGTGGAATCATGTCCTTGTTGCATGAGGGAGTGCAGGGGTCTAGGGCAGATGTGTGGGTAATGGAGGATATGTTCAAAAAGGAGTTAGATAAGGCTCTTATGGGCTGAGGATTTAAGGGTTATGGGGATAAGGCAGGGAATGGATACTGACAGAGAATGATCAGCCATGATCTGTAAAATGGCGGTGCTAGCTCGACAGGTCAATTGGCCTACTCCAGCACCTACTGTCTATTGTCTATATGCGGGTGAGGGCTGAGTTGATGGTGGTAAAGGGAAAGCCATGTTGTTTACCCCTCAACCAATTCCTCTAAAGTTGACAACCTGGTAACTTCTCTCATTGCTGCTTCCAATTTAACATCAGTTATAGTTTTCACATGGCCCTTGCGATAATTTCCCGTCAATAATTTTCACACTTCCCCTCCATAGTGGCCATTCACACAGGAAGGACGTTTACGCTAAAATACCTGAGTTGTGATGGTTTCGACACCGACCGAGACGTAAACCCTGCGTGTGTTGGAGATTCAAGAAGTAAGCCTTTATTTGCAAACAAAGACTGAGACAATTCAAAGACTGAGCCTTGAAAAGTCCCCTACTATGAGGCACTGTCCTTTTTTATACAGAATTTTAGTTACTTTATGTCCAACTTTGATTAATGTTTTGTACCAATGATCTCAACCTGGGTTTGTTTACCTGAGTTGTGGTGGTTTTGAAGGCTGGACGTCGGTCGACATCGACCAAGACGTAGACCCCGCATGCAACGTACAGCATCACTGCGTTGACATCGTCAGTGTTTACGTCATATTCATTAGCCCATTGTTGCAGACGGCCTGCAATCAGTTTAGACTGGAGGCAGTCTGCAAAAATGTAGAGGGCTGCTGCAGGATAAACTTTGGAATGGGAATGAGTTGCTCATTTCCTTTCTGAACTTTTTACATGGCCTGTGTGGAGAAATTTGGGATAATTTCCCGTTACGCAGCGGCTGTGTAAAAAAAATAGTAAATGACTACTCTCTAAGACACTAATGATGCACTATAAGATGCCACATGGCAGGTGGCAGGAAATGTTTCCACTGGCAGATGCTGGGAAACTTGCAAAGCCCCAGCTGGCAAAGCTCAGGCCAAGAACACAGTGGTGAAGAAATAAACAGACTATCACTATGGTCCCACCATTCATTGGAATGTTGCCTGCTGTGAAGTCACACAAAGATGACAAGAGGTAAACCATTGGGCTCATTTCCATGGAGAAGCATGTATTGTGGTTAAAACTAGTGTAGGATGGGACACTTAACCATTTAGAAGGAAGCTGAATTTAAAACTGCTGATATCAGTTGAAAATACCCTTGAATGATAAGCGGGGTGCCAAGAGATCAAAATGAGCAGGACCCCAAGTCTCTGGGAACCAGGGGAGGAGGTGTGTGGAGTAACTCCTGGGCCCTGATAATACAGAATGGAGAGAACTGTGAAGCTGTGCTTAAAGACTAATTGGTGCATCTATTGCAAGTTTTATTAGACCTGAATGGGGAGATGGAAGAAAGAATCATACCAATTTTCCTGTATAAACATGAATTTTGTAACTGCTGATGGTGGTAAAGGCTGATGCAGACACTCAGAGCGAATCTCAAAGTCTCACCGCTGAGACTCCAATTCCCAGGATTCTTCCTATTAAACGGGGACCATATTTGCCATTCTCCAATCCTCCAGCACCTCCCCTGTGGCCAAGGAGGGCACAAAAATAATTGCCAGAGCCCCACAATCTCCTCCTTTTCTTTGCATAGCAAATTGGGGTGTATCTTGTCTGGTTCTAGGAACTTATCAATCATAATGTTTTTAAGAAGATCCAGCACTGACATGAGGTTCTTCTTCCTGTAGGCCAAGCAAAATTTCTACTTATCGGTAGTGTAAACTGTACTCAAGAAAAGGTATGTAAGGAGGCTTACAACTGCCAAACTTTAAAAATTATTATAGAGCTGCACAATTAAGATACCTATCAGATTTTTATCAAACAAGGGAAAAGCCAGATTGGACTAGATTAGAACTAGATAAAATAGGGGAGAAGATACCCGAACATATATTATATAAATGGGATGAAAAATTGGTACAATGTAGGAATTCTCCAGATTACATCATCTGCTCAATATTTGGAAGAAGATTCATGTAGAAAGGAATAAAACAAATGACCAACTACCAAAACTAATACTGACGCAAAATCAGCTAATCCCTTTTACAATAGATAACCTTTCCTTTAGAGAATGGGAGAAAAAAGGGATCAAAAGAATAGAAAATAGCTTTTCGGGAAATAAATTATTATCCTTTGAACAAATGAAGGATAAATATAATATAACTCACGATACAGTGTTGGCATACTACCAACTGAAATCCTACTTGAAGGACAAATTGGGAAGCAGTCTGAGGTTACCAGAGGGAAGTATTTTTGAATATGTGATTACAGACACAATGATAATCAAAAAATTTATAACAAACATATATATTAAACTACAAGAAAAGGAGAATGAGGAAACAAATGGTAAAACTAAACAAAAATGGGAACAAGATCTAAACATAAAGATAAAGAAGGAAACATGGGAGAAGTTATGCTCAGGAACTATGAGAAATACAATAAATACGAGGTTACGTATGATACAATATAACTGGATACACAGGCTATATATTACACCTCAAAAGTTAAATAAATGGGACCCAACAGTATCTGACAGATGTATTCGCTGTAAAAAGGAAATGGGAACAATAATTCATACAATCTGGACATGTGAGAAAGTGAAAAAATTTTGGGAAGATCTAAACCAGATATTAAATAAAATCACAAAAAGCAATATACCAAAAAACCCAGAGATCTTCCTCCTAAGTAATATAAAAAACAAAGAATTTGGACTTGATTTGAATGGTGCACAAAAAAGATTTGTTAGGATAGCCCTAGCTGTAGCAAAAAAATGTATTATGTCAGCCTGGAAATTAGAAGATAACTTGAGAATACAACAATGGTATATAGAAATAAATAAATGTATTCCATTAGAAAAAATAACATATAATTTAAGAAATAATATTACAATATTTGAACAAATATGGGAGCCATACATGAAACATAATAGAGAAAACCATCTACCACCTAAAATGACAGAAGGAGAAGAGAATGAAAAGAACTGACAGTGGAATTTCTTGTTTATTTTTATTGAGTGACAACATTGTTTGACGGGTTTAATGTATCTTAGATTCTGAACTTTAAATGAATGGGAGGGGAGGTAGGGAGGGTGGGAGGGGAAGAGGGAGGGGGGAGAAAACGACACTGTATACATTTGAAAAGGAAAATGTATGTATCTTGATCAATGTGGTTTATAGTGTGAAAAATAAAAAAAATTTTAAAAAAAAGAAAAGATATGTATAAGGAAGAGAGAATGTAAACAAAGAGATGTAACCAAACTCACTACACAACAGAAAAACAATAAATATTCAGTAATAAATAGTGTGGAAAGTAAGAGTCCTTAAATGAGGCAAAAGCTGTATCTACATTCAGACTCAGATTGGAGAGAGAAAGGGAATACAACTGGCTTGTTTGTATCCATGAACTTTTAGAACCTAACAAGTAAAAACACAAGGCTGGAGAATCTCAGCAGGTCAAACAGGGTACTTTATATAGCAAAGGTATATATAAGCAATGTTTCGGTCTTAAGCCGTTCAAGGTGCGAAAAATTGTTGGCAGGTGCCCGAACAAAATGGTGAGTGGGGAGGGGGAATGACTGTGTGAATGAAGAGGGAAGAGGGTGGAGAGCTTGAGGAAAGAAGACAACAGGAATGGGAAGGGAGGGAGAATGGAGAGTAGACAAGCAGAAACCAGAGAAGTTGATGTTAATGCCTCCTGGCTGGAGAGATGTCCAGACGGAAAATCAAGTGTTGTTCCTCCGATTTACGGGTAGTCTTGCTGTGATAGTACATGAGGCCATGGACAGATGTGGGCATGGGAGTGGGGCACGGAATTGAAGTGGTTGACCTATGGGAGATCTCTGTCACTGATCCGCACAGAGTGAAGGCGCTCAGCAAAGCGATCTCCCAGTCTATGTCCAGTTTCTCTGACGTAGAGAAGGCCACAATGGGCGCACTGGATGCAGCAGACACAGGGGAAGGTGGTGAGGGTGGTGGGGGGGGGAGACGATTGAGAGGGACGAGGGAGTCACAGAGAGAGTGGTCCCCACGGAAGATGGAGAGGGGAGGAGAGGGGAAAGTATGTCTAGTGGCGGGATTCTGCTATAGGTAGTGGAAATGACAGAGGATAATGTGTTGGATGCAGAGGTTGGTGGGGTGGCAGGCAAGGACAAGGGGAATCCTGTGTTTGTTACATCTGGGGGTAGAGGGATTGAGGGCAGATGACCGGGAAATAGAGGAGGTGTGGGTGAAGGCTGAGTTGATAGTGGTGGATAGAAAGCCACATTTGTGGAAGAAGATCTGGAATGGAAGACCTCAACTTGAGAACAGATGTGGTACAGACAGAGAAATTGAGAGAATCAAAGAGAATCCTTGCAGGCAAGTGGGTGTGAGGAGGTGTTGTCGAGGTGGTTGTGGGAGTTGGTGGGTTTGTAATATATGACTGTGGAAAGCTTGTCTCCCGAAATGGAGACAGAGATCCAGAAAGGGGAGAGTGTTGTCGGAGACGGACCAGGCGAGTTTGAGATAGGGGTGGAAGTTGGCAGCAAAGTGAATAAAGTTGACAAGCTCATCACAGGTGCATGAGGCAGCCCCAATGTAGTCATCAATGTAACGGAGGAAGAGTTGGGGGTCTTGCCTGTGTAGGCTTGCAGCATGGATTGCTCCACAAAACCCACAAACAGGCAGGCGTAGCTGGGACCCATGTACCTATGGCTACTCCTTTGATTTGAAGGAAGTGAGACAAGTTAAAGGAGAAGTTGTTAAGAGTGAGGATAAGTTCTGCCAGGCAGAGGAGGGTGGTCATGGAGGGTGACTGGTTGGGTCTCTTGTCAAGAAAAAAACAAAAGGGCTTTGGGACCTTCTGTATAGGGGATGGAGGTGTAAAGGGACGTCCATGGTGAAAATAAGGTAGTCAAGTTCAGGGAAAAGGAAGTCCTTGAAGAGATGGAGGGCATCTTTGAGAAGCTGGTGAGACTCAATAGGTCAGGAAGCATCCATGGAGAGAAATGGTCAGTTGCCGTGTTGAGTCAGGACACTTTTTGTCTCCATAGAGCCTTGCAGGGATGGTTGGGCCCAGCAGTGCCTCTAAGTGCATCTGAGAGTAATATCTTGAAGCTGGGGCAGAGAGCAAGGAGCTATACTTGGCACTTCACTGGGAAACCTGAAATGTGGGTTCCACTTCCCAACACATTCTGTGTGAGGCATGAAGCTGGCAAACAGATTTAGAATACCTTGTGATGAAGTCACCTTGTTAATGAATTTGAGAATGTCACAACCAAGTAACAGGGTTTTAAAAGATTTTAAGTTCTTAGTTAAAAAATTATTGCAACGTTGCAAAATACGACACTAGCTGTAAGCCACCCTACTCCGAGAACCAAGATCCCACTGTGACCTGTGGGCTAACTAACTGTTGGAGCACCCACAGAAGCTGGTACCTCTGAATTTTCTGATCTGTGTGGCCTTTCTCTACTGAACCAGCATCTCTCTTGCCATTCATCCTCTATTGAAAATTATAACCGAAGAGGTGATTGTACTGCCCAAAGGCTTTCCATTGTTCACCTGATCCACATAGCTGCCCTTTATCTGGAACTTCTCAGAGTTACCACGCAGTGTGCATTGCAAAATTGACTGCTGATCACAGCAAGTTCCAAATGCAGACAGTAAGTGGCAGGAGCTGGGGGAAGGATTGAGGGAATAGGCATGTGGTGGGATTGTTGGTGTTGGGGAGAGGAATCAGTGGTCAGGAGTGAGACCTCCTATGGTGGATCCTTGCGCTGTACTACAATCTGTCAATTCAAGCAAGGTCTGGGATTAAATTGTCACTGTTACCGCTCTCTGTGTCAAACATGAAAGTCTGCAGGCACTGTGATTGTAGGACCTTGGTTCTTTCGCCACAATAGTGTGACCATCCATTTCAATTCCCCATCCCATTCCCTTGCTGACAGATCTGTCCATGTTCTCATCCACTGCCTGATTGAGACCACGCATAAATTGGAGAAACAACTGGACACCTTCCAACCATATGGCATTAATATTAACACTCTGGTTTAAGACTCCCCTTCTTCTTCTTCCCCATCTCCTTGCCTCTAATTCTGTCTCTTTCTCTCTCTTCCCTCTCTCTCTGTCTCCTTTTACAGAGCCAAAATCAATTCTTACCTTTCCTCATCATATCCAATTAACACCTTTTGTCTTTGATCTCGACTCTGTTATATAGTCAGGATAATGTGAACTATTTTGTAACCACATAAGAATACACCCTCTCACTGTAGTAACTGTAGTGCACCACTATTGGGCGTATGTATATTTGAGTGTGTGAAAAGTTCCCTGAGATGGTGGAAAACATCAGTAAGTAAAATCTCTTGTTATTTGTTTGGTGATATGTAATTACACCACTAGGTCACCAGGGGTCATCCCAGTGACCTTGTATATAAAGCAGTCCAGAGCTACAGTCTAGCCTTACAGGTTCATCTTGCAGAGAGACAAGACCTCTTAGTTTATTAAAGCTGTCTTATACTCGCACTGCTGGTGTGGTTATTGTCAGTTCAATTTGAATCTTGCATCTCTAACTTATTTAAGAAGCCTCCCAACTAACTCCAGAGATGTAACAGACTCCTCCTACAATTCTTGTCTTTGTTCAGACGCCTGTCTGCTTTTTGCTTATACCTTGAAGAATGGCTCAGGCGTGAAACATTGGTAATATACGCCAGGCTGCTGTTCATTGACTTCAGTCTGGCGTCTAATACATTCATTCCCCAGAGGCTGTTGGAGAAGCTGACCTCGCTGGGACTCAACACCCCTCTCTGTAATTAGATCCTGGCTAATGGAAAGACCACAGTCTGTCTGGGTTGATGCAGAATATCGAGCACCATCACCCTGAGCACAGGCGCACCTCTGGGCTGTGTATTCAGCCCATTCCTGTTCACACTACTGACCCCTGACTGCATTGCCAGATCCAGCACCAACAGTGTCATCCAGTTTACAGATGACATGACAATCGTCGGCCTCATCAGCAACAACGATGAGCCGCACTACAGAGAAAAGCGTGCAATAAGGGAACAGCTGTCATCATGGGAGACTTTAATTTGCATATAGATTGGACTAGCCAAATTAGTAAAAATACTGAGGAGGAGGAATTCCTTGAATGTTTACGGGACGGTTATCTAGACCAATATGTCGAGGAACCAACTCGGGAGCAGGCCATTTTAGATTGGGTATTATGCAATGATAAGGGGCTAATCAACAATCTTGTTGTACGAAGCCCTTTGGGTAGGAGCGATCACAATATGATCGAATTCTCACTCGACATGGAGAATGATGAAATTAAAACCGAGACTAAGGTCCTGAATTTCAATAAAGGGAATTATGATGGTATGAGACGGGAGTTAAGTAAGATTGATTGGGTGGTGTTTATGGGGGAGTTGACTGTGGATAGACAATGGAAAGCATTCACAGATCTAATGGAGAAATTGCAAAAACCGTTTATACCGGTTTGGCACAAAAATAAACCAAAAAAGGTGACTCAACCGTGGATAACAAGGGAAATTAGAGACAGCATTAGGTCCAAAGAGAGAGCATATCAATTGGCCAAAAAAAGTACCACAACCGAAGACTGGGAGTAGTTCAAGATACACCAAAGGAGGACAAAGGAATTAATCAAGAGAGCAAAAATAAATTACGAAAGTAAGCTTGCGGCAAATATAAAAACCGACTGCAAAAGCTTTTATAAATATGTCAAGAGGAAAAGATTGGTGAAATCCAGAGTAGGTCCTTTGCAGTCGGAATCAGGGGAATATATAATGGGGAGTAAGGAAATGGCAGACCAATTAAATTCTTACTTTAGTTCTGTTTTTACAAGAGAGGATACAAATAACCTCTCAAGGATGTTGGGAAACATAGAGACTAATGCAAGGGAGGAACTGAAAGAAATCAGTATCTCTAAGGACATGGTCTTGGGGAAATTGATGGGATTGAAGGCAGATAAATCCCAAGGGCCTGATAATCTACATCCTAGGGTACTTAAGGAAGTGGCCATTCAGATAGCAGATGCTTTAAGAATTATTTTCCAGAACTCGATAGACTCAGGATCAGTACCCATGGATTGGAGGGTAGCTAATGTTACCCCACTATTTAAAAAGGGGGGTGGAGAAAAAGCGGGGAATTATAGGCCGGTGAGCCTTACATCAGAAGTGGGCAAAATGATGGAATCCATTATTAAGGATGTAATAGCGGAGCATATGACTAGCAGAGAAGGGATCCGACAGAGTCAACATGGATTTACAAAAGGTAAATTGTGCTTGACGAATCTATTGGAATTCTTTGAGATGGTGACAGGTAAAATAGATGGGGGAGAGCCAGTGGATGTGGTGTACCTGGATTTCCAAAAGGCCTTCGATAAGGTCCCGCATAAACGACTGGCTTACAAAATCAAGGCTCATGGGATTGGGGGCAAAGTATTGATGTGGATTGAGAACTGGCTGGCAGGTAGAAGACAGAGAGTTGGGATAAATGGCTCGTTTTCTGAGTGGCAGGTGGTGACCAGTGGGGTGCCACAGGGATCTGTACTGGGACCCCAGCTGTTCACAATTTACATTAATGATCTGGATGAGGGGATTGGATGTAATATCTCCAAATTTGCAGATGGCACTCAGCTAGGAGGGGTTGTGTGCACGGAAGAGGGGGTCAGGAAGCTCCAGTGTGATTTGAATAAATTGAAGGACTGGGCAGATACATGGCAAATGCACTACAATATGGATAAATGTGAGGTTATCCACTTTGGTAATACAAACCGGAGGGCAGATTACTATTTGAATGGCAATAGATTAAGAGATGGGGAAGTGCAGAGAGACCTAGGGGTACTTGTACTTCAGTCTCTGAAGGCGAGCATGCAGGTTCAGCAGGCGGTTAAAAAGGCAAATGATATGTTGGCCTTCATATCAAGAGGGTTTGAGTATAGGAACAAGGATACCTTACTGCAGCTGTACAGGGCCTTGGTGAGACCACATCTGGAGTATTGTGTGCAGTTTTGGTCACCTTATCTAAGGAAGGATGTTCTTACAATGGAGGGAATGCAGAGGCGATTCACCAGGCTGATACCTGGAATGGCAGGAATGACTAATGAGGAAAGATTGCGCAAATTGGGATTGTACTCGCTGGAGTTTAGAAGATTGAGAGGGGATCTCATAGAGACATATAAAATTCTGGCAGGACTGGACAGAATGGATGCAGATGGGATGTTTCCAATGATGGGAAAATCCAGAACCCGGGGCCATGGTTTGAGGATAATAGGCAAACCATTTAGGACCGAGATGAGGAGGAATATCTTTACCCAGAGGGTGGTGAATCTGTGGAATTCATTGCCACAGAGGGCAGTAGAGGCAGGTTCATTAAATATATTTAAAAGGGAATTAGATATATTTCTTCAGAATAAGGGTATTAAAGGTTACGGAGAGAAGGCGGGGACGGGGTACTGAACTTTAAGATCAGCCATGATCTCGTTGAATGGCGGAGCAGGCTCGAAGGGTCGAATGACCTACTCCTGTTCCTATTTTCTATGTTTCTATGTTTTTAAGAGATGGAAAATCTCATGAAATGGTGCGAGAATAACAACCTGAGTCTCAATGTGGACAAGACTAAGGAGATGATCGTGGACTTCAGGGGGATCAGGAATGACCACCCTCCACTACACATCAACAACTCTGTAGTGGAGAGAGTGGAGAGCACCAACTACCTTGGAGTTCACTTAACTAGTGACCTAGCGTGGACACTCAACATCTCCTCACTTGTCAGGAAGGTGCAACAGTGACTTCACTTCATGAGAAGATTGAAACAGGCAAGGCCACCGGCCACCATTATGTCAAACGTCTATAGGAGCTGACCAGCTGCATCACAGACTGGTACAGTTGCTGTAGAGAAATGGATCGTAGGTCAATCCACAGGACCATAAGGTGGCAGTGAGGATCACTGGAGTCCCCCTCTCCCCCTTCGACGTGTTCTACTGGGATTATTGTCTGAAGAGGGTGCACAAAATCATTGAGGACCCCTTCCACGCTGCACACAGCATCTTTCAGCTACTCCATTAACCATCCGTAACACTCATTTGTACAAAGCAATATTTATTTATTAATAGATTAAATACTTGTCTGTATGTATGTTATGTTTGGCACCGAGGACTGGAGAATGCTATTTCGTCGGGTTGTACTTGTACAAGCAGATGACTATAGAGTTGACTTGACTTGTGCTGATATCTTTTCCTCCTATGGATGTTGCGAGACCCACTAAGTTCCTCTAGCCTCTCTGTATCTCAGTTGTAATCTCACTGGCCAACGGAGGAAACTTTAGCGGGAGCTAATGCTGCAGCAAGAGCAAGAGGTACAGAGGGTGAGGCACACATCAGCAAGAGCACTCTTACCCATCTTGTACCCTGTGGCCCAGTTTGCTAACACTCTGGGACAGCACAGGGATCCTCAAAATCTCAGCTCTTGTCAAAGAGTCCACTCCAAAAAAGCTACATGGAGCTCTGCCGAGTTCTACACCTTCATAAGGCAATGTGTCATAAATAAAATTCATATTGGCAAAATATATGTGACTACAGACAACTGCAGAACATATTAATGGACCCAGAACTACCATCAAGGTCATGCCCTCTTCTCTCTGCCACCATCAGGCGGGAGGGCCAGGAGCCTGAAGACGAACACCCAAAGCTTCTTCCCCTCCACCATCAGATTTTTGAATGGACAATGAACCACAATTGCCTTGTTTTTTATCTTCTTTTGCACTAATTTATTTTTTTTATGTAATTCATAGCAATTTTTGCACTTGTAAAGCAGCCACAGAACAACATATTTCATGACTCAGGTTCATGATAATACATTCTGGCTCTGATGTCTGGCCCAGAAGATCTTTGGTAAACTAATCCTGAGAATGCAGGAGAATAGCTGGAAAGGGGTATGGAGGCCAAGTGTTTGATTCCTCGCCTGATTTTGCTGGAGGTGGGAGAAAGAGGTTTGGGGGAAAAAAATGCAGCTGCCTTTATCCACATTCTTCCTAACACTGTAACAACACCACTTTTGGGCATAGCACTGGGACTCACACTGGAAGGAAGCAAGTCAAAAAATGGCCCCTCCAACACTTTCTGGTCTTCAAGAGGATGGACCAAGCTCCACCAGTGTTCCAGTTTGGCTTGAGTCTTCTCCGCGAAGCAATGAAGGCCAGTGCAGCAAAAGGGGAATGTCGTTAAACATGATTGGCTGCCGATGCTGTGATTGTAGTAAACATACTGAAACACTGGAGGAACTCGGCCGGTCTTTTCAGCATCTGAAGGACACAAAGATATATTGCTGATGTTTCAGGCCTGAGCACTTCTTCAAGGGACCGTCGTCCAACTGTGGCGTGGCAATCTTTTGTACTGTGTAGGGGCACCCTGAGGCTGATGTAATGTGACTATAAACATAATGTGTACTGAAAATGCAGTGAAACTTACTTGGTGGGGATGGGGGGGGGGGGGGGTGGGGAGTATTTTTCACCAAACTAATCTGTTTTTCACTTCGTGGAATGTAACATTTTGATAGCAGTTTGAAGCATCTTTATAAATGTCCTGTTTAATACAGATATTTTGGGGGTTGAAAATGTATCCGGTCATCTCAGGAGATGGATTCAGCACCCAGACAGAAACTGTAAGTGAAAGATACTGTTGCCTGCAAACCACAAGCTTTCTGCATGAAGTGGACTTTGAGTTTTGCAGCAGTAGGATGAGTTTGACAATGTAGCCAAAACCAACTCCTGGAAAAGGTCAGCTAATCAGGAGAGAGTAACAGGCCTAACCTTTGATGTAGGATAGATGTATATTTTAGAGGGGGGCTTTTACAAGGAGGCCATTCTTCATTCAGGGCAGGGTAATGAATTAGATTACCAGCAGCCTGATGGAGGAGACAGGGATCTTTCCAACTCCCCTCACTCTGTCCCTGGTGGGTGCTATTATCTCTATTTCCAGCATCTGCAACATTTTGCCTCTGCAGTGTAAAACTGTCGGTGATCACAATGACTAACCGGTAAATCGGCGTTTCTATGAACCAGTTCAAAATAGCATATTTGCCGTTCACGCTGGACCAATGTTAACTGATTCTCTGTGCCCTTTCACACTTACCACCCAGCATCACAGAGCAAAGGAGTGCTTATCTCTGTTCCTTTCACACTGGGCTAACCGGTACACCGATTCAAAACGAGTTGGCGATGATACACCCTCCACCGGCAGTTCACCCCTGGGGCGATCTGACACCTGCATGCCAGTTTGTGAGCGTTCACACTGGCACATTAACCGGTAGATTGGCAGTTTATTACTGGGTTAACGTGCCAGTGTGAATGAACCTTCTGTGACAAACAATGCAAGCTCAATTTAGGTATCTTACAATGATGGAATGGGTTATGCTGTGCCAGCAACAGTCCACAAATCTCCCCCATGACTTCTATTTCCTTTGCCTGTGAGGGGCCTATCATGGCTGGTAGATATAACACAATTCTTCCTACATATTCAATCAAAGGTTTGTCCTGCTATCGGAGAGTAATTAGTAACCTTGTAAAACACACAGAAATGCGAGAGGAACTTGGCCAGCCTCTCATCTTCCATAGAAAGTAGAGATATATTACTGACATTTCGGACCTGAGCCTTTTTCAAGGTATAAGCAAAGAACAGGAATCCATCAGAATCAAGACTAAGACTGGCTGGTTGACAAGTCCAGACCTTAATTGGATATGATAAGAGGAGAGGTGAGAATTGGTTTTGGCTCTGGGAAAGGAGACAGAGGGGAAAGGGAAGAGAGAGACAGGGGGAAGAAGAAGGTGGGGGGAGGGTTTAACGGAAACCGAAGAAGTCGATGTAAATACCATCCAGTTGGAGGGTGCCCAGATGAAGGATGAGGTGTTGTTCCTCCAATTTTCGAGTGGTCTCAGTCTGGCAGTGCATGAGACCACAGACAGACATGTCAGCAGGGACTGGAACAGAGAATTGAAATGGGTGACCACTGGGAGATCCACACTATTGCAGCGGACAGCGCCGAGGTGCTAACAGATCAGTAACCTTGTTCTTGTGATTCAAACCAACAGTGAGAGGAGAACACAGCTAAAACAAGGAAGAGAAAGAAACAATGGGCAAGAATTTTGCTGAATGGATTTTGGTCTCAACTGGATAAGTTCATGGTGATCACAGTGTTTCCTCAACGTCGTAAGCAGGTTGGCTTGTTGGCCTGATCTGGCAATGGACACGCATCCTTTTGAAGAAGACTGTAAATTTTTATGGAGTAAAGCATTAACACTCAAAGCCTACTTGAGGGGTTTACACCAGACTGGGTTCGATCATTTCATACACGACCACTGCCTCGAATTTTCCGTGGCGATAATGATTTTTCTAATCTCCTTCAAGCCTTCTCTTCACCCTTTTCTTTCTTGAGCCTCCACCTGCACTGTTAGCAGTCCACCCAATTAGAGACCATCCTTTGCTATGCTCCTCTTCACCACCCCCACCCCCACCCCCCCACCCCACCACCACTTTCCCTGCCTCTGACTTCTCATTCTGATAAAAGGTTGATGTCTAGTGTCATTTGGCAGTTCAACAATGGCAGTTCAATTTCATTCTGTTTCAGCATGAGAAATTCATGATCTTTATTAAAGATCAGACCTCTCTTTTTTCAGACAAACTCCACGGAAGGAATGTCCAATCTGGGCTTTGGGATGCACTGAAAGGATTTTTACAAGGACAAATAATTTCTTATTCTGCTGGACTTTGATTACACCAAGTATTTCTAGTATTTAGGAATCCTAAGCTTCCTTGAGTACTGCCCCTGACTCTTCATCACCACGTCCCAAAGCAGCAACCCTGGATCCAACCCACCCAGCCTAACTTTACATTCCTTTGCCAGCTGGAGCCATCTTGCTCATGGTTCGTACATTTTAGGGCTGTTGTTGAATTGTGTTCTTTGAAGGCAACCTTCCAGAATGTCCTCTCGCAACTTCTCAAATTACCCGTATTATTTTTCAACCTGTGAGAGAAGGGCTCTTCAGTTCCTGTTGTTCTTAGAATTTTGTGGCAGCCAAGACAAAGTACGATGCAGTTGACCATTAGACAGGGAGCAGTAAAATCCTCCAAGCTGAAACTTGCAATATCACTGTTCAACAGATCACAGGCCACTATTATCAACCAACACTAGCATACGTTTGCAAATTCCTCCATGACACTAGCTGAACAATTAACTCATGTTTATCAGTTGAGCTCACACATAGGAACTAGGTTAAAGTATGAAAATGTTTCTGGGACTAGTGAATTCTAAGGAGAGGTTGGATGGGCTGGGAATTTTCTCCCTGGAGCATAGGAGGCAGAGGTGGGGGGAGGGGGGTCCTTCAAGGGTTTATAAAGCCAGTTATGTTGTTTGCACTCGTTGAGAGGAATCTCAGCATACAAAAAAAATCACTATTTTTGCAAAGTGAATTCAAGGGCCAAAGGCAAGGTTGTAATTGAACAATAAAGAGAAGATGCTTCAGGTGCAGGTTAGGTAACATTCCTGCCAGAGAAAAGGTGGAGAACCAAAGCCTGATGTCCATAAATGGCAAAACAGCAAGGAGAAGAATAAATGAGGCTGTCTGATTGTAAAAATAAATTAAGGGCAAAGAGTGAATATGGGAAAGTGACAGAAGCTAATGAAAAAATCCAAACATCTTCCATAGGCAACTAAATAATTGCTAGAAAGGGACTTTGTTGGTATGCTGTGGGATCAGGATGGACATGCAGACTCAGAGGCAGGAGTTCTCCATCTTAGGGCAGCAGAGTGATCACTTTCCAATGTTGTATTTTATTTACCATTCTCCCTATCTGTCTAAGTCTTTTTGCTACTTGCTCCTCCACCTCCCTTCACATCTTCTGCAAACGTGGCCACAAAACCATTAATTCCACATCTGAATCATTGAAATCCAACATAAAAAGTGACGACCCCCCCCCCCCCCCCAACACCGACCTCTGTGGAACACCACTAGCAACTGGCAGCTGACAAGAATATGATCCCTGTATTCTGTCTCTGACCTGACCTCTGATGCTGTCTGTATGGAACTTGCAGGTTCTCCCTGTGACGACATTCCTTATGGGTGCACTAGTCTCCTTCCAATCCCAAAGATATAAAGGTTGGTGTGTTAATTGGCTCCTATAGATTGTTTCAGGGGTGTGGGTGAGAGCTAGAATCTGGGGCAGATGATAGAAATGAAGTGAGAGTAAAATGAGATTGGTGTAGGAATGGTGTAAATGGGTGCTTGATGGTCAACGTGGATTTGATGGGCCGAAAGGTTTGATTCCACCAAGTATGACTCTCTGACTGCTGTAGGAGTATGTTGCTAAGTAAGAAGCTGCTGACAACGTTGCAGTAAAAGAGGAGATAATGATCAAAGATAAATGCAGTGTTAAGGGTAAATAACTCCCAGGTCTGGTGAACCGCATGCTGGTCTGGAAAACCACATGCTGGTCTGGTGAACTGCATGCTGGACTGGTGAACTGCATGCTGGACTGGTGAACTGCATGCTGGTCTGGTGAACTGCATGCTGGTCTGGTGAACTGCATGCTGGTCTGGTGAACTGCATGCTGGTCTGGTGAACCACATGCTGGTCTGGTGAACTGCATGCTGGACTGGTGAACTGCATGCTGGTCTGGTGAACTGCATGCTGGTCTGGTGAACCACATGCTGGTCTGGTGAACTGCATGCTGGTCTGGTGAACCGCATGCTGGTCTGGTGAACCCAGGGTAGGTTAGAGGAGGTCGAGAGACTGATCCGGGACACCTTCGTCCGAGGGCTACGCTCGAGGGCAATCCGGAAAAAGCTGCTGGAAGATATCTGTGCCCTAACCAGGACTGTGGAAGCAGTCCAAACCCTGGAAGCAACAGCCCTGCACGTCAAAGCCTTCGATTCCAGGTTCCCCCAGACTCCCTCATGGCCCTCTCACACTGCAGCTGCAGCCCCAGGCTGAGCTGGGGAGGAGAACATCACTGCAGCAGGTGCCCGGCACCCCTGTAAGTACTGTGGGTCCTGGTGTGGGTCAGATCGACAATCGCGCCAAAAGTGCCCAGCTAGGAACCAGTATTGTTCCTGAAGCGGAAAGAAAGGCCACTTTGCAAAAGTGTGCCTCTCTCAACCTGCCAGCAGCTCAGCGGCCCTCTATGACCTCCCTACCTCCCCCACTGACCCCCCCCCCCCACGTGCGCATGCCGGGTGGCGCCATTGTCCCCGCGACGACTTCCTCCTTCCCCAACTTCAAACGCCTAACATCTGGCCCCGCCAGTGACCATCACAGCGTGTGCCATGAGCATCTGCACCAGCCCCTGCCCTCGCCGGCCCATCCAATACGACCCGCATACGTTGACCCTGGCCCCCCTGGCTACCCCTCCACGCAGCACCACACCAGCCACACATACCCCTGCTGCCAGACCCCTCACTTCCCCTCTGACCAGTGACCAGGAGCCAGTCCTACGATGGTCACAGAGACCACGGCAGCCGCCGAATTGTCTCAACCTGTAAATATTGTATGTACATAGTGGGTGAAATTCCTTGTTACTGCCCTGCACCCCACTCCCCCCCGGGACAATTTTAAAGAAGTGGGTGAATGTAGTGGTACACCACCGGCCTACTGCAGGGGGAAACCTCTGTACCTGCAGGAGTGTAAGGGGACAGGACAACACCTGGCCAGCTGTCAATCAGTCGGCCTGAATGGATCAAGCCCCACCCGGTCGGGTGTCAATCACCCTCCCAGATATAAGCCTGCGCCGGCTTCCCGAGGCCTCACACAGAGTTGCTGCAGCCACAGCCAGCCTGGCTCTGTGGAAGTCTTTGTGGATTAAAGCCTGTTGTACAGTCTTTACCTTGTGTGTGTCTGATTCTGGCTAACAGCACAGCACACGATATATTCACACATAGTTAAATTTATATACAATTATTTAACTTAAACTTTAATTGTTAAATTTAACAAATAAGTTTTTAAATTAGAGTAGGTGTTATATAATTGTTGATTAATAATTAAAAATATTATTTTAACTATAACACTGTCTGGGCTAATCTTTATCGCTGCTGTCATGTACATAACAGCCAGTGAGACTTTAACAATAAGCAGTCGTTTTAGATCTTTGGAGAAACCAGAATGGATGTTGTTTCCACCAACTTTCTCCCATTCCCTCTCTGCTCCCTGAAAGCTCAGATCCATGCCTGAAGGTGCAATTCTCTGGTATCTCAACCAAAGGATTCTGTAGGGTTTGAAAGCAAAAAAAGATGAAGAAGAAATAATTTCATGCACAGAGATGCGCACTAACCTGAGCATTTGTGGTGCAAACAATACAGATATACCCCGCTTTACGAAACTAGAGCGTTTCCACGAAACTTTACGTAAGCCGCAATGGCGTAAAGCGAAGACCCATTCACTACTATTGAAGGCTATTCGTGTAAAAGCAAAAACCCATTCAAATTTCTTTCGGACACAGCGAACACAGGCTTCTTTGCAAAGAGCGAATTTGCATAAAGGGAGTATTTGTAAAGTGGGGTATACCTGTATTTGGGTCAGGCCTGTGGGAAGGATTCCTGTGTGCAGGATATCCCAGCCTAATGTGCAGTTGTGGGAGACTGGAAAACCTTTCTGTACCACATCCTGCCAAGGTGGGGCCCTTTAAATGGTGTTTCCCAAGGAGATCCACTGCTGCAGAAGTGAGAAACATATCAGTTGACATTATAATTGGCATGATGGCCAGGTGCATATATGGGCCAGGATTGCTAGTTTTGGGAATTGACTCCACTATCACAAAGAACGCAGAAATGTCTGGTCTGTTCGATAGTACACAAATTTCTTTTGCCACAGAGCTCTTGCCGAGAAGTTTGTAAACAATACTCAAGCAACCTTTCTCCTACTGTTGGACTTCCTCACTGAGTTGATGCACATGCATTTCCCAGGTTCATAGGTGCACCTTAGTGCAGCAATGGTGGCAAACATGCACTGCATACTGGTCTTTCTAACCACCCATCAGGCTCTCAGCTCATCGTATGCACTCTAAGCATGTTGTGAAGAACCAGCCTTAATTTCCCTTGACTATCACCTCGTTTAACCATAGAACATTACAGCATAGAAAACAGGCTCTTTGGCCCTTCTAGTTTGTGCCAAATATTATTCTGCCTACTAACCTGCACCCAGTCCATGGCCCTCCATACGTCTCCCATCCATATACCTGTTCACATTTCTCTTAAATGTTAAAAATGAGCCCATTTAAATGGCAAACACAAGCAATCCGATACCTAGGTATTCAACTAGATAATAATCTAGGCCATCTATACAAATTAAATTATCAGCCATTAATGAAGAAATTACAAGACGACTTAGAACATTGGAAAGATTTACCACTAACACTGATAGGAAGGGTAAATTGCATTAAAATGAATATCTTCCCAAGGATACAATACCTATTCCAATCATTACCAATTCACCTAACAGAGAAATTCTTCAAGGAGCTAAAGAAAATAATAAGGAAATTCTTATGGAAAGGGGGGAAACCAAGGATAGTGCTAGATAAATTAACAGAATGGTACAAACAAGGGGGCTTACAGCTACCAAACTTTAAGAATTATTATAGAGCAGCACAATTAAGGTACCTATCAGATTTTTATCAAACAAGGGAAAAACCAGATTGGACCCCAGTGTAGAGCTCGTCAAAAGAATCAAAGACTTGTTGATCCAAACCAAGGCTTTTATTAGCAAAAGACAGGAGCTCTTCACAGGTGGCCGACCAGTCCAGAATGATCCGACCTGGCTAGGGACACAACCCTTTAAGGCCCAGACAGTAGGCGTGGCTTAGCTCTCAGCCAATCGCTGTAAGCACAGTCTAAATACTGTAACTATATTCATTATATACATTGGTGATAGATCTGTACTATCACAATCAGATTAGAGCTAAATAAAATAGGGGAGAAGGTACCTGAACATATACTATATAAGTGGGATGAAAAGCTGGTGCAACATAGGAATTCACCAGTAGTGCACCATCTGCTCAACATTGGAAGAAGATTCACGTAGAAAGGGAAAAAAAACAAATTATCAACTACCAAAATTAATATTGATGCAAAATCAACTAATCCCTTTCACAATAGATAACCTTTCCTTTAGAGAATGGAAGCGAAAATGGATCAAAAGAATAGAAAATTGTTTTTCAGGAAATAAATTATTATCTTTTGAACAAATGAAATGCAAATACGGTATAACTCACGGTACAATCTTTGCATACCACCAACTGAAAACCTACTTGAAGGACAAATTGGGAAGCAGGCTGAGGTTACCAGAAGGAAGCAATTTTAAATATGTGATTGCAGACACAATGATAATTAAAACATTTATAACAAACATGTACATAAACTGCAAGAGAAAGAGAATGAGGAAACAAGCTGTAAACCCAAACAAAAATGGGAACAAGATCTAAACATAAAGATAAAGAATGAAACATGGGAAAAGCTATGCTCCGGAACTATGAGAAATACAATAAACATGAGGTTACGCATGATACAATATAATTGGTTATACAGGCTATACACCACGCCCCAAAAGTTAAATAAATGGGACCCAACAGTATCAGATAGATGTTTTCGCTGAAAGAAGGAAACGGGAACAACAGTACATGCAATCTGGGGATGTGAGAAAGTGGAAAAGTTTTGGGAAGATCTAAATCAGGTATTAAATAAAATCACAAAAAGCAACATACCAAAAAATCCAGAGATCTTTCTTCTAAGTAATATAAGAAGTAAAGAACTTGGACTCGATTTGGATGAAACACAAAAAAGATTTATTATGATAGCCTTAGCTGTAGCAAAAAAATGTATTATGTCAACCTGGAAATCAGAAGATAGCCTAAGAATACAGCATTGGTACATAGAAATGAATAAATGTATTGCATTGGAAAAAATAACATATAATTTAAGAAATAACTTCACAGTATTCGAACAAATTTGGGAACCGTACATGGAACACAACAGAGAAGTCCTACCATGGACCTCTACCACCTAAAATGACAGAAGGAGATGATGAAATAAACTAACCCAGTGTATAAAAGTAGATGACACAATTTTCTTGTTTATTTTCATTGTGTGATGACATTGTTTAATGGGTTTAATGTATCATATATGTTGAATGTTGAGTGGGTGGGGAGGGGGGGTGAAGGAGGGAGGGAAGAGAGGGGGGAAAAGGGGAGAAAATGACACTGTATATTCAAGAGGGAAATGTTTGTGTGTATTTTGGTCAGTATGGTTCATAGTGTGAAAAATAAAAAAAAATTTAAAAATGTTAAAAATGAGCCCACATTCACCACTTAAGCTGGATGCTAATTCCACACACCCACTACACTCTGAGTGAAGAGATTTCCTTAATGTTCCCCCTAAACGATTCAATTTTTACCATGTATCTGGTTTGTATTCCACCCAATCTCAGTGGAAAAAGCCCACTTGCATTTACTCTGTCTATCCCCCTCATAATTTTAAATACCTCAATCAAATCTCCAATCTTCTACAGGTCCCAACCTGTTTAACCTTTCCCTGTAACTCAGTTCCTGAAGTCCTGGCAACATCCTTGTACATCTTCTCTGAACTCTTTCTATCTTACTGATTTCTTTCCTGTAGTTAGGTGACCAAAACTGCACACAATACTCCAAATTTAGCCTCACCAATGTCTTATACAACTTTACCATAACATCCCAACTCTTGTACTCAATACTTTGATTGATGGCCATTATGCCAAAAACTCTCTTTACCTTTCATGGAATTATGATACTGCATTCCTTGATCCCTCTGTTCTACTGTAATGCTTAGTGCCCGACCATTTACCCTGTATGTCCTTTCTTGGCTTGTCCTTCCAAAATGCAACACCTTGCACTTGTCTGCATTACATTTCACTGCCATTTTTCCAGCTGGTCCAGATCCCTCTGCAAACTTTGAGCATTTAAGACACTTAAATTGAACATTTCAGCATTACGCTTTTCCACTCGATCAGGGATCCTCTTTTGTTTATTCCTTCACTTCCCACTTTCCCTGCTTCTTTATTGCTTAAAATCTGCTTGCTTAAAATATTATCCATTTCTGATAAAACGGTACCCAGAAATTGAACTGAAGTTGAACTCTATTTGTCATTCTATGACCTTCCGAAAGATTCCAGCATTTTCACTAATTAAGGTTTAAATCATAAAGTTTTGAAATATTTTGAGATCCTGTTGATAACACCAAGTCTCAAATGGGCATGTGTGGATTAGAATGCTTAAAAGGATCTGTAAAACCAAACTAAGTTTCACTTTTGTTTCTTTACTGACAGAAGGAAAAGTATTGGCAGTTTCAATTTACATGCTTGCATTAGCTGCAATCACTGGCCTGCATATCAGGTCAAGCCATCTCTATTGTCATCTGATTGTACAAGTACAACCCCACGAAACAGCGTTTTCTGGTCCTCGGTGCAAAACATGCAGGCACACAACCAGACATAACACACATACAAACAAACAATACATATATAGGACAAGTATTTCATCTATACAAATTAATAAATAATATTGGTTTGTACATTTCAGTGTCTTTGATGGTTAGTGTGAGCAGTTCCTTTGGTTGTTCAGTATTCTCACTACCCATGGGAAGAAGCTGTTCCTCAGCCTGGTGGTGCTGGCTCTAATATTTCTGCATCTCTTCCCCAACAGGAGCAGCTGAAAGATGCTATGTACAGGGTAGGAGTCCTCAATGATTTTGCGCACCCTCTTCAGACAATGATCCTGGTAGATCATGTCAATGGGGCAGAGGGAGATTCCAGTGATCCTGTAGATTGGCCTCTGATCAATTCTCTACAGCAACTGTACAACAAGGTGATGCAGCCGGCCAGGATGCTCTTGCTAGAGCTCCTATAGTAAAGTGACATAATGATGGCCGGTGGCCTGTCTGCTTCAGTCTTCTCAGGAATTATAGTCGCTTTTGGACCTTCCTAACAAGTGAGGAGATGTTGAATGTCCATGATAGATCACTGGTTAAGTGAACTCCAAGGAACGTGGTTCTCTCCACTCTCTCTCCTACAGAGTTGTTGGTGTGTAGTGGAGGGGGTCGTCCCTAGACCTCCTGAAGTCCACAATTTTGTAGCCTCCGCAGGTACACAGAGTTCAGTCCAAACCATTGGTAACCCGAGCTCCAGATCCAAACCTATGACACGATCAGGAACCCTTCAGCACCTCACATCCCGGTTCCAACACCTGTTACCCCTTCAGCTTGGTGTGAGTGACTGCAGTTGCCAGCAGCCTGCATCCTGTGTGTTCTTCGCTGCAGTTACAGCAGCTTCAGCAGGGCCGCCATTTTTTTTAATGGAAGAAGGTTTCCGGAATACCGTAGATAAGCCAGTCTGAACAGCCCACGTCTGTGCTGTATAATGTAACTTTTGCAGCTTGTCAGGAGTTAGGACTTTCAAGTTCTAAATCACCTTAATAAATGCAATTAGAATTTATGCAACAACTTCACTTTATCAACAACATGATTTTAAAATGGCAGCACTGCCAGATCTGCTGTTACAGCAGCATTGCTGCTGTGTAGACCTGTGAGAGTGGGGAGCGGATATACAGCACTGCTCCATGAGGTTCGACTGCACAGTCCAAATGCTGGCAGCTCCATGCAGGCTTTAAAAGTCCTGTTAAGGAGCCAATGGTGATTTTAATTCAAATCCTGCAACTGCGGAATCTGTACCTGTGGTGGTTACACCATGGCCTACTGCTGGGGGCAACCTCTGTACCTGCAGGAGTGTAAGGGGATAGGACAACACCTGGCTGGCTGTCAATCAGTTGGCCTGAATGGATCAAATCCCACCCGGTCAGGTGTCAATCCGGGATATAAGTCTGCGCCAGGCTCCTGAGGCCTCACTCAGAATTGCTGCAGCCATAGCCAGCCTGGCTCTGTGGAAGTCTTTGTGGATTAAAGCCTGTTATACAGTCTTTATCTTTGTGTGTGTCTGATTCTGGCTAACAGTGCACCACAGTACCCAAGATAGAAGTATCTTTACTCGGCAGTGGCTTTGAGGGGTTGCAGGCTCTGGGGGTATAGCAGAGCATCCGAAATGGGGAGAACATCCACCATTAGGAAGAAGAAGAAGAAGAGGAGACCACCCTACAGGACGATGAACAAGGAAGCGAACCAGCGAAGGGGTCAGCATCTGAAGGACCCAGACAGACTGCAGGCAGTCAGTAACTTGCAGTTGAGGACTCACAGACCTGGGAATCGTGAGGGGCCTTGGGCGCTAAAGGATTCCTGATCGTTTAAGGTTTCTGATGGATTGAACAGGAGTCTGTGCAGTTGCAAAGGTTGCAGGAGATTTGGAGGCGAATCCACAGAAACTCAGTGACTCACTTTTGCTTCACTCTTACTGTAAGGGGTGCCAGGTGATACTAATGGTAAATCTCATCTGCCTTAGGACAGGCAGAAGGCAATTTCATGTAATATTACATATTCTGTACAATTACATGACAATAAAGGAATCTCAAATCTTGAATAAACCAAATTTATGGTGAGCAATGCCACAACAGATCAGATAGTTCAACTGGCAGAGTCCTTTTTTAGTTTAACATCACACTTTAAGATGTCAAAAATATAATTAAGAAGGAGAGTTGTTTCCCTTCAATTTCTATGATTTGGTTAACACATTAATTAATATGTTTTTTTAAATGCTTTGGAGACGATTTTGAATGTCAAATTATTTAAATGAAGTTCACCAGTTAGCATGTTTGAATGCAAATTCATAACTCTAGGCCAATAGTCCATCATACATTGATCAGCAATCCAGTAATTTAACTCCCCCCATGCCATGAAGTGGGTAATTTGGAATGAATGAGCCATTGTACAGAGGTATTGGAGGTTGACCTTTGTTTTTAAATCTGAGATCCGGAAAAGTACCAACATCTTTAGAAAAGGAAAATGAAAACTAACAAATATAAACTGCATATTCCTGTATGCCCAGAATATCAAGAGTGAATACACCTAGCTCTCTGGAAGAAGATATTCAGTTACAACTATTGACTTCAAACTGCCCCCATCATTATCTCTGTTTTCCCACTCATAGGGCAGGATAATCTGAAAACAGGTAAAGCTTGTTTTGCACTGAGGAACTTCAACTGCAAAAAAAGTCAGGATAACCTGTCAGGACATTAACATTACATCTAGAGTTGCATTAATTCTTGTTCCCCAGTTAACCCGTCTCGTAACTCAATTTGTGACCAGCAAAGTTTAAATTTCTCATCCCTACAAATTCCTCCATAGTCTCACAACCTTCTTACCTTGGTGAATCCCTCCCACTCTAATTCTCCCAGAATTTTGCTCTAGTCCCTTGCAGAGGCAAATACAATGGATGTGCTGGCATTTGAGAGGGTTCAGAGGAGGCTCACTAGGATCATTCCCAGGGATGGAAGGGTTATCATATGAGGAGCATTTGACAAATCTTGGCCTGTACTCATTGGAATTTAGGAGAATGGGGGGGAGGGGAGAATCTCATTGAATCATTTTGAATGTTGAAAGGTGTGAACAGAGTCGATGAGTCTAGGTCAAGAGGGCACAATTTCAGAATTGAAGGGTGTCCGCTTAGATCAGAGATGTGAATGATTTTCTTCAGCCAGAGGGAGGTAAATCTGTAGAATTTGTTGCCTCAGGCTGTTATTGCTACAGGCGTTGGGTGTATTTAAGGCAGAGTTTAATAGATTCTTGATTAGCCAGGGCATCAAAGGTCATGGGGAGAAGGCCGGGCAGTGGGGCTGAGTGGGGAAATGGATCAGCTTATGATTAAAGGGCAGAGCAGACTCAATGGGCTGAATAACTTATTTCTTCTCCTATATCTTATGGTTTTATATCCATAATTTTCTGTGTTCTACCAATATCCAGATGTGGCGATAGCTGCATGGCCTCCAATGTCAGGAGCTCCCTTCCTGAACATCTCCACCTCTCTGCCTCCACATCCTCTTCCATCATATTTACAGACAAGCAAGTATCCATTATATTACAAGAATAATCCTCATTATGATTTGGAATGAAACCTACCCAACAGCTGACAGCATTTATGGAGTAGTTCTTTGAGGGAATTTCAATGTTGTGGAAGATCTGAAGGCCTGTTCACTCTGGTTTCCTGAGGAGGATGTGGAGAATGTAATGGTGGCTTTTACTTTTAGTAAGACAAATGATCACAAAGGGCAGCACAGTTGGTGTAGTGGTTAGTGCAACGCCTTTACAGTGCCAACGATTGGGTCCGGACCAGGGTTTGAGTCCCACACTATCTGTAAAGAGTTTGTACATTTTCATTGTGTCTGCGTAGGTTTTCTCCAGGGGCTCCAGTTTCCTCCACTGTTCAAAATGTACTGGGAGTGTAGGTTAGTGGGGTGTAAATTGGGCCGCACAGACTAGTGGGCCGAAATGGCCTGTTACCATGCTGTGTGTCTAAATTTTTTAAAAATGATCCTTTATGAGATTATATAAGTGCAGAATGTGTTCACCGATTTACTTAATTGGAAATAAAATCTGGGTTAAGCTGAATGGCCACTGAGACTGTACCATCATTCTGCAAGATCAGGGCCTCATTCACTTTCCTGCAAACCCTCGTAAGCTTTCAGCTCGCTGCTGTTTAAAAATCGATTCAGGTCAGCCTCAACCATTAACCGAACAGCACTTACTGCTGTGTGAATAATGACTTCAAAGTCAACAAGAATATCCATGGCTCCAATGTTCAATGCAAACTGTCCCCTTTTGCCAACCAGGACCTGGCTTTCTCTTTTCCACAGATAAGTGGCACAGATGTTTCATCTTTCCTCTTTCTGAATCCTTGCTTTACACTGGGTCATACAGCACAGAAACGGGCCCTTCGGCTCCACTTACACATGCTGATCATGCCCATCTGCAGTCATTCCACTTGCCCACATAGACGTGTATCTCACTACACTTTTCTTCTCCAACGTTGTCCGAATGCTGTTAAAACACTGTAATTGTTTCTGCCTCTTGAAATTCCGTTGGCAGTTTGTTCCATGTTATCACTACCTTCTGTGTGAAAAACCTGGCTCTCAGATCTCCTTACCTTCCTTTTATTGACAGAAAGAACTTGCAGCCAAATCAAAATAATTCCTGCAAGTCATAAACTGATAGCAGCTTTTCCACTTGTGGTCTTTTCAACGTGTACAATTGCCTTTAGACGTTCCTGTATTCACATTTCTAATGAACTTTAACTCTCCACACAATATCTTTTTTTAAAATTTTTCACACTGTGAACCATATCAACCAAAATACATACAAACATTTCCCTCTTAAATAAACACAATAGCATTTTCTCCCCTTTTGTTCCCCCTACCTTCCCTCCCCCCTCCAAAACCAATAAACGTTCAACATATACAATAAAATAAAACCGTAAAATAATGTCATCATACAATGAAAAATAAACAAGAAAAATGTGTCATCTACTTTTACACACTGGATCAAGTCATTTTGTCTTCTTATCATTTTAGGGGGAGGAGGTCCGTGGTAGGCCCTCTCTGTTATGCTCCATGTACGATTCCCAAACTTGTTCAAATAATGTGATTTTATTTTTTAAATTATATGTTATTTTTTCCAATGAAGGCTATCATAATAAATCTTTTTTGTGCTTCATCCAATTTGAGGCCTAATTCTTTACTTCTTATATTACTTAGAAGAAAGATCTCTGGATTTTTTGGTATGTTGCTTTTTGTGATTTTATTTAATATCTGATTTAGATCTTCCCAAAACTTTTCTACTTTCTCACATGCCCAAATTGCATGTACTGTTGTTCCCGTTTCCTTCTTACAGTGAAAACATCTATCTGATAATGTTGGACCCCATTGTTTTTTAACTTTTGTGGCTTGATATATAACCTGTGTAACCAATTATATTGTATCATGCGTAACCTTGTGTTAATTATATTCTTCATAGTTCCAGAACATAACTTTTCCCATGTTTCATTTTTTATCTTTATGTTTAAATCCTTTTCCCACTTTTGTTTGGGTTTATAGCTTATTTCATCATTTTCCTTCTCTTGCAGCTTGATGTACATGTTCGTTATAAATCTTTTAATTATCATTGTATCTGTAATCACATATTCAAAGCTGCTTCCTTCTGGTAATCTCACTCTGTTTCCCAATTTATCCTTTAAGTAGGCTTTCAGTTGATGGTATACAAACATTGTACCATGAGTTATTCCATATTTGTACTTCAATTGTTCAAATGTTAATAAATTATTTCCCAAAAAACAATTTTGTATTCTTTGAATTCCTTTTCCCTCCCATTCTCTAAAGAAAAGGTAATATATTGTAAAAGGGATTAGCTGATCTAATACCTAGGGATCGGATTGCGTGTGTTTGCCATTTAAATGGTGAATCTTTTTAAAATTCTGTATAATCCACATTACTCATTGGCCTCACTTCACTTTTATTTGTGTTGATCTTGTACCCTGATATTTCTCCATACTCCTTCAATTTCTTATGTAGTTCTTTTACTGATATTTCTGGTTCTGTTAAGTATACTATGATGTAATCTGCAAATAAACTGATTTTATACTCCTTCTCCTTTATTTTTATCCCTTTTACTTTATTTTCTGTTCTTATCAGTTCTGCCAATGGTTCTAATGCTAAAGCGAACAGTGAGGGAGATAATGGACATCTCTGCCTAGTTGACCTACTTAATTTAAATTGGTTCAATACATATCCATTTACTGTCACCTTCGCCAATTGTCCATTATATAATGCTTTAATCCAATTAATATATTTTTCTGGTAGATTGAACCTCTGTAATACTTGAATAAATAATTCCATTCTACCCTGTCAAAGGTTTTTTCTGCGTCTAAAGCAACAGCCACTGTTGGCATCTTATTTCCTTGAACTGCATAAATTAAATTAATAAATTTACAGACATTATCTGCTGTTCGTCTTTTCTTAATAAATCCAGTTTGATCTTGTTTTACTATTTTTGGTACACAGTCGACCAATCTGTTTGCTAATAGTTTTGCTATTATCTTATAATCTGAATTAAGTAGAGATATTGGTCTATATGATGCTGGTGTTAGTGGATCCTTCCCCGTCTTTGGTATTACTGTTATTATTGCTGTCTTACATGAATCTGGCAAGTTTTGTTTTTTTCTTTCTGGTTCATTACTTCCAGGAGAGGAGGAATTAATAACTCTTTAAATGTTTTATAGAATTCTATTGGGAATCTATCCTCCCTAGGCATTTTATTGTTCAGCAGCTTTTTTAATATATCCTGTACTTCCTCTATTTCAAATGGTTTTATCAGTTTGTTTTGTTCCTCTTGTAATTTCGGCAGTTCAATTTTAGCTAAAAACTATTCTATTTTATCACCTTTCCCCTCATTCTCAGTTTGATATAATTGTTCATAAAATTCCTTAAAATTCTCATTAATCTCCATTGGATTATATGTAATTTGTTTGTCCTTTTTCCTTGATGCCATTACAGTTCTTTTAGCTTGTTCTGTTTTAAGTTGCCAGGCTAATATTTTGTGTGTTTTTTCTTCTAGCTCATAATACTTTTGTTTTATTTTCATTATGTTCTTCTCCACCTTGTACGTTTGTAATGTTTCGTATCTTTTTTTTTCTGCCAATTCTCTTCTTTTTGTTATATCATCCCTTGTTGCTAGTTCCTTTTCTGAACTTACTATCTCCCTTTCCAACTGTTGTATTTCCCAATTATAGTCCTTTTTTTACACATATAACAAAGCTCACCCTATTTTTCACCCCCGTACTTCCTTTCTTCCCTTCTCTTTCCCTTCTTTAGTTCTTACATATACATTATTTTCACATTTTTATATATATTTTATCGACGTTCTTCATTCTTGTTAGAACTCTTCATCTCTCCTTCTGTCCTGCAGATGTTCTGCAAATTCTCATGCTTCCTTTGGATCCGAGAACAGTCTGTTTTGCTCCCCAGGGATAAATATTTTAAGCACAGCTGGATGTCTTAACATAAATTTATAACCTTTTTTCCATAGGATTGATTTTACTGTATTAAACTCCTTCCTCTTCTTTAAGAGTTCAAAACTTATGTCTGGGTAAAAAAATATTTTTTGATCCTTGAATTCCAATGGTTTATTGTCTTCTCTAATTTTATTCCTTGCCCGCTCCTGTATATTTTCTCTTGTTGTATATCTCAAAAATTTTACTAAAACGGATCTTGGTTTTTGATATGTCTGTGGTTTCAGAGCTCGTGTTCTGTGTGCCCTTTCTATTTCCATTCCTTCCTGTATTTCTGGCATTCCCAGGACCTTTGGGATCCATTCTTTTATAAATTCCTTCATATCTGTGCCTTCTTCATCTGCCTTTAGGCGCACTATTTTTATGTTGTTTCGCCTACTATAATTTTCCACATATCAATTTTCTGAGCTAACAACTCTTGTGTCTCTTTAACTTTTTTATCACTTTCTTCCAATTTTCTTCTTAAGTCATTCACTTCCATTTTTACAGCCGTTTCTCGTTCTTCCACATTTTCTAGTCTTTTCCCTATTTCTGTCATGACCAGCTCTATTCTATTCACTTTTTCTTCTGTACTTTTCATTTTTCTTTCAATTTCACTAAATTCTAGTGTCAACCACTCTTTTAATGCTCTCATTTGTTCTTGAAAAAAAACTTTATCTATATTCTGTCCATTTGTTTTACCTTCTATTTCTCTGTGCAGATCTTGGTCTTCTTCCTCTTCTTCTATGTCTGTACCTGTGTTTGGTCTTCTTCTCTTCCTTGTATCTGTGTCTCTTCTGACTTTCCTGATGAGTTGCTTGTCTCACTTTGCAGGGCTTCTTCTTGCTTGGCTTCTTGCTGTTGGTCCTCTTCTTCTGTGCTACTCATCTGTTGGGACTCCTGCTTCTGCTCTTCTTTCCTGTCACTTTCCTCTTCTTCCAGCTGAGAGGCCTGGTGGCGGGCATCCCTCAGCTGCTCGCGTTGTGTTTGCCCGCTCCTCAGCTGAGCTACCCTCCCGTCGGTGTTCTCCTTCTCCTTAGTAAGCGCACTTTTGTTTGGCTCAGAGGGCCATTTTTGCAGTCCAGCAGTCGGGGGGGTCGCGACTCTGTGGGGTCGTCACCAACCTCGGAAAACGGGCTCTCTTCTCCACGAAGTCTCCCTGTTTCTTAATGCAGGTAAGGCCTTCTCCCAGCGTCTTTTCTTCTTTTTTTCCCGTTGTTTTTACTTTTTCCTTCTTGGGTGCCATTTTCTTTCCTTTCTCTATACCTTTATCGTTTATTTGTTATGTTTTGTATTTCTTGAACTTTGTATTTTCTTCACTTTATTTCTTCTTTTCTGGAGAGGACTGGTATTCCCCCACCGGCCACTACTTCATCACGTGACTCCTCTCCAACCCTCCACACAATCTCCATTCTTCCAAGGAATGTGACCTAATTCCCCTGACCAAAGTGAACAATTCTTTGAGTAAAGGAGTCATTGTTGATGAATTATGAATTCATTGGAAAGTACCTGTGCTTGAAGGCAAAAGAAATGTAAAACTTAGATGTAGAAACAATAATTCAATGACTGGCCAATCTATAGAACAGATTCCCTTGAGGAGACTGTGGGTGCAGTTAGTATCAATTCAATCAAAAGACTACTTTTAAAAAAAATCTATGGAATTTAACATAAATTCCAGTGTCAATGATGTGAGAGCTCAGGATCCTGGAGAATTAGGCCCAATGATTCAGAAAGCTCTTTCTCACTGGTGGAGTCAATAACTCTATTTCATTGTATCATGAGATTAACAGATTGGAGGATCTAACTACGGTAACTGATCTGTGGCATAAGAAAGGCTCAGGCCTGAAACATTGGTCGTATATCTCTACCTCCTATGGATGCTGCTAAGTTCCTCCAGCAATTCTGTGTTCTCACTACAATCACAGTGTCTGCAGACATTCATGTTTCACTGTTGCCAACAGCTCTTCCATCCAACTTAGGAAGAGGGGAGGACTATAGCATTACTATAGCATACATGTGTAAAAGTCGACCCCTTATTTTTGGCACAAAAATCTGGAAATTTCCATATATCTTGTGTAAAAGACAACCCTGGTCTCTCACCTCAGCCCCAGCCACCTGCCCATTAAAGCTCCTGACACCTTGAAATAGGAACTCGCAACCCCCTGACAACACAGAAGCTTACCATGGTGCCGCCCTCCCCCGTGTGTTTTGATGAGCTGACTTTGTTATTACTTTAATTCATTGTGTTTTCATTTATTTCATTTAGACAACATTTGGACTTCTGTCACAGGCATGGTATTTTGGATTCTAGTGTGAATTTTAGCCCCTCAAAAGTAGTATCCATGGAATAGTCTTGTCTTTGGCTTGGCTTCGCGGACGAAGATTTATGGAGGGGGTAAAAAGTCCACGTCAGCTGCAGGCTCGTTTGTGGCTGACCAGTCCGATGCGGGACAGGCAGACACGATTGCAGCGGTTGCAAGGGAAAATTGGTTGGTTGGGGTTGGGTGTTGGGTTTTTCCTCCTTTGCCTTTTGTCAGTGAGGTGGGCTCTGCGGTCTTCTTCAAAGGAGGCTGCTGCCCGCCAAACTGTGAGGCGCCAAGATGCACGGTTTGAGGCGTTATCAGCCCACTGGCGGTGGTCAATGTGGCAGGCACCAAGAGATTTCTTTAGGCAGTCCTTGTACCTTTTCTTTGGTGCACCTCTGTCACGGTGGCCAGTGGAGAGCTCGCCATATAATACGATCTTGGGAAGGCGATGGTCTTCCATTCTGGAGACGTGACCCATCCAGCGCAGCTGGATCTTCAGCAGCGTGGACTCGATGCTGTCGACCTCTGCCATCTCGAGTACCTCGACGTTAGGGGTGTGAGCGCTCCAATGGATGTTGAGGATGGAGCGGAGACAACGCTGGTGGAAGCGTTCTAGGAGCCGTAGGTGGTGCCGGTAGAGGACCCATGATTCGGAGCCGAACAGGAGTGTGGGTATGACAACGGCTCTGTATACGCTTATCTTTGTGAGGTTTTTCAGTTGGTTGTTTTTCCAGACTCTTTTGTGTAGTCTTCCAAAGGCGCTATTTGCCTTGGCGAGTCTGTTGTCTATCTCATTGTCGATCCTTGCATCTGATGAAATGGTGCAGCCGAGATAGGTAAACTGGTTGACCGTTTTGAGTTTTGTGTGCCCGATGGAGATGTGGGGGGGCTGGTAGTCATGGTGGGGAGCTGGCTGATGGAGGACCTCAGTTTTCTTCAGGCTGACTTCCAGGCCAAACATTTTGGCAGTTTCCGCAAAGCAGGACGTCAAGCGCTGAAGAGCTGGCTCTGAATGGGCAACTAAAGCGGCATCATCTGCAAAGAGTAGTTCACGGACAAGTTTCTCTTGTGTCTTGGTGTGAGCTTGCAGGCGCCTCAGATTGAAGAGACTGCCATCCGTGCGGTACCGGATGTAAACAGCGTCTTCATTGTTGGGGTCTTCCATGGAATAGTAAGCCCCACAAATCTAACATTAAAAAATGATCTACAAAATTTGACTTTCACATGAGTACAAACGGTAGCTCTCCAGTAAAAATCTGAATGACCTCTTTCCACAAAGTGAACTTGATAATTGTCAAGTTGTAACAATCTGACATTGACATGTCTTTTGTAAATTTTGTAGTTTCAAACTCACAGCCAGGTTAAAAGATTTTGAATAAAAACAAAAAATGCTCAAAACTCAACAGATCAGGGAGCACTTGTGGAAAAGGTTCACACTTCAAATCCAAAACCCTGCCCCAGAACAATTTCCACAACGTTTTGCTTTTATTCAGGTTTCCACCATTTGCAGTTTCTTCATTTTTGTTTACTCTTTAAAGATCTCAAAGACATGCTGCTGGATTTCGAAGAAAAAAATGCCAAAACTACTGACAAAAACACTTGGCGAAGATGTTCTCTGGGAAAGAGCAACTTCAAAGAGAAAGCAGGTAATGTATCCTAAACTTAGACATAACACGATAACAGGCCCTTTTGGCCCTCAAGCCCATGCTGCCCAATTACACCCAATTAACCTACAATCCTGTACATTTTTGAAGGGTGGGAGGAAACCAGAGAAAACCCACATTGACACTGGGAGAACGTACAAGCTCCCTACAGACAGGGCCGGATACGAACGCAGGTCGCTGGCGCTGTAATCTTCTTTCTTTCTTCTTTGGCTTGGCTTCGCGGACGAAGATTTATGGAGGGGGTAAAAAGTCCACGTCAGCTGCAGGCTCGTTTGTGGCTGACCAGTCCGATGCGGGACAGGCAGACACGATTGCAGCGGTTGCAAGGGAAAATTGGTTGGTTGGGGTTGGGTGTTGGGTTTTTCCTCCTTTGCCTTTTGTCAGTGAGGTGGGCTCTGCGGTCTTCTTCAAAGGAGGCTGCTGCCCGCCAAACTGTGAGGCGCCAAGATGCACGGTTTGAGGCGTTATCAGCCCACTGGCGGTGGTCAATGTGGCAGGCACCAAGAGATTTCTTTAGGCAGTCCTTGTTGCGCTAACTGTACCACCCATTGCAACCCAGTGAAAATATAAGTAGGTAAAAAACAGCATAGGACAATTTTTGTGAAACACTAACTTCTGAAGCCAACAGCTATTCCCTCTGGTGCTTCGATTTGAATCCAACTTCATGGAAGTGGGATAGGAGCTACAGAAATTGGAAAGAAAAGTATACAGCGCATCGGTCTCTCTTATTCGAGATCTTTTCACAGAGACAACACAGATTTAGACCAATTAACCTCATTCTAACCAATATGCAGTCACCTATATATTTAACCGTACACTTCTTCACATGCCCATTGTGACACTTTTGAGGTTAAATAGGAGAGGGTCAGAGAAAATCTTATTGAATTTATCTCTGTGTCATCACTATACATGCACTATACATACAATCATAATCTCGTCTGCATACATTACTCCAATTACATGTAGAGTGCACCGATCGAACTTCTCCCCACCACTGAGATTATAGAGTGGTTACATCCTTAATCAGTCTCAGTTACTGTCATATTACCGGTGACCACTGGATGTTAAAAACATTAGCCCTTAGTTGGAGTTTGGCTGTTATATTTTCCATCAAATATACACTTTTTAATCTTTCCCTCCATTGTTGGACATTTGGTGGTTTTACATTTCTCCATAATACTATAATCATCTTTGCGATCAACAGCAACTCCACAAGTAAATATACTTGATTTTTGGAATCTATATCCTCTGGAGTCTCTCCCAATATAAAATATGCTGGCTCCAAAGTTAGGGATATGACCATGATTTACTTAATTTCCACCTGAATATCTCTCCAATATTGATATAGGTTGGGACTGTCCCAAAAAATATGAGTATGATCGCCAATCTTCCCGCATTCTCTCCAGCATAATTCTGAGGTGCTGCTGTATCTCACCCGCACCCGCGGAGTCTTAAATACTCTCATTTTAATTTTCTATTCAACCTCCCTCCCGGTAAGGCTACTTGTTAACATGACCATCAAGGCATGTCCTTACCCACATTTCATCTGTAAAACAAATACTCATTCCTAATTCCCATTTCTGTTTTATTTCCATAGTGTTTCCTGTTACGTCATCTTGAAGCCATCTGTATAAGTGTCAGGTTCTTCTTTATCACTCTCTCCATAGTCAGCATGAAAATCTCTTCCAGTGTAGATGGTATTTTATGCGTCTGTAAGAAGTGCTGCTCTTGAAGGAATCTGGATAAAATCCATTCCTGACAAACCAAATTCTTGCTGAAGATGTTCATATGATTTCAAAGATTCCCCACAAAAAAACTGATCCACAAGAGTTGGCCCTTTACCCACCCGTTTTCTAAAGCCATTATCTACTTTTACAGGTAGGAATTCTGGGACAGCTACTGTTTTTAATGCTCTGGATATAGAGTTTTTAAAAGGTTGAGTTTTTTTCTAATAGCCAACCAAGTTTTCATTGTGAAAGTAATCCATTCATTATCTATCTTTAATTTCTTCCAATTTGCTTGGTTTAGGAATGGTAGCCCTTCCAGAGAAATACTGGGGCGTGAATTTTGTTCTGTACTCACCCAACCCGTTTCCATCTCATTTGTTATCCATGTGATCAGGGCCCTCAGCTGCACTGCCCAGTAGTAAGATTTAATGTAGGCAAATTAAGGCCCCCTTTTTGTTTTGACAATAACAAAGTCTTCAGTCTAACTCTAGGTTTTTTATTTTGATATACAAATCTTGATATCAATTTGTAAAGAGCTTTAAATGCTATGAAAGAAACTCCTACTGGCAAAGATTGGAATAG
Organism: Narcine bancroftii; assembly: GCF_036971445.1. Lineage (NCBI taxonomy): Eukaryota > Metazoa > Chordata > Chondrichthyes > Torpediniformes > Narcinidae > Narcine > Narcine bancroftii. The sequence goes on from NC_091473.1 coordinate 111,163, forward strand.
TACCCACTTCTGCAGCTTCCTCTGGACACTCCTTCCAGATATGGACTGCCCTCTGAGTGAAAAGGTTCCCTTTCAATCTCTCTCCTCTCACCTTAAACCCATGTTCTAGAACTAGAGAAAAAGACTATGACCATTCACTTTATCCATGCCCTCTTATGATCATAAACCCTCTGAAAGGGCATGCCTCAGCCTCCTTCACTCCAGGGAATAAAGACCCATCCTATCCAACCTCTCCCTATAACTCAACCCCTCTAGTCTCTGCAACATCTTGGTGAATGACCTCTCCAGCCTTTCCAGTTTACTGATCTCCTTCTTGCAACTGGGTGATCAGAACTGTGCAGTCCTCTAACTGTCATCTCATCATTCTTTGTACAGCTGAATCATGAAGACCCAACTTCTGCACTCAATAGCCACCCTGTCAAGAAAAAACATATCAACTGCCCTCTTCACCATCTTGCCCAGCTGAGTTCCACTTTCAAGGAACTATGAGCCTGTACCCCAAGGTGTCTCTGCTGTACAACACTCCTTCGAGATCTGATACTCACTGTGAAAGTCCTGCCCTAGTTTGACTAACTGAGTTCTTGCAAGTAACGTCGGAGTCCACCTAAGAAGTGACCTATCATGGACATACAAAATCTCTTCACTTGTCAGGAAGGCACAACAGCCGAATGCACTTTCTGCAAATATTGAGGCAATGCTACCAGCCACCATCCTGTCAGCTTTCTACAGGAGCTCTGTTGAGAGCATCCTGGCTGGCTGCATCACAGTGTGGTATGGTTACTTTAAAGCATTGGATTGGAGGTCAATCCACAAGTCCATAAGTAGCAGAGAGGATCACTGGGGTCTCACCTCCCCCCCCCAACCTTGACATAATCTATCAGGATCATTGTTAGAAGAGGGCACACAAAATCGTTGAGAATCCCTACCACCCCACATACAGCATCTTCCAGCTACTTCCGTCAGGAAAGAGATACAAGTGTACGTTCAGACTCCTTCCTCTTAGCCAATTTTGATTCCAATGGACCAGCTCCTCTTGGCTCCCCAATGATCTAATCTTCCAAACTAACGTGTCATGAAGGAACCTTGTCAAAGGCCTTGCTAAAGTCCATGGAAGAAAGATCACCAAAGTATATATACAAAACCATGAGACCTGTAATAATCCAGGAGAAATTTTGCAAGGGGAGGATCTTTCTGAAAACCCAGCTCTGATCTCAGCTTTTGCCAGCTTTCAACGTCCAGCCTGACACAAATCATCCCTGTTTGGTAATGCTCCAGATGCCACCTTTTTTGCCTGTAGGGTGGCCGACCACGTCTGAATGAGGATTTTGACACTACTGGATTTAGGCTTTTTGAGTACCTTTAACTCACAAAAACTGAAAGATAAGAAAATAAATCAAAAGGTGAATCATGGGAGTAGCTGAAGAATGTATTTAGTACAATTAAGACATGGCTGAATATCTAATCTGCAAGACACAAAGGTGCTGGAGAAACTCAGCAGTCAAGCAGTATCTATAGGAAGAAAAGGGTAACCAACATTTTGGGCCGGAGTCTTTCATCAAGGTATGAGCCAAAAGCAGAGAGCCACCGGGAATAAAAAGGTAGAGGAAGAGAGAGGAGGGGGGGGGGGGTGGGAGGGAAGTACAGGTTAACAGGTAAGAGGCCATCGATGGATATCAGAGGGAGGGTAGAAGAAAAAAAAACAGAAGCTGATAGGGGAAGGGGGAAGGGGGCTGGAGGAAAGGAATCAGAGGGATTGAGAAAGAGAGAGAGATGGGGAGAGGTTTATTGGAAAATGGAGAAGTTGGTGTTAATGCTGTCTGGTTGGAGTGCCCAGATGGAATATTAAGTGTTGTTCCTCCAATTTGTGGGTAGTCACGGTTTGACGATGCATGAGGCCATGGATACCTAATCTCTGGTGTTTGGCTTACTGATAAGAGAGATTTGCTTGCATGACCGACTACTATTTGCAACTGTTGCTTTGCACATTAGTAGAAGGTAGGTTATTAGGTTAGGAGAAATCAAAGAAATTAAATGTTTCTGAAGTTGCTATTCATAGAGAAATAAAACAAATGCTGAGGTTTTCATGGTCTCAGGACATCCTGTTGAATTAACGAAGGATGTTTGTTTAACTGATATTAGTGGTCATAAGGAGCAGATTTAGGTTAATGTAGTGGGCTCAATATCTGAAGTAACAGCAAGTGGCCAGTGATAGTGTGAGGCAGCAGATTGAGGCCATGATTCTGAGGCGCGGGCAGGAGAATCTGCTCTGCCATTCAAATCTTGCTGCTGCATTCTTCCTTTTAATCCCATTCATAACCTTTGACGACCTGATTTACCAAGAATCAACTTCTGCTTTAAGTATACCCAATGACGCAGCCTTCACAATCATCTGTGGCAACAAATTCTACAGATCACCATCCTCTGGGCTGAAAAAACATCTCCTCATCTCTTTTAACATCTCTCCTTTTAATCTGAGGCTGTGCCGTCTGCTCCCAGAATCTCCCACTACTGGAAACAACTCCATGTCCACTCTATCTATCCCTTTGAATATTCTGTATTTTTAAATGAGATTCCCTCCCCTCCCCATCCTTCTAAACTCCAGTTGTGTAGGAAATACGACATATTTTTATACTTTTAGTGCTGACAAATAACAATGTGATTTTTTTTTCACACTGTGAACCATATCAATCAAAATATGTACAAATGTTTCTCATTAAATTTACACAGTGGCATTTTCTTCCTTTTTTCCCCCTTTCCCTCCCTCCCCTCTTCCCACCTCCCTCCAAAACCCATAAATATTCAACATATCTTTCTTTGGCTTGGCTTCACGGACGAAGATTTATGGAGGGGTATGTCCACGTCTGCTGCAGGCTCGTTGGTGACTGACAAGTCTGATGCGGGACAGACAGGCACGGCCACAGCGGTTGCAAAGGAAAATTGGTTGGTTGGGGTTGGGTGTTGGGTTTTTCCTCCTTTGTCTTTTGTCAGTGAGGTGGGCTCTGCGGTCTTCTTCAAAGGAGGTTGCAGCCCGCCGAACTGTGAGGCGCCAAGATGCACGGTTTGAGGCGATATCAGCCCACTGGCAGTGGTCAATGTGGCAGGCACCAAGAGATTTCTTTAAGCAGTCCTTGTACCTCTTCTTTGGTGCACCTCTGTCTCGGTGGCCAATGGAGAGCTGGCCATAGAACACGATCTTGGGAAGGCAATGGTCCTCCATTCTGGAGACGTGACCCACCCAGCGCAGTTGGGTCTTCAGCAGCATGGATTCAATGCTTGCGGACTCTGCCAGTTCGAGTACTTCGATGTTGGTGATGAAGTCATTCCAATGAATGTTGAGGATGGAACAGAGACAGCACTGATGGAAGTGTTCTAGGAGCCGTAGATGATGCCGGTAGAGGACCCATGATTCGGAGCCGAACAGGAGCATGGGTATGACAACGGCTCTGTACACGCTGATCTTTGTGTGTTTCTTCAGGTGGTTGTTTTTCTAGACTCTTTTGTGTAGACTTCCAAAGACGCTATTTGCCTTGGCGAGTCTGTGGTCTATCTCTTTGTCGATCCTTGCATCAGATGAAATGGTGTAGCCGAAGTAGGTAAACTGGTTGACCGTTTTGAGTTCAGTGTGCCCGATGGAGATGTGGGGGGGCTGGTGGTCATGGTGGGGAGGTGGCTGATGGAGGACCTCAGTTTTCTTCAGGCTGACTTCCAGGCCAAACATTTTGGCAGTTTCCGCAAAACAGGACGTCATGCGCTGGACTTCAAACCTATTCAACATATACAATACAATAAAACCATAAAACAATATCTTCACACAAAGGAAAATAAACAAGAAAAATGTGTCATCTATTTGTTACACACTGACTCTAGTCATTTTGTCTTCTTATCATTTGAGGGGATGGAGGTCCTAGGCAAGCTCTCTCTTTTATGTTCCAGGTACGGTTCCCAAATTTGTTCAAACAATGTGACTTTATTTTTTAAATTATATGTTATTTTTTCCAATGGAATACATTTATTCATTTCCATGTGCCATTGCTGAACTCTTAGGCTCTCTTCCATTTTCCAAGTTGACATTATACATTTTTTTGCTAAAGCTAAGGCTATCATAATAAATCTTTTTTGTGCTTTATCCAATTTGAGGCCTAATTCTTTACTTCTTATGTTACTTAAAAGAAAGATCTCTGGATTTTTTGGAAGGTTATTTTTTTATGATTTTATTTAATATCTGATTTAATTCTTCCCAAAACGTATTCACTTTCATATTTCGTTACCCAAATTGCATGTACTGTTGTTCCCATTTCATTCTTACAGTGAAAACATCTATCCGATAATGTTGAATCCCATTCTTTTCATGTTTGAGGAGTGATATATACCCTGTGTAACCAATTATACTGTATCATGCGTAACCTTGTGTTTATTATATTCTTCATAGTTCCAGAACATAACTTTTCCCATACTTCATTTTTTATCTTTATGTTTAAATCCTTTTCCCACTTCTGTTTAGGTTTATAGTTTATTTCATCATTTTCCTTATCTTGCAGCTTGATGTACATGTTCGTTATAAATCTTTTAATTATCATTGTGTCTGTAATCACATATTCAAAGCTGCTTCCTTCAGGTAATCTCAATCTGTTTCCCAATTTATCCTTTAAATAAGCTTTCAATTGATGATATGCAAACATTGTACCATGAGTTATTCTATATTTGTACTTCAACTGTTCAAATGTTAATAAATTATTTCCCAAAAAAACAATTTTCTATTCTTTTGATTCCTTTTCTCTCCCATTCTCTAAAGGAAAGGTTATATATTGTAAAAGGGATTCATGGATTTTGCGTCAATAATAATTTTGGTATTTGGTCATTCGTTTTTTTCCTTTCTAAGTGGATCTTCTTCTATGTATTTACAACGTGATATTGATCAGATAACAGCAATTAGTAATGTTGAGTGAGAAATAAATATTGTCCATGTTACTGGGAAAATAGCTTCTCTTAGTCTCCTACTACACAGAAGAAGACCTTTTCGCCATGGAGTATCTATCTAAACTAATCCCATTTACTAGCACTTAATCCATAGCCTTCTAAGCCTTGGCATTTCAAGTGCTCATCTAAATAATTCTTAAATCTTGTGAGATAACCTACCTCCAACACTCATTTGGGCCCATCATTCCAAATTCCAAACATGCTCTGGATAAAAAAATTCCAAATTCTCTCAACATCACCTTTGTCTTACTTTCACCATTTAATCTTGAGCTGATCCATTTTCCCACTCACTGCTCGGCCTTCTCCCCATAACCTTTGTTACCCTGGCTAATCAAAAACCTATCAGTCTCTGCCTTAAATATACCCAATGACTTGGCCTCCACAGCGACCTGTGGCAACAAATTCCCACAGATTTACCACCCTCTGGCTTAACAAATTCTTCCACATCTCTTTTCTAAGTGAATGCTCTTCAATCCTGAAGTTTTGCCACCTTGTCCTAGACTTTCCCACATGGGAAATAACATTTCTACATCTACTCTGTCCACACCTTTCAACTTTCGAAATGTTTCAATGAGATTCTCCCCTTTCCTGCCTAATTCTCCTAAATTCCAATGAATATGGGATAAGAGCTGTCAAACGCTCCTTGTATGATAACCCTTTCATTCCCAGAATCATCCTTGTGAAGCTCCTCTGAACCTTTTCCAATGCCAGCACATCCTTTCTTAAATAAAGAACCCAAAAACTACACCGTTCACCAAATGAGGCTTCACCAGTGTTTTAATGAGCCTCAACATCACACCCCTGCTCTTATATTCTTTTACTCATGAAATAAATGCCAGCATGGCATTTGCCTTCTCGCCACCAATTCAACTTGTTACCCTGCACGAGCACTCACAGGTCCCTTTGCATCTGGGTATTTTCAAGTTTCTGCCCATTTAAACAATAGTCTACCCATTTATTTTTTCTACCTAAGTGTACGACTGTACACTTTCCGGCATTGTATTTTATTTGGCACTTTTCTACCCATTCTCCTCATCTGTAGCCTCCCTGTTTCCTCAAAACTACCTGCTTTTCCACCTACCTTCGTATCATCTGCAAACTTGGCCACAAACCCATTAATTCCATTATCAAATCAGGAATATACAACATGAAACACCGACCTGTATGGAACACCACTAGCAACTGGCAGCCGACCAGAATATGATCTTTGTATTCCAACGCTTTGTTTCCTGCCAATCAGTTGAGGTAGAGACAATGACAATGTTAAAAGGTATTTAGATAGAAAGGTATTTAGATAGAAATGATGCAGGGATATACAGGCCTAATCTGTGCATATGTGATGAGTATTCTGTACAATATAAAGCAGGCCATTGAAAGCATTAAACTTTTGTGGCAAGAGGTTACTTCCAGCAATATGCGAGCAGATTGGAAATATTTTTTGCCCCATTGTGCAAATAATTTTCTTGACTTCAGCCCCACAGACAAAATAATTGAAGAGATAACAGCTGTTGGAAGTATCATAGGTTTCAACACATGTGCAGAAAATATTTGAGAATTGTTTGATTCGCATATAGAAGAATTACGCGAAAATGATCTTCTTCAACTCAATGAGTAATGTGCATTTGAAGAAGCTGAAGTCCAACCGGGTGAAACAGCTGAAAATATGGCTAAAGAAATAACTTGAAGAAGGATTTGAACTTGTTGAAGCCGCTAAGGATTTAAAAAATCTAAATGTCGATCCTATCATGGAAAGAAACATGGAAGCCAGCAGCAATCTAGAAAAAGCTATCGCTAGCTTTAGGAAATTGTATAATGACAAAAAAAAATCAAAATCTGTGTGGTCAACTTTGGAAAAATAATTTTCTTAGAAATAGTTTAGTTATGATTAGTTAGTAGTTTGAAGAAGTTTTTAAAGGCAACAGAATAGGCCGTGATTGAAAAAAGATATTGCAGTCTTGGCATCACTTTCATTTTGATGCAATTTACCCTTCCCACTAAAGTAATCAGTAACTTTCTCCATTTCTGCAGGTACCTTTCTCTCTTCCCAAGAAGAGGAACATAATTTAGTTTCTACAGATTTTGTAAGTTGTTGTCAGTTGCTATTCCAAGATATTTTATTCCACCCATTTTCCATTTAAATTTACTTCTTTTTTGGTATCTTTCATATTCAAAATGCGTTAATGACACTATCTTGCTTTTGTCCATATTTATTTTATTTATTTATTTTTAAACTTTATTTATTCGTTCAAAAAACAAATAGTACATAACATATACAACAATTAACCATAAACATGAACGTTATTTTTTATATATAGAAAAAAATAGAAAAAAAAGAAAAGAACCCCCCCCCCTTCAGCCAACTCTCCTAAGGAGAGCCGTAAAGAAAGAAAAAAGAAAAAGTATTAAAGGAAAATTAAACATACATATTAAGATCTAATCAACATAAATTGAAATGTAAATATTCTGAGTATAACAACCACATTAATAAAAAACTATAATTATCATGCTAAACTTATGTAATTTTTTCCATTATTAAACAATATTTCATCTCATTATGCCATATACCATATTTATTTTATAACCTGATATTCTTCCATATTTTCCTAGTGTATTTTTCCAAAGGTTTAGCTGATAGGTATAGTAGCACATCGTCAGCAAATAGACTAATTTTATGTTCTTCTTGTCCAACTTGGAAGCCCTCTATATCCAGATCCTTTCTTATTATCTCCGCCAGCAGTCAAATCACTAAAATAAAAAGCGCTGGGGACAGGGGACATCCCTGTCTACATGATCTACTTAAGAGGAACACTGCTGACATCTGATTATTGGTTATAATTTTTGTTTGCGGTTTATGGTCTAAAATTTTATCCAGTTTATAAATGTTCTGCCTACGCCAAATCTTTCCAGTGTTTTAAATAGAAAGGGCCATTTCAAACAGCCGTATGCTTTTTCCACATCCAGGGAGACTGTAATACTTGGATTCCATTTGAATTTTGCCAAGTGTATTACATTAAATAATCTTCCTAGACTATCTGAGGAATGTCTTCCTTTAACAAATCTTGCTTGATCTGTATATATCAATTTTGGTAAATATTGTCCTAACCTATTAGCCAACACTTTTGCTAGTATCTTGTAATGAGCATTTAACAGGGATATTGGTCTATATGATAAAGTTTTTAAATCGGTCCCTTTTTTTTGGAACAATGTAACAATCACAGTTGAGAATGATTCCGAGAGGGTCTGTTTTTCTGCATACACTTTTCCCCAAGGGAGTCGAAAACTAGAGGGCAGATATCTAAGGTGAGAGAGGAAAGACTTAAAATGGACCTGAAGTGGCAACATTTTTCAAAATAATGGTCGATAAAAGAAGACATGAGGTTACTTTGGCAAAAGAGCAAAAGGATAGTATGAGACAAAATTGATCCCCGAAGATCAGAGTGGTCGGCTATGTATGAAACCAAAAGAGATGGGGCAGCTCTTAAATGAGTTGTTTTGCACCAGTATTTACTTAGCAAACAGGCGGAGTCAAGAGAAGTAAGGAAAACAAGCAGTGAGGTCATAGAACAGAAACAGATTAAAGAAGAGGAGGTGCTTGCTGTCTTAAAAGCAAATAAGAGTGGCTAATGTAGAAATTGCAGGGGCTCTGGCAGAAATATTTAAAACATCGTTATCTACGGATGAGGTGCCGGAGCATTGAAGGGTAGCTCATGTTGTTCCATTGTTTAAAAAAAAGCTCCACGATTAACCTTGGAAATGATAGGCTGGTGAGCCTGGTGTCAGTAGTAGGTAAATTATTGGAAGGTGTTCTAAGAGATCGGATATACAATTATTTGGATAACCAGGAACTGAAGAGGCTTTGTGCATGGTAGGTCATGTTTAACCAATCTTAGTTTTTCAAGAAAGTTGAAAAGAAAGGCTATGGATGTTGTTTACATGGACTTTAGTAAGGTTAGTCAGGAAGGTTCAGATGATCTGTATTTATGGTGAGGAAGTAAACTGGATTTGACAATGACTGGATGGGAGAAGCCAGAAAATAGTGGTGGATTATTGCTTCTCAGACTGGAGGCTTGTGATTAGTGGTATGCCTCAGGGATCAGTGCTGGGACCATTTCTGGTTGCCATCTATTGTATATCAATGATCTAGCTGATAACGTGGTAAATTGATTCAGCAAGTTTGCAGATGACACTAAGATTGAAGGTGTTGTGGACAATAAGGGTTTTCAAAGCTTGCAGAGGGATCTGGATCAGCTGGAAATATGGGCTGAAAAATGACAAATGAGCTTTATTGCAGACAAGTGTGAGGTGTTTCATTTTGGAGGGACAAGACAAAAAAGGACATACACGGTGAATGGTAGGGCTCTGAGGAGTGCAGTAAAACAAATGGATCTGGGAATATAGCTACATAATTCCCTGAAAGTGGCATCACAGGTGGATCAGGTTGTAAAGATATGTTTTGGGATTTTGGCCTTCATATATCAAAGTATTGATTATAGGAGTTGGTATATTATGGTAAAGTTGCATAAGACATTGTTGAGGCCAATTTTGGAGTATTGTGTGCAGTTTGGGTCACCTAACTACAGGAAAGGTATAAAAAAAATGAAACGAGTGTAGAGATTTACTAGGATGTTGCCCAGACTTCAGGAACTGAATTACAGGGAAAGATTAAACACATTAGGATTTTATTCCCTGGAGCGTAGAATGAAGTGAGATTTGATAGAGGTATTTAAAATTATGAGGGGGATAGACAAGAGTAAATGTATGCATGCTTTTTATACTGTGGGTAGATGAGGATTTGAGTTGTGGGTGAAAGGGGTAAGTTTAGGGGGAACATGAAGGGAAACTTCTTCACACAGAGTGGTGGAAGTGTGGAACGAACTGCCATCTGAAGTGGTGAATGTGGGCTCAATTTTAACATTTAAGAAGAATTTGGACAGGTACATGGATGAGAGAGGTATGGAGGTCAGTGGGACTAAGCAAAAAAATGGTTCAGCACCAGGACTGAAGGGGCATGTTTTTGTGTTGTAATGTTCTACAGTTCTATGTGCTGTTCTGGTCACCCAGCTATAGGAAGGACATCAGTAAAATGGAAGGGGTGCAGAGGAGTTTTACCAGAATGCTACTTGGATTAGAGGGTTTGAGTTATCGGGAGAGTTTGGATAGGCTGGATCTTTATCCCCTGAAGTGAAGGAGGCTGACGGGCTACTGTACAGAGGGTTACAAAATCACCAGGGGTGTGGATAAAAGATTGGTCTTTTACCCCAGGGTAGATGATGCTGGAACTGGAGAGCATATGTTTAAAGAGAGAGGAGAAGGATTGACGGGGACCTGGGGCAGCCTTTTGACTCAAGAGGGTGGTCCATTACTGGAACAGGCTGCCAGAGGAAACCGCTGAAGTGAGAACAATAACAACATTCAGGAGACCTTTGGACATATTGACAGCAAAGAGGGGTTTGGAAGGATGCGGAACATGCATGCAAACGCCAAGGGCCCAGAATGCATGGGCAACGTGGACCATTCGGGCCAGTCTGTGCTGTCTGATAGAAGGCGGGAGAGGTGGAGAGACCAGTGCTGTGGGTGGGAAGGTGAGAGAGAATACTCTGTTCTGGAAACAGCAGAGCAAAATGGGGGCATGTTCCCCAAAATGGGATAAAAAGTGGTTCAAGGTGGTGCCGGAGGCAAATATGTTTGATAAATGGGACTAGTTGAGGTAGATAACTTGGGCCAGAAAGGACAGTTGGGCCGAATGGCCTGCGTCCACACCGGTTGGCTCTCGGACTCCATCACTGGCCCCTTAATCGACCCGCAGGTGGGCGTCTCCATCCTGCCGACGCCGACGCCACCCAGGCCGCCGAAGCGAAGCTCCACCCCCGCCCTGGAGCCGTCAACACCGCCGCACCCTTACCTGCCGTCCTCGCCGTGACCACGCCCCCTTCCCACCCGCCATGGGCGTGGCCCTTCCATGTGACGTCATACCCAGGGCGTTCGGTTCTCTCTGACGCACACCCTCCCCGGGCTGAGGTCGAGTCACGTGATCCCCAGGGCTGCGTTGCTTTGCTCCGAGAGAGTTCATCTCGCTTTAAACCGTCGGGACCCAGGAAACTGAAACAGTGCACGTGGAGCGGGCGTCGCTAAGCAAAACAATGCGGTTGCTATGGTAACCAAACAAGGACGGTGCAGTGGAAGCTTCACGTTGTGTGTGAAGAACCTGGGGTTCTACAGCTCCAGGTAAGAGGGTAAGTGCCGTGGGAATGGGAGAGGGAGTGGGAGAGTGGGAAGGAGGGGTAGGACTGGGGGCATTGAGCAGGTTGAGAAGTGCAGCATGTCAGATCATCAAATAAACCTAGTCTCCATAATGGTGACCACAAACCCACTTTAAAGGTCAAGCCCAGAGTTTCCAGTGGACGCTATCTAACATATCCGGATTCCAGACCGCTTATGAACGCGTCTAACATCAGGGACTCGTGGTGGGCTTCAACCGTGACAGCAGCACAGGCACAGTCCCTGGATAGCCCTTTCAGGGAGAGCTCTCACCTGCTTGCTGCTTCCAAATGTGAAGCTGGTGTCTTGCGAACAGGGTGTTCTGAGGAGATTCACTGCTTTCTGATAGCCAGCGACCTCTCTGACCACGGAGTAGGGGACGTCTCCAAGGAGACCCACGAAATGGTCCATTTTCTTGGCATCTTGCATGACATTGTTCTTTTGCATGTATGCTTCGAAGCATTGGAGCCAGTGGTGGAACTTTCCTCCGGCTTGGGTGGCATCTTGATCTATCTTGAGTCTTCCACGTTTCAGAGAAGTATTCATGATTTTGTTAATAAAATTGATATGCCAGAAGCAAGGACCAGTCTTGTATCATACTATAGGCTTTTATTAACAGAAGAAGCCCCTCTCCTGACCAGTGGGATAAGTTGCACCATCTGTTATACCAGTAGGGTGAAGCCAATCTACAGTCATAACCAAAAGCAAGCAGTCAGCATAATACATTACATCACTACAGGCAGATTACGAGATTTAATAAAGTGGAAAAAAAATTGCTTGACACTGGTGTGGCAGAGGTCGTTGTGGAGGGTCTTGAGGCAGTCTATCTGGGACATCTGGGGGCTCGTTGAGCTTCCCCAGTCGATGCAGAATATCATAGTTATAGGTGGGGAGTTCGATCCTCCACCTCAAAATTTTATAATTCTTTATCTTACCTGCTGTTTATTGTTAATCGTGAATGCCACAGCCCATTGGTCCCTGAGCAGGGTAAAATGTTTGCCGGCCAGATGGTGCCTCCAGTGCTGCACCACCTCAACGATTGCCTGAGCCACCTCCTCGATGGAAGAGTGTTGGATTCTAGGTCCTGGAGGGTACAGGAGAAAGTGGCCACGGACTGACTTGCCTGGTTCAGGGTGGCAGCCAGGGTGAAGTTGGACACATTGCTCTCAACCTGAATAGGAGCAGATTCATCCACTGCATATGACAAGGCTTTAGTGATGTCCTCTTTTATTCGACTGAAGGCTGCATAGACCTCTCTTGTCAGGGGGAAGGATGTGGACGATAAGGAGGGAGACTTTGTCCACATAATTAGGCACCCACTGGGCGTATAGGGAAAGAACCCCAGGCATCTTTACAGGGCCTTGAGGCTGTGGGGAAGGGGTGCATGTGGTCGGGGTCGGGGCCAATAAGTCCATTCTCTACAACACAGCCAAGGATCGCCAGGCGGATAGTGTGGAAAATACATTTTTCCGTGTTGTAGGTGAGATTTAGGCATTTGGCAGTTGTGAGGAGTTTCTGGAGGTTGGTGGCATGATCTTGTAGGTCATGGTTGCAGATCATGACATTATCCAGGTGGCACGCAGGTCATTTTAGTTCATCAACCAATCCATCTGCTGGAAAACAGAGATGCTGTCGATAACACCAAAGGTGATCCTGAGGAAATAGTAGAGGCAGCCATCTGCCTCAAAGGTGGTGTACTGGCAGTCCTCTGGACGGATGGGGAGCTGGTGGTAGGCGGATTTCAGGTCAATAGTCGAAAAGACACAATATTAGGCAATTAGCCCACAATGCGAGAGACGGTATATGCATCCAGCTGTATATAGCAGTTAATAGTCTGGCTATAATCATTCCTCATCCTGTGTTTACCCCTACCCTTGACCACCACCACTTGGGATCTCCACGGCCTGGTACTGGGTTTAATGATTTGCTCATTCAGGAGTTGTTGGACCTCAGCCTTAATAAACGCCCTGTCCCTCTCACTGTATGCCTGCTTTTTGTAGGGACTGGCTGACAGTTGGGGATGAGGTTCACCAAAAGTGGTGGGGGATCGATATGGAGAGTAAGTAGAGAGACCGTGTGTCAGTTGGGCCGGTGGGGGAGGGAGACAGTGGGGAGCAATGTGCTGACAAACTGCAGGTTGCCGACCATGGGGGGGGGGGGGGGGAGGGGACTGTCGTATTGCATTGTGACACTCTTGAGGTGGCAATGAAAGTCCTACCCAGCAGCACTAGTGCACAGAGCTATGGCATGATAAGGAGTTTAAAGTTTCTGTAAGTCGTGCCCTGCACCGACAGCATCACAATGGATCTCGGTTGTGGCTGTGGATCTCGGTTGAGTGGAATTTTGAGGCCAGGGCAACTTTATAGCTTACTGGCTTTTCTTTAGGGGAGTAATGCTGCACCACTTCGGGGTGGATAAAACTCTGTCCTCCCACTATCAAAAAGGTATCTTGTCACCTGATCATTGATTGAGATGTCCATCATAGATCAGGAAAGTTGGACTGTTTGGTCCAGCACCACAGAGGCTAGTGTCGGTTCGTAGTCTGGCCCGTGTTGACTTGTAGACTGAGAACATAATGGCATTGCCCAAGCAGAGCGTGGTTATCCCCAGAAGTTGACAGGCAGCCCCTTTGTCACGGCATGGCCGTCCCTGGAAGCTGACAGCAGCCAAGATGGCAGCTCCCATGCTGGGACTGGAAGGCGGCTATAATCAACAGATTTTCATGTAGTGCTCCTTCTTTCTGCACTTCAAGCATGTAGTGGAGATCCATAAACCAACTCAGCTGATGAAGAGTTGAGATCATCCTTGGCTGCCCTTCTTATTCCTAGGAGGATCCAGGGCAGCTCGTCTGCCCAATCAGGTTCCTGGAGGCGGGGCATCAGTGAAGTCTTCATGTGCCTATGATACTGCTCCACCAGGTTATTCGACTGCAGATGGTAGGCTGTCATGTGGTGAAGCTGCATTCCCAGAAGTCATGACAAAACATCCCAGAGTGCGGAGGTAAACTGTGGACCTCCGTCGGAGGTGACGTGTGTGGGTAGGCCGAACTGAGATACACAGGCAGAAATAAAAGCTCTGGTGCATGAATAGGTCAATGAGTCTATCATAGGAACCACCTCCGGCCACTTAATGAGTCAGTCAATGACCATTAACAAATATCTGAACCCTTGTGACACTGGAAGCGGGCCGTGGATGTCAACATGCACATGGTCGCATCTACGCTGTGCTGGCTGGAAAGGCTGAAGCGGCACCTTCAGGTGCCTTTGCACTTTTAAAGATCAGCAGTCTGTGCATGTCTTTGCCCAGTACGTGCCATACAAACTTGTTGGCTATCAGGCAGACCATCGCTTGAATGGAGGGGTGGGACAGTCTGTGAATGGCATCGAAAATGCAATGTCTCCATGTAGCAGGGACGATAAGGTGAGGATGGCCTGTGGAATTGTCCCACAGGAGAGTAGTACCTTGTGGTCCAAAGGCTATATCCTTGAATTTCAGGCTCATGATCGCAGTTCTATAAGGCAGGAGTTTATCGTCCTGGCACTGAGCTTTGGCAAGGACCATGTAGTCTACACCTGGAGAGCGGGCATGTACTCCTTGAATGGAGGAGTGGACAGCCACCACATTACTCTTATCAGAGATATGTTTAATCCTGGTTGAAAACTCAGATGTAAGATAGGTGGCATTGCTGGCAGGCTGACCCGTGATCTGATGCCTTCGCAAAGGCAAATGTTAGTGGTTTGTAGTCAGTAAAAACTGTGAAGTCCATGCCTTCCAAAAATTAGCAGGTGTCTGACTTCCAGGTACAGTGCCAGCAGTTACCTAACAAATGTGCTGTATTTAGTTTCTGGAGGGTGGAGGTGCCTTCTAAAAAGCGCTAGAGGCTTCCATTGTCCATTTGGTGTCCTGTTCCAAGACCCTGCCTACTGCCGCGTCAGATGCATCTATCATCAAGGTGGTTGGTCCATCCATCTGTGGATGGACACGGCCTCTTTGATCTACTGGAATGCTACTGTGGTTTCCTTTGTCCACTTGAGTTCTTTGGCATCGTTGGACACTAGGTTGAAGAGGGGTTTCATAATATGAGCTGCAGAAGGTAGAAAGCAGCGATAGAAATTGACCATCCCCACAAATTCCAAGAGTCCTTTGATCGTATTGGGCCTTGCGAATTTGAGGATGACTTTCACCATGCTAGGCAATGGAATGAGACCCCGGCTACTGATCTGATGTCCCAAGAACTTAATAGAGGACTACCAGAATTTGTTCTTGGTAGGGTTCACAGTTAGCCTGAACTCATGTAGGTGGCGGCAGAGTAAACGCAGATGTTGCAGGGGCTCTTTGTTGGAGAGGCTGGTTACGAGCATGTTGTCCAAGTATACAAAAAAGAAGTCCATGCCATGCCCCACTGCATCCATTAGTCACTGGAATGTTTGTGCAGTATTTTTGAGCCCAAAAGGCGTTCTCAAAAATTCGAAGAGGCTGAACGGTGTTTTGATGGCTGTCTTGGGCACATTTGATGGTACCCACACACCAAGACAATTTAAGAAAATCTGGCCCCATGAAGATTAGCTGTAAAGTCCTGTATATGGAGCACCAGATCGCGATCTGCAGTGGTAGCATCGTTGACACGCCTGTAATCCCCGCAATATTTCCAGACTCTTGTGGCTTTGGGCACCATATGTAGCAGGGAAGCCCACAGGCTATCACACCTGCCTATGATTCCAAGTTCCTCTATTTTGTGGAACTCTTGTTTTGTAAGTCGCAACTAGTTGGGCAGCAGGTGACGGGCTTGGGCATGTAGAGAATGTCCTTGGGTGAGGATGAGGCGGATGTCTTCTGGCATATGCTCTAAAAACAACTGCTCAAAGAGCAAGCAAGGCCTACGTCTGTCTGCTAGTGCCAACATGTCATTCATTAACTCTGAAGGGGCGCCAGCCCCAGATCATCGATATGGGGTAGCCATGCAGCTTCCTCATGTCGTGAGAGACCATAAA
Source organism: Narcine bancroftii (assembly GCF_036971445.1). Lineage (NCBI taxonomy): Eukaryota > Metazoa > Chordata > Chondrichthyes > Torpediniformes > Narcinidae > Narcine > Narcine bancroftii. The sequence goes on from NC_091473.1 coordinate 127,389, forward strand.
TCCAGAGAAGGAGGGCTTTGAGGGTTTCATACTTGCTGAGAGGTGGTGGGTCCCAAAGGAAATCCACTACTCAACTGGTCGAGGGCACTTATCACATGATAGTACTTAACGGTGTCCACTTCTATTTTGTGAATATGGATGTTTCAGTGTTAGTATGCATTAGGTGGTTAGCAACTGAAATAGAACCTTTCATTGAAGTCTCTCAACATTTCTTTAAAAAACCCTTGTGTAGTTTGTCACTCATTTACATTTAGTCTTTTGTGTTGTGATGTACCATATTTGACAGCATATAAAACCCATAGGCACCTCCGCCGACTTCTTGCAGCTGGGCAAGTAGTCAGTGACCTGTTCAAGTTCAACTTTACATATAAATCCTGGGGCGTATTTTTGAGCCAATTTTTGGGGGGAAATAAGTGGGTCTTGTAGGCTGCTAAGATACTGTATATGAAAGTGAGGGGCTTAGTTTCACCTTCTATCAAAAAGCTGTTAGTCACACAGCGTGGAAACAGGCTCTTCGGTCTAACATGCCCATACTGAACAAAATGTCCCACCCACGTGTCACCTGCCTGTGTTTGGCCCATATCTCTCTAAACCAGCCATTCTCAACAGGGGCCCAAAGGCTCCCCTGGGGGCCCACAGCACTGTTACGTAAAAGATGTTTTCACCTCACATAACATAAATATTTTTATGTAGCCGGTAGGAGAGAAGTACGGAAGAAACCAAAACTTGACTGCTTGACGAGGAAGGGGGCCCATAAACTTTGAGCAGAGTCCTAAGGGGGCCTTAGCTGAATAAAGGTTGTGAATAGCTGCTCTGAACCCATCCTATCCATGTAACCATCCAATTGTTTTTACCTTAAATGTTTTAATAGTCCCTGCCTCAACCACCACCTATGGCAGCCTGTTTCAGCCTCCACCCTCTGTGTAAAATGGATCCCCTCAGGTTCTTGTTGAATCTCTTCCCCAAAATCCTGTGTGCTCTGGTTACATTCCCCACTTCTGGGCAAAAGATCTATGGCACCATTGTTGATGCACGGACAATGAACACCTAATTAAATGACAATGGGACTTCATTCCAAAACCATTGAAACAAGATCTAGAAATTAGAGGGCATCATTTAGCCACTTGATTCAACAATATTTGAGCTGATTTTGTCTTGGCCTCATCTCTACCCCCCTGTAGACCAAAGATCATGCCATCTCAACCTGGAATATAGTCAGTGTTCCAGTCTCCATAGCATTCTAGTGCAGAGTTCCAAATATTCCCTGCCTTCCAAGAGAAGGCATGTGCTTCATATCTATTAGAAATGGTTGAAAAAGATCTGTTGAAGTGTTCATGTTAAAGAATGGTGTCACATCTGTTCTTGGTTCCTCTTGACCAACAATGTTCCATTATGAGGTTAATACGTAGGTGCCTTGAATACGTCAATGTCTCTGTCAACTAAACTAATTATCTTCTACCCAAAATCCATGGTCTGACCAAATTTCCATAAGTTGCAGCAAGCATGGAGGAGTCACGTGATGGAGTAGTGGCCAGTAGGAGAATTCCAGCCCTCTCCAGAAAAGTAAAAAAAAGTAGAGAAAAAACAAAGTCACTAACACAGAAACCATAACAAATTGAAAGTGAAAGTGTGGAGAAAATGGCAGCAAAGAAAGCAAAACCAAAAACAACGGGAAGAAAAGAAGAAGGAAGGTAAAGGCCTTACCGGTACGAGGAGGCCCTCCGTGGAGAGAGAAGCCAGCTTCCTGAGGTTAGTGGAAACCCCGAACTCAGGACTACAAAGATGGCTCACGGAGCCAAACAAAAGTGCGCAACGGTGCATGCGCGAATCCTCGCGCATGCGCGATGATCAAGACAAAAACAACACCGACGGGAGGGGAAACCACCTGAGGAGTAAATCTCCACAGCCGAAACAGACAAGTATAACACGACAGCAAGACTCTCAACAGGAAAACATAGAAAATAACGGGAACAAGAAGGAAGAGAATAAAAATAGGAAATCAAAGAAACAACAGATGACCAACCCAGAGGAAGAAGACCAACACTAAGACACTTTTAATAAAAATAAGAAGACCAAAAATACCCAACAAAATAAACAACCAAACAAGAAAATCAGAAGAGACAGAGGTAAAAGACACAGATTCTGGAGTGGATCCAGAATAAGAGGAGGGAGAACACAGAGAAATGGAAGATGAAGGGAAGGGCAAGTACATGGATATATATTTGTTTTAAAGAATATATGGAAACATTAAAAGAATGGCAGACACAAGAATTCAGTGAAATAAAAAGAATAAAAAGTACAGAAGAAAAAGTGAATAGATTAGAGATGATTATGACAGATATAGGAAAAAGATTAGACAAGGAAGAATGAGAAACAGCCATAGAAATGGAAGTAGATGACTTAAAAAAGAAATTAGAAGAATCTGATAAAAAAGTTAAAGAAACACAGGAGCTGTTAGCTCAGAAGATGGATATAATGGAAAATTATAATAAAAGAAACAATATAAAGATAGTGGGCCTTAAGGAAGATGAAGAAGGCAAAAAATGAAAGAATTTATAAAAGAATGGATCCCCAGGGTCCTGGGAAGACCAGAATTACAGGAAGAAATGGAAATAGAAAGGGCACACAGAACATTAGCCCCTAAACCACAACCACAACAAAAACCAAGATCCATTCTAGTAAAATTCCTAAGATATACAACAAGAGAAAATATATTGGAGAAGGCAATGAAAAAAATAAAAGACAAAAAACCACTGGAATACAAGGGTCAAAAATTTTTTTTCTATCCAGATACAAGTTTTGAACTCCTGAAGAAGAGGAAGGAGTTCAATGCAGCAAAAACGATCCGATGGGGGGAAAAAAGGTTATAAATTTATGTTAAAATACCCAGCGGTACTTCAAATGGTTATTCCGGGGCAGCAAAGCAAACTATTCTCGGATCCGGAAGAAGCATGAAAATTTGCAGAACAACTACAAAACAGACAGAGAGATGAAGAGATGTCATTTTTGTTCTTGTTACAACAAAGAAAAGGTACAAGGACTGCCTAAAGAAATCTCTTGGTGCCTGCCACATTGACCACCGCCAGTGGGCTGATAACGCCTCAAACCGTGCATCTTGGCGCCTCACAGTTTGGCGGGCAGCAGCCTCCTTTGAAGAAGACCGCAGAGCCCACCTCACTGACAAAAGGCAAAGGAGGAAAAACCCAACACCCAACCCCAACCAACCAATTTTCCCTTGCAACCGCTGCAATCGTGTCTGCCTGTCCCGCATCGGACTGGTCAGCCACAAACGAGCCTGCAGCTGACGTGGACTTTTTACCCCCTCCATAAATCTTCGTCCGCGAAGCCAAGCCAAAGAAAAAGAAAAGAAACAACAAACTATATGTATGTGTGTATGTGTATATATAAAAAAAATAGAGTATAGGTAAGAACTAAGAAGGGAAAGAAAGGAAGTAAGGAAGGAATTAAGAGAGTGACGTTTGTTATATATGAAGATTAAAGTCTTTTCAGGGGGGGCTGGGTGGGGAAGGATAACAGTCACTGCAAAATCAGTTGACGCTTGCGAGCGGATTCGCAAATCCAAATGGAGAGGGGAGATGTAGTTGACCGAAAAGGGACAAAGGGCAACTCAGAAAGGGGAGGGACTATTGGGGGTTAAAGGAATTTTAAATATGAGAATAGTGGAAATATTTTATGTTTTAGAAATGTTGTCTTATAATGTGTTCAAAAAAAGAAAGCAGAAATGGATAAGAAGGGAAGGTGGTGATGAGGAAACGGAAAGGAAAGATAAACAAAGTATGAAATGACTATGTTGAACTATATGACTTTAAATATTAATGGAATACATAACCAAATCAAAAGGAAGAAACTGTTAAATTTACTAAAAAAAGAAAAAATTGATATAGCATTCGTACAAGAAACACATCTAACTGAAGTGGAACACAAGAAATTAAAGAGAGATTGGATAGGACATGTAACAGCAGCATCATATAATTCAAAAGCCAGAGGAGTAGCTATATTAATCAATAAAAATGTACCAATCAAAATAGAAGAGGAAATAATAGATCCAGCAGGGAGATATGTAATGATAAAATGTCAGATATATTCAGAATTTTGGAATTTACTCAATGTATACTCACCTAATGAAGAAGATCAAAAATTTATGCAAGATATCTTTTTGAAGATAGCAGATATGCAAGGGAACATACTAATAGGAGGGGATTTTAACCTTAATTTGGACTCAAACATGGATAAAACTAGAAAAAAAAACTAACAGAAAGAACAAAATAACCAAATTTATAATTAAATCGATGCAAGAAATACAACTTTTGGATATATGGAGGAAACAACACCCAAAGGAAAAGGAATATTCATAATATTCGGGTAGACCTATTCCTGTTATCAGCCCACATTCAAGGGAGAGTTAGGAAAACGGAATATAAAGCTAGACTATTATCAGATCACTCACCCCTGTTATTGGCAATAGAGCTAGAGGACATCCCACCAAGAATGTATAGATGGAGATTAAACTCCATGCTACTTAAAAGACAGGATTTTAGAGAATTCATTGAACGACAAATTAAAATGTACTTTGAAATAAATATGGAATCAGTGAAAGATAAGTTTATACTATGGGATGCAATGAAAGCGTTCATCAGAGGGCAAATAATAAGTTATGTAACTAAGATGAAGAAGGAGTACAATCGGGAAACAGAACAGTTGGAAAGGGAAATAACAAATACAGAAAAAGAATTAGCAATAAAAGAAGAGAATTGGCAGACAAAAAATAAAATATGAAACACTACAAACATATAAGGTGGAGAAGAACATAATGAAGACAAAACAGAAATATTATGAACTAGGAGAAAAAACGCACAAAATTCTAGCGTGGCAGCTTAAGAGAGAACAAACTAAAAGAATGGTATTGGCATTAAGGAAAAAGGACAACAAATTACATATAATCCAACGGAGATCAATTAAAACTTCAGGGAATTCTACAAACAACTATATCAAACTGAAAACAAGGGGAAAGAAGACAAAATAGATGAATTTCTCACTAAAATTGAACTACCGAAATTACAAGCAGAGGAGCAAAATAAATTAATAAAACCATTTGAAATAGAAGAATTACAGGAGATATTTAAAAAACTACCAAACAATAAAACACCAGGAGAGGATGGATTCCCAATAGAATTCTATAAAACATTTAAAGACTTATTAATTCCTCCCCTCCTGGAAGTAATCAACCAGATTGATAAAACACAAAGCATACCAGATTCATGCAAAACAGCAATAATTACAATAATGCCAAAGACAGGGAAAGATCCACTAGCACCAGCATCAGAAAGACCAATATCTCTACTTTACACAGATTATAAGATGATAGCTAAACTATTAGCAAACAGATTGGCCGACTGTGTACCAAAAATAGTAAATCTAGACCAAACTGGATTTATTAAAAAAAGACGAACAACAGACAATATCTGTAAATTTATTAACTTAATTCATGCAGTAGAAGGAAATAAAACTCCAACAGTAGTGGTTGCTTTAGATGCAGAGAAGGCCTTTGACAGAGTAGAATGGAATTATTTATTCAAAGTACTACAAGAATTCAGCCTACCAGAGAAATATATTAATTGGATTAAAGCATTATATAAGGGGCCATTGGCGAAAGTGACAGTAAATAGATATATATCAAAACAATTTAACTTAAGCAGATCAACAAGGCAGGGATGTCCACTATCTCCCTCACTGTTCACGTTAGCTATAGAACCACTAGCAGAACTGATAAGAACAGAAAATAAAATAAGAGGGATAAAAATAAAAGAGAAGGAATATAAAATCAGTCTATTTGCAGATGATGTTATAATATACTTAACAGAACCAGAAATATCAATAAAAGAATTACATAGGAAATTGAAGGAATATGGAGAAGTGTCGGGGTACAAGATTATCGCAAATAAAAGTGAACCAATGCCAATGAATAATGCGGATTTCACAAAGTTCAAGAAAGAATCACCATTTAGATGGCAAACAAGCAATGTGATACCTAGGTATACAACTAAATAAAAACCTCGGCCATCTATATAAACTAAATTATCGTCCATTAATGAAAAAATTACAAGACGACTTAGAGCATTGGAAAGACTTACCACTAACACTGATAGGAAGGATAAACTGTATTAAAATGAACATTTTCCTAAGGATACAATACCTATTTCAGGCATTGCCAATACACTTGACAGAGAAATTCTTCAAGGAGTTAAAGAAAATAATAAGGAAATATTTATGGAAAGGGGGGAAACTGAGGATAGCACTAGATAAATTAACAGAATGGTATAAACAAGGAGGCTTACAACTGCCAAACTTTAAAAATTATTATAGAGCCGCACAATTAAGATACCTATCAGATTTTTATCAAACAAGGGAAAAAACAGATTGGACCAGATTAGAACTAGATAAAATAGGGGAGAAGATACCTGAACATATACTATATAAATGGGATGAAAAATTGGTGCCACATAGGAATTCACCGGTATTGCATCATCTGCTCAACATCTGGAAGAAGATTCACGTAGAAAGGAATAAAACGAATTACCAACTACCAAAAGTAATATTGACGCAAAATCAATTAATCCCTTTCACAATAGATAACCTTTCCTTCAGAGAATGGGAGAGAAAAGGGATCAAAATAATAGAAAATTGTTTTTCGGGAAATAAATTATTATCCTTTGAACCAAAAAGGATAAATATATAACTCACAATACAATGTTTGCATACCACCAACTGAAAACCTACTTGAAGGACAAATTGGGAAACAGTCTGAGGTCACCAGAAGGAAGCAATTTTGAAAATGTGATTACAGACACAATGATAATTAAAAAATTTATAACAAACATGTACATCAAACTGCAAGAAAAGGAGAATGAGGAAACAAACGGTAAACCTAAACAAAAATGGGAACAAGATCTAAACATAAAGATAAAGAATGAAACATGGGAGAAGCTATGCTCCGGAACTATGAGAAATACAATAAACACGAGGTTACGCATGATACAATATAACTGGATACACAGGCTATACATCACACCTCAAAAGTTAAATAAATGGGTCCCAACAGTATCAGACAGATGTTTTCGCTGTAAAAAGGAAACGGGAACAACAATTCATGCAACTTGGACATGTAAGAAAGTGAAAAAATTTTGGGAAAATCTAAACCAGATATTAAATAAAATCACAAAAAGCAATATACCAAAAAACCCAGAGATCTTCCTCCTAAGTAATATAAGAAATAAAGAATTTGGACTCGATTTGGATGGAGCACAAAAAAGATTTGTTATGATGGCCCTAGCTGTAGCAAAAAAATGTATTATGTCAACCTGGAAATTAGAAGACAACTTGAGAATACAACAATGGTACATAGAAATGAATAAATGTATTCCACTAGAAAAAATAACATACAATTTAAGAAATAACATCACAATATTCAAACAAATATGGGAGCCATACATGAAATACAATAGAGAAATCCTACCGTGGACTTCCACAACCTAAAATGACAGAAGGAGAAGATAATGAAAAGAACTGACTCAGTAAAATTTCTTGTTTATTTTTATTAAGTGACAACATTGTTTAACGGGTTTAATGTATCTTATAGATTGAACTTCAAATAAATGGGAAAGGGGGTGAGGGAGGGAGGGAAGGCAGGGGGAAAAAGGGGGAGAAAATGACACTATATATTCAAGAGAAAAAATGTCTGTATGTATCTTAATCAATATGGTTTATAGTGTGAAAAATAAAAAAAATTTTTTAAAGTTGCAGCAAGCATTCCCAGCTTCCATTTGGGGAACTGACAACTTTTTGTAAAATCATCCAGAATTTCTTTGTCTGCCTAATTAGTCAGTCTGCCTAATTAATAGCCCCTTTTCCACTGGCACCTTGTCACAGGAATTCTTTAGCTTGGCTTCGCAGACGAAGATTTATGGAGGGGGTAAATGTCCACGTCAGCTGCAGGCTCGTTTGTGGCTGACAAGTCCGATGCGGGACAGGCAGACACGGTTGCAGCGGTTGCAGGGGAAAATTGGTTGGTTGGGGTTGGGTGTTGGGTTTTTCCTCCTTTGTCTTTTGTCAGTGAGGTGGGCTCTGCGGTCTTCTTCAAAGGAGGTTGCTGCCCGCCAAACTGTGAGGCACCAAGATGCACGGTTAATTAACTGGCTATGGAAAAGGAAAACAATCAGCACACCAGCATCAAATGACATCAAATCGTGCAGGGATTGACAGCCTCAACCGCTACTCATATTTTTGGAGTCAGCTGATGCTGGCATGCCGATTAAACCAGTGGAGAAAGGACAGCAGAAAGTCACTCGTTTCTGGTTGAAGGTAGACTCTCTGATCCCTGGGGATGTGTGTTCAGTGGAAAAGCAGCCCGTGTCCAGTTAAAGGTGGCCCAGTGGAAACAGCACAAGCAGCTTCTTATCCTAGAACACTGCACAGCCAATTAACTGGATTGACAGTGGAAAAAGGGCTACAGTAATGTGTATTAACTGCCATCCAGGGAGTGTGTCAAAGGAGTTAATGTAGAATATAAAACATTAAGTAGCGTACACATCCTTCAGCCCACGATGTTGAGCCGACCCATATCTACCAACCAAAAAAAAATCTAAACCCTCCCTACTTCATAACCCTTTATTTTTCTTTCATCCATGTGCCTGTCTCTTAAATGCCCCAACTGATTTGGCCTCCATCACCACCTGTGGCAAGGCATTACAGGCCTCCACAACTTTTTTTTTAAATCTCCCCCCAAACCTTCCTCCCTTCACTTTGTACAGAGACCCTCTGGTGTTTACTTCTCCTGCACTGGGAAAAAGGTACTGGGTGACTACCTTATCTATACCTCTCATAATCTTATAGACCTCCACTAAGTCACCTCTCGTTCTTCTTCACTCCAAAGAGAAAAGTCCCAGCTCTGCTAACCTTGCCTCGTAAGACATGTTCTCCAATCCAGGCAATGTCCTAGTTAATCTCTGTATCCTCTCCATAGCTTCTGTATTTTTAGTGTAATGAGGTGACCAGACTGAACACAATATTGTAAATGTGGTCTCACCAGAGATTTATGGAGCCGCAACATTACCTCACAAGTTGGGTCTGAACAGCTGGTTTCCAAGGAACATCTGGGACAGGAAAAGTCCATTCACATCTTTGAGCCTGTTCCATTTTGCTGGTCCCCCCTTCCATCTACTCAGGAATTAACCCGATGCCTATAATTCAATCCCATCATTTCTGTACGGACAGAGCTGACCTGCTGCATGAATGGAACATTACAGGGGCCAGCAAGCCAGAGTTCAGAGGCTGGATCCCACACATGGCCAGGCAACCCATTGCTGCAAATGTGCTGAGCTATGCACTGAGACAGGGTGATTCCCCTGCCTCTTGTGAATCTAACATTGCATGATGACCAAGATTCTCAGACCTTGTTGTATTTGTCTAGATCCAGTTAGAAGAATTGTCTTGAAGCATGGCTTCTGAAGCACAGCCTTCGACGACGCACTCAACAAAGATAGACACCTCGCGGAAAGCCTTGAGTAATATCATCAATGCATTTTAACTTTATATTTATGTTCTTACCAAATAATATGATTAATTCAGAGTTCCATTTAACACATCAACAGCGAGATCAGCAGAGCTAGCTTAGACACAGGTGAAGTCTCATCACACATTCACGGGTTTAGCTCCCTCCACACTACCCCATCACACACTCCTAGGGTCAGGCACGGGGTCAATGCTCACTCCACACTATCCCATCACACATGCCCAATGTCAGACGCAGGGTTGATGCTCCCTCCACACTATTCCATCACACACACCCGCTGTCAGGCAGAGAGTTGATGCTCCCTCCACACTATCCCATCACCCACGGCCAGTCAGACCACCAGATGTCAAACATGGGGCTAATGCTTCCTCTATGCTCTCCCATCACACCCTCCCTCGGATGTCAGACACAGGGTCGATGCTCCCTCCATGCTATCCCTTCACACACCCCCTCCCCCCAGATGTTGGACACGGTTGATGCTCCCTCCACGCTATTGCATCACACACCCCCGATGTCAGACACTGGGTCGATGCTCCCTCTACACTATCCCATCACGTCTACCCCCTCTGATGTCAGACATCGAATGAAGCTCCCTCCACTCCGTCCCATCATACACCCCTGGTCAGACACTGAGTGAAGCTCCCTCTACATTGTCCCATCACACACTCCCAAGATCAGACACAGAGTGAAGCTCCTTCCATACCATCCCATCACACACTCCCAAGATCAGACACAGAGTGAAGCTCCCTCCATACCATCCCATCACTCAATCCCAGGATCAGACACAGAGTGAAGCTCCCTCCATACCATCCCATCACACACTCCCAAGGTCAGACACAGAGTGAAGCTCCCTCCACACCGTTGCATCACACACTCCCAAGATCAGACACAGAGTGAAGCTCCTTCCATACCATCCCATCACACACTCCCAAGATCAGACACAGAGTGAAGCTCCCTCCATACCATCCCATCACACACTCCCAAGGTCAGACACAGAGTGAAGCTCCTTCCATACCATCCCATCATATAATCCCAGGGGATCCAATAGATGACTGGACTTTACTGGGTCCACAGTGTGCCAAAAGCCATCTGTTTCTACTGAAAATTTTTAAACAAGAATAATTTGTAAGAACATGAGCATTTCCCATAGATTGATTTCTAGATGCCATAGATGTGATCTGTGTTTGTAACATGCTGTTTCCTTTTTCTCTCATCCTGCTATTTTAGAATCACAGAGGAGCTTGCCAAAGAAACAAGCAGAAAAGGATGAAATGCCCCAAATCCAAGGTAATTAATGTTGCTCCATTGCAGCTCAAATGCTTTCTGTGTTTGCAAGTGGGTCCAGGGAAGAGAGACTCTTGAGAGATCTATCAACGAGCCATCATGGACACAATGGAAGCAGTGTCATTCCAAGTTATCTCCAGAACCAGCTGTGGTGCAGAACAAAATGTTTGTGGGTTCAAGTCCAAAAGATGTGAGCTTTAATTCCTGGCTATAATTTCAGTGAAGAACCCTAGGGAATGTCAAAGGAGCCTTGTGTGTGACCATCTCCTTGGATGAACAGCAAACAACATTTTTTTAAAGAAGAACTAGTTGTTCCACTTGGTGTGCTCTCCAATCACTTGTGTCTGTCAATCTCACATTGTTGTAGTCATTGTCACTTTGCTGTTTTTGAAATATTTACTTGCCTGACATCCAAGGCACTCAAACCTGCACAGAAGCTCATTCCCTTTCCTCTGCAAAGGTTGGCGAAAGGAAAGGAATGTTCAATGGACTGTGCAGAATTAAATATTTTCCATTCTGGCTGACAGGGTGTCATCAACGGCTGAGGGAAAAGCACAACCCCTTCAAGATGCCTCGTGATTCTGATATCTTTGTGCTTCGAGATATCGAGAAGGAAGAAAAGAGAAAGGTAACATTTTAATCGCAGAGGCAAAGTTTCATACCCCTCTGTCAGTCCCAAACTAATCCCACTAACCTACTCTATCCCACAACCCTGTATCAATCCCACATTAATCCCAATGCCTGCTCCCTCCCAACAGACCTGTGTCAATCTCGAATTGAATTGTTTATTGCCACGTGCACCGTGATACAGTGAAAAACTTAGTCTTGTGTGCTATCCAAGTAAGTCTACTTGCTCATAGTTCTGCAAGTTCGTGCTAAAATTAAAAAATATATAATTTTACAATAAAAACAAAAGTGCGGAGGTTTTTGTGTTAAAAGAGGAAGATTTGGTGAAACAGTGCAAGGGATCTTAAACTGATGGGAGATCCATTTATAAATTAGATAGCAGGAGGGAAATCTGGAGGTTGCCTTTGCAGATTTGTATTTTCTGTCCAACGGAGGGAGGGAGAAAAGAGTGTGACTGGGGTTGGATAGAAGAGTCCCTGTTCCCTGGCCATACTTTTAGATTGTGCAGAAGACAAATCCCACTGAATCTCTCTCCTCTCTCGGACATGCACCAAACCCTTGATCCAAACCTACCCTACATCCCTCTTAATCACCTGTTTTTCCTGTTTGCAGGAACAAGAGGAACAAAAGAAACTCAAGATTTATGAGAAGACCACATATACCACTCGTGTGAATGCTAAATGTGGCAAGGCACAAATTATGGAAGAAGAACTGGAGACCGATCCAGAGGCAGAACACAAGGCCAACGTGAAAAAACTCTCTGCCCTCAAAAGTGACCCATCATGGAAAGTTAAAGTCACAAGAGGTGCTGCCTGCTTCATACTAACTCTGAAATAGGAGCTTCAGGAGCTGAATCAGACAATCCCAGAGTCGCACAGGAGTGAAGCTCCCGCCACACAGTCCCATCACACACTCTCAGAGTCAGACAGGAGTGAAGCTCCGTCCACACCGTCCCATCACACACTCCCAGAGTCAGACACAGAGTGAAACTCCCTCCACACTGTCCCATCACACACTCCCAGAGTGAGACACAGAGTGAAACTCCCTCCACACTGTCCCATCACACACTCCCAGGGTCAGACATAGAGTGAAACTCCCTCCACATTATCCCATCACACACTCCCAGAGTTAAACACAGAGTGAAGCTCCCTCCACACCGTCCCATCACACACTCCCAGGGTCAGACAGGAGTGAAACTTCCTCCACACCATCCTATCACACACTCCCAGGGTCAGACTCAGAGTGAAGCTCCCTCCACACCGTCCCATTACACACTCCCAGAGTCAGACACAGAGCGAAAATCCCTCGACGCTGTCCCATCACACACTCCCAGGGTCAAACAGGAGTGAAACTTCCTCCACACCATCCCATCACACACTCCCAGGGTCAGACTCAGAGTGAAGCTCCCTCCACACCGTCCCATTACACACTCCCAGAGTCAGACACAGAGTGAAACTCCCTCTACACCGTCCCATCACACACTCCCAGAGAAAGACATGGAGTGAAGCTCCCTCTACACCATCACATCACACACTCCCAGAGAAAGACACAGAGTGAAGCTCCCTCCACACCGTCCCATCACACATTCCCAAGGTCAGACACAGAGTGAAACTCCCTCCACACCGTCCCATCACACATTTCCAAGGTCAGACACAGAGTGAAACTCCCTCCACACCATCCCATCACACACTCCCAGAGAAAGACACAGAGTAAAGCTCCCTCTACATCGTCCCATCACACACTTGCAAGGTCAACACAGAGTAAAGCTCCCTCCACACTGACCCATCACACATTCCCGGGAACAGACACAGAGTGAAGCTTCCCCTACACTGTTCCATCACAAATATCCCAAAAAGATAGGGTGCAGGATTTTAGGGAGTGGTGGGATGGTGGCGTGTTTATTGGAGTGGGGGGAGGGTGATCAGATGGGAAGGGGAAAGGATTTATCCCTTGCTGTAGAAGTGTGCCTACAGAATGTCAAGGGAGGAGGACAGTAAAGCATTGTGGACAAGTGCAGGATGCTCATATTCTGCAGAGTCTTGCACTCTGCAAGGCTCTGCTTATTCAAGAGCAACCTAACATTTGCACATCTTATTATGTCCATTGAGAATCCGAAGGTGCTGCAAGTCAGTGAACCAAAAGGAAAATTCTGCTGATGTAGAAATTTGAAACAAAGATAGAACGTGCAGGAAATACCCAACAGACTGGGCAACATCTCTGTAGGGGAAATTACCATTAGTATTTCTAATGAAGGGCCATTACCCCAGCAGATTAAGCCTGTTTTTCTTTCCATCATCCTCACCTGTCATGCTGAGCACTTGGGGTCATAGAGTTTTACGAAATGGAAAAAGGCCCTTTGGCCCAACTTGCCCATGCTGTTCCATTTGACTGATATTTTTCTCTATTTTGTGTGTTATTTTCCCCACAATGACTATGCTTCACCATTGCCTCTCTCCCTTTGCCATCCCACTGAACCTGGTAAACCTGAGTATGTGACCATAGGATAGTATGGAGAACACAAAGTTGTGCAGTTGGAGCACAGAGGGCCCTGCCAAAGCAGAAGGAAGAGCCCACCAACCCTATCCCCCACCTGCCCCAGGTGACAGAGTCTGAGAGAAGATGGAGTTGGAAGAAATTCCATGAGAGTGAAGTTGGCAAGTGTTGCCCAGTGGAATTTAATCCTAAATGAGGGTGAGGTGATGCATCTTGGGAAGCCATGTAGGGGCAGGACAGATGGAAGTAAATGAGAGGGTGGGATGTTAATGAACAGAGAGACCTAGGAGCCAAGAGCATTGTTCCCTGAAAGTGGCCGGATAGGTCGATGGGATGGTCTACTGTAAGGAAGACCGAGAGTAGTATGGTAACCACAACTGGGCACAATATGTCTCAGAAGGATGTGCAGGAGAGAGAATGTTGCCTAGGATGGGGGAATTTCAGTCCTGGGGCAGTGAACGACACTTTGGGGGTAGATAGGCAGGAGCGGACTTGATAATGTATATAAAATTATGAAAGGAAATATATGATTCCATGTCCTTCTGCCGCCTTCCCCCCCCCCCCCCCACCCCCACTGCCTTCCTCTCACCCTCTCCCCCACACCACCTTCCTCCTCTGCCACCTCTTTTTTCTCCCCCCCACCATCCCCCAGATTGATTTGTGTGTTTGTTTCAGGTCAGCACATCGAGAATGAAACATTGACTGATTACATCAATAAGAAGCGCGAGATGTTCATCCTTCAGGTAACCTTGTGATGAACTTCACTGGCTTCTTGCAGCTTCTGGCTTTTGATGAGATTCCCCCCAGTGTAGTTGTGTTGATCAGTGTGACTGCAGTCCTTTTCTCTGTCCAGGCACCCTGCACTTGCCCCTCTCTGCAACTTTCTCACACTGAAATTCATAGCCCAGCAATTGCAGAAATTTCCATCTCAATCCTTGACAACCTTTTCTTATCTTGAGATACTTTCCACATTTTGGACCTCCCAGCACAAAGTAGTAGTCCATCAATCCCTCAGAACTTTCTGTCTCTCTGGCGTCATGTCCCACCATCCCAAATTCCAATCAATTTCAATTCAATCTCACCTCATAGTTCTCTGGAAGTGGAGAAGCAGATAGGCAGGATTGTGAAGAAGACATTTAGTACACTTCCTTTATTGTCCAGGCCACTGAATACAGGTTGGGGGGCGACATCTTACTGTAAGGCCAAAAACCAAGGGATCAGCATTAGGCCATTCAGCCCCTCGAGTCTACTCCATCATTCATATCATAGCTAATGTTCCTCTCAACCCTATTCTCTTGACTTCTCTTACTACTACATACAGTCATGTAATAGTAAAATTTAGGGTGCTGATTTTTGCATGTATGGTATTTTAGATTGTGATAAGTACCAGGGTTGTTCGAGGCGTCGGGAGTTCCAATGAACGGGCAGGTGGGCGGTACGTCGGGAGCTCAGTTGAGTGGGTGGCCGAAGCCTTGGCGAGAGTCTATGTGAGGGGCGTCAAGAGATTAGTTGAGGCCTAGCTGAGAGCCCACAGTTGGGATGTTTGAGCTCAGCTGGGCCTAGGCGAGAATCCATGGTCAGGGGATTGGGAGCTTGGATGGATGGACAGCTGGGCCTAGGCAAGAGTCCACCTGTGGGGCGTTGCGATGGCCGGGCAGCTGGAGCCTAGGCAAGTCTGTGGTTGGGGCGTCAGGAGCTCAGATGGCTGGGGCCTAGGTGAGATCCATGGTTGGGGCGTCGGGAGCTCAGTTGGGAAGACGGCCAGGGCCCAGGCGAGAGTCCATGAACGGGTCGTCAGGAGTTCGGATGGGCTGGGGGTTGACTTTTACATGGTATCGACTATTTCACGAGTATATACGGTAATCAAGAAATATCATCCTCAGTTTTAAATCTATCCAATGGTGTGGCCTCCACAGCCATTCGTGGCAAGGTGTGCAACTGGACAAGGTGTTGGTGAGCCAACACTTGGAGTGCTGTGCACAATTCTGGGTAGCCAGCTTCAGGAAAGATGTCATTAAACTAGGAAAGGTGCAACAAAGATTCACGACAATGTTGCCAGGACTGAGGGGTCAGGAGAGGCCTGGACTTTTCCCCTGAGTGTGTGGGAGGCTGAGGGAGAAGTTTACATCGATTTATAAAACCACGAAGGATGCAGATAATGTAAATGTAGTCTGTTTCCAAGCGAAGAAAATCTAAAATTGCAGGGCATAGATTTAAGATGAAGTGGGAAAGATATGAAAAGGACCTGTGGGGTGCATTTCCATACAGAGGGAGGAGGGTATGTGGAATGAGTTGCCAGAGGAAGTGTTGGAGCTGGGGGGGGTGGGGGGGTGGAATCTTGACCTTCCAAATCGTAGTCGTGGCCTCCCCTGTTTCTAACCATGATGTTGATCCATCTCTCATTTTCATTCTCCATCTGCCTCTGCTTCTTTTTCCTTCCAGCTTTCCCGTTTGTAACTAAATGTTCGAATAAATTGCAATGGGGGATAATTACAATGTTTTTAAAAAAAAAAACAATTGGACAGGTCTGTGAAAGGGAAAGGTTTAGAGGGAGATGGGCCAAAAGCAGGCAAATGGGACGAACTTGGGCTGACATCTTAAAAAAGAAATTAGAAAGGCCAAAAAAAGGCATGAAGAGGCTTTGGCTGACAGAGTAAAAATAAATCCAAAGGGTTTCTATAAGTACATTAAAAGTAAAAGATTAGTGAGAGATAAAATTGGACCCCTTGTAGATAGTGAGAAGTCTGAGGAAATGGGGGGAATTTTGAATGATTTCTTTGCCTTGGTATTCACTAGGGAAAAAAATGTTGAACCAGTTGAAGTAAAGAAAAATAGTGGGGAGGTCATGAAGCATATAAGGATAACCGAGGAGGTAGTGATGGCTGTGTTAAAAAAGATAAAGGTGGATAAACTCCCGGACCGGACAAAATATTCCCTAGGACACTCAGTGAGGCTAGTGGACAGTTAATGGGGCCATTAACAGAGATATTTAGGATGTCACTGGCCACGGGGGTGGTACCAAAGGATTGGAGGGTGGCGCATGTAGTTCCTCTGTTTAAGAAAGGGTCCAAATGCAAACCTGGGAATTATAGGCCTGTAAGTCTGACGTCTGTGGTGGGCAAGTTGATGGAAAGTGTTCTGAGGGATGCTATTTACAAATTTTTGGAGGTTCAGGGATTGATAGGGAGTAATCAGCATGGTTTTGTCAGGGGTAGATCATGCTTGACAAACGTGATTGAGTTCTTCGAGGGGGTTACAAAAAAGGTTGATGAAGGGAAAGCTGTGGATGTTGTCTATTTGGACTTTAGTACAGCTTTTGACAAAGTTCCCCACAGGAGGTTAGGAAAAAAGGTGGAAGCATTAGGTATAAATAAGGAGGTAGTGAAATGGATTCAGCAGTGGTTGGATGGAAGATGTCAGAGAGTAGTGGTAGAAAATTGTTTGTCCAATTGGAGGCCAGTTCCTCGGGGTTCGGTCCTGGGTCCACTATTATTTGTTATATATATTAACGATCTGGATGTAGGGGTAGAAAATTGGATAAGCAAGTTTGCGGATGACACAAAGATTGGTGGTGTTGTGGACAGTGAGGTAGATTAACGTAGATTAAAAGGTGATTTTGGTAGGCTGGAGGTGTGGGCTGAGAAATGGCTGATGGAATTTAATACAGATAAATGTGAGGTGCTGCATTTTGGAAAGGCAAATTTAAATAGGTCATATACATTGAATGGTAGACAATTGAGGAGTGCAGAGCAACAAAGGGATTTAGGAGTTATGGTAAATAGTACCCTCAAGGCTGATACTCAGGTAGATGGTGTGATGAAGAAGGCATTTGGAATGTTGGCCTTCATAAATCGGAGTATTGAATTAAAGAGTAGGGAGGTTATGATGAAATTGTACAAGGCATTGGTGAGGCCAAATTTGGAGTACTGTGTACAGTTTTGGTCACCAAATTATAGGAAAGATATAAACAAAATAGAGAGAGTGCAGAGAAGGTTCACGAGAATGTTGACAGGATTTCAGGGTCTGAGTTACAGGGAAAGGTTGTGCAGACTGGGGCTTTTTTCTCTGGAGCGTAGAAGATTGAGAGGGGACTTGATAGAGGTGTTTAAGATTTTAAAAGGGACAGACAAAGTAAATGTGGATAGGCTTTTTCAATTAAGAAAGGGGGAGATTCAAACTAGAGGACATGGTTTAAGATTGAAGGGGGAAAATTATAGGGGGAAAATTATAAGGGGAACATGAGGGGAAATTTCTTTACGCAGAGGGTGGTGGGGATGTGGAATGAGCTTACGGCAGACGTGGTCGAGGTGGGATCATTGGTTACATTTAAGGAAAGACTGGATCGTTACATGGATAGGAGGGGACTAGAGGGGTATGGACCGGGTGATGGTCAGTGGGACTAGGAGGGTGGGGATTTGCTATGGCATGGACTAGTGGGGCCGAACTGGCCTGTTCTGTGCTGTAAGTGGTTATATGGTTATCTTGGTCAATAGTGGAAGAGTGGGGCAAAAGGGCTTGTTTCCATGCTGTTCAACT
The DNA here is from genome assembly GCF_036971445.1 of Narcine bancroftii. Taxonomy (NCBI): domain Eukaryota; kingdom Metazoa; phylum Chordata; class Chondrichthyes; order Torpediniformes; family Narcinidae; genus Narcine; species Narcine bancroftii. Next base: position 145,918 of record NC_091473.1, read on the forward strand.
CTAGCTCATGGGATAAACCCTTCATCCCTTCAGAATGGTATAGTGCACCAGCCTCTCGGTTCCAGAGACCTGAGTTTGATCCTGACCGCCAGCACTCTGTTTTCAATTTTTTAATTTAAATTAAATGTTAAGTTTAAATTGAATTTAGACAAACAGCATGAGCTAGTCCTGGCAAGTAGATTTGCTAGAGCTATGGGGGAAGGTTTAAACTAGTTTGCAGGGGGCTGGGGAACAGAGGGTGAGAGCAGTGTCCAGGGAGTATGGCCACCTAGCTAGGAATAAAAAAGATAAGAAAGGTAGGATGGAGATTAGGGTAGAAGGTAAAAAAGAGAATATATGTGAGGGTCATTCTCTGAGATGCATATATTTTAATGCAAGAAGCATAATGAACAAGGTAGATGAGCTGAGAGCATAGATAGATACTTGGGGTCACGATATAGTGGCAATTAGTGAGACCTGGCTACAGGAGGGGCAGGACTGGCAACTTAATGTTCCGGGATACATTTGTTTTAGATGTGATAGATCAGGGGGTAAAAAAGGAGGAGGAGTTGCTCTGTTTGTTAGGGAGGACATTACTGCTGTGAGGTGGCAGGATGGTATGGAGGGATCAACCAGTGAGGCTGTTTGGGTGGAATTGAGGGGTGGAGGAGGCAAGAGGGTGCTAATAGGGGTGTATTACAGACCACCAAATGGGCCAAGGGAATTAGAGGAACAAATTTGGAGGGAGATAACGTATATGTGTGAAAATCATAGGGTAGTGATCATGGGAGATTTTAACTTCCCACACATTGATTGGGATACCCATACGGTTAGAGGACTGGATGGGGCTGGAGTTCGTTAAATGTGTTCAAGATTGTTTTCTAAATCAGTTAGTAGAAGAACCGACTCGGGATGGTGTAATACTGGATCTCCTGTTAGGGAACGAGCAAGGTCAGGTAGCAGACATTAATGTTGGAGAACCAATTGGGTCTAGTGATCATAATTCTGTTAGTTTTAGGGTAGTTTTAAGGAAGAGCAAGGAGAGGCCTAAAGCTGAGGTTCTGGATTGGAAAAGAGCAAATTTCGAAGGAATAAGAAGGGATTTGGGGAGTATTGAGTGGGACAGGATATTTTCAGGTAAGGAAGTTAATGAAAAATGGAGGATATTCAAAAAAGAAATTTTGAGGGTACAGAGTAGTTATGTCCCAGTCTGGATCAAAGGAAAGGCTGGAAGTCATAGGGAGGCTTGGTTTTCGAGGAATATTGGAAATTTGGTTAGGAGAAAAAGGGAGGTGTACAAGAGGTATAAAGAGCAGGGAGCTGAGAAGTTGAAGGAGGACTACAAGGAGTGTAGAAGGAATCTTAAGAAAGAAATTAGAAAGGCCAAAAAAAGGCATGAAGAGGCTTTGGCTGACAGAGTAAAAATAAATCCAAAGGGTTTCTATAAGTACATTAAAAGTAAAAGATTAGTGAGAGATAAAATTGGACCCCTTGTAGATAGCGAGGGTAGGCTGAGTGAGAAGTCTGAGGAAATGGGGGAAATTTTGAATGATTTCTTTGCCTCGGTATTCACTAGGGAAAAAAATGTTGAACCAGTTGAAGTAAAGAAAAATAGTGGGGAGGTCATGAAGCATATAAGGATAACTGAGGAGGTAGTGATGGCTGTGTTAAAAAAGATAAAGGTGGATAAATCTCCTGGACCGGACAAAATATTCGTTAGGACACTTAGGGAGGCTAGTGGAAAGATAGTGGGGCCATTAACAGAGATATTTAGGATGTCACTGGCCACGGGGGTGGTACCAAAGGATTGGAGGGTGGCGCATGTGGTTCCTCTGTAAGAAAGGGTCCAAATGCAAACCTGGGAATTATAGGCCTGTAAGTCTGACGTCTGTGGTGGGCAAGTTGATGGAAAGTGTTCTGAGGGATGCTATTTACAAATTTTTGGAGGTTCAGGGATTGATAGGGAGTAATCAGCATGGTTTTGTCAGGGGTAGATCATGCTTGACAAACCTGATTGAGTTCTTCGAGGGGGTTACAAAAAAGGTTGATGAAGGGAAAGCTGTGGATGTTGTCTATTTGGACTTTAGTAAAGCTTTTGACAAAGTTCCCCACAGGAGGTTAGGAAAAAAGGTGGAAGCATTAGGTATAAATAAGGAGGTAGTGAAATGGATTCAGCAGTGGTTGGATGGAAGGTGTCAGAGAGTAGTGGTAGAAAATTGTTTGTCCAATTGGAGGCCGGTTCCTCGGAGTTCGGTCCTGGGTCCATTATTATTTGTTATATATATTAACGATCTGGATGTAGGGGTGGAGAATTGGATAAGCAAGTTTGCGGATGACAAAAAGATTGGTGGTGTTGTGGACAGTGAGGTAGATTACCGTAGATTAAAAGGTGATTTAGGAAGGCTGGAGGTGTGGGCTGAGAAATGGCTGATGGAATTTAATACAGATAAATGTGAGGTGCTGCATTTTGGAAAGGCAAATTTAAATAGGTCATATACATTGAATGGTAGACAATTGAGGAGTGCAGAGCAACAAAGGGATTTAGGAGTTATGGTAAATAGTACCCTCAAGGCTGATACTCAGGTAGATGGTGTGGTGAAGAAGGCATTTGGAATGTTGGCCTTCATAAATCGGAGTATTGAATTCAAGAGTAGGGAGGTTATGATGAAATTGTACAAGGCATTGGTGAGGCCAAATTTGGAGTACTGTGTACAGTTTTGGTCACCAAATTATAGGAAAGATATAAACAAAATAGAGAGAGTGCAGAGAAGGTTCACGAGAATGTTGACAGGATTTCAAGGTCTGAGTTACAGGGAAAGGTTGTGCAGACTGGGGCTTTTTTCTCTGGAGCGTAGAAGATTGAGAGGGGACTTGATAGAGGTTTTTAAGATTTTAAAAAGGACAGACAGAGTAAATGTGGATAGGCTTTTTCAATTAAGAAAGGGGGAGATTCAAACTAGAGGACATGGTTTAAGATTGAAGGGGGAAAATTATAAGGGGAACATGAGGGGAAATTTCTTTACGCAGAGGGTGGTGGGGATGTGGAATGAGCTTCCGGCAGACGTGGTCGAGGCGGGATTATTGGTTACATTTAAGGAAAGACTGGATCATTACATGGATAGGAGGGGACTAGAGGGGTATGGACCAGGTGCTGGTTAGTGGGACTAGGAGGGTGGGGATTTGCAAACATGTTCGTCCCATTTGTTAATCAGAGCTGTGTGAGGCAGAGGGTGCAGGTGAGGGGTGGAATCTGGGGAGAGTTGGTGGGAACGTGGGGAGAATACGAAAGTGTGATTGGTACAAGGTTAATGTAAACGGGTGGGTGATGGTCAGCAGTGAATCTCTTAAACTTTATTTAAGATTTTATAACATGAATAACATATAGGATTACATTAAAAAAAATTAAGAATAAAATAATAAAATTACAATACAGTATCAGTAATCTAAATAAACTAAACCCTCCCCAATAATTATTACACATTAATAACCCAACTCAAATTAGTCCAACCCCCCCTTTCCCCCCAAAATAAAGAGTGAAGAATTAATAAAGTTAATAATATATGTGAGAAAAAAACCCACTTACAAAAAAATCAAAAACATAACCGATTAAAATACTAACAAAAAGAAAAGTAATTAATACTAAGATATCAGACTTAAAAAACATATTTAAATCAAACTTAAATGCATATATTTAACAAACGGAGTTAAGATGAAACATATATTTAACTCAAACTTAATATAAAAATTTAGTAAAGTTAGTAACATTATCAAAAATTCTTAAACAATAATCAATTCTTAAAAAAAAATTGTAGCATGAAAAAAAGATGATAAAAACTTTCTCTATAGAGATAAACCTTCACCAAATATCAACTAACCACATCTATCATCATATTAGTCACATAAATCGCCATCTTAAAACAAAATTCAAACCTCATTAAGCATTGTACAATTCAATTTTAGTACTCTTCCACCATTTTTCCCTTTTACTCTTGAATAGTTATCCAATAAAAGCTCCAATACCACATTTAAATATCCCCAATCATTACATTAAAATTCAGATATCCAAATAATAAAAACACATCTACAATGAAATCTATATCTTCAACAAATGGAGCATAAACCACAAACAAAATTCAAGCCTCATTAAAAATTGTACAATTCAATTTATAACTTTCACCATTATTCCCTTCGTTCTATAACTAAAATAGCAAAATAATGTACACCAGAATTACCACTCCTTTCACCTTAAAGTTAAAGAAAAAATTTAAAAAAAACTTATCCATCCCATTCACATTTAAATTTCAGATATTCCTTATCTACTGAATAAACTTTACAAAAAAAACCACATCAATTTTTAGTTTTTTAAACAATCAAATACTTTCTTATGCTTTTTTTTATATTTAAACAAAAAAAAACCCCTTCACTCTTTAATCTAATAATACAAAAAAAAGGAAAAAAAAACGGGTAGGAGGTTAAAAATTCCCCCTCCTGTCTAAACCGCGCAATGCGGTAACTCCCAAAAAAAAATGGGTGTGAGAACTCACACATAGCAGATGACTTTCAGGAAATAGTGCCTATCCAGTTCTCTCCCCCAACTCTCACTTCATCTTAAACTAACATCATCATTATTTAATATCCCTTTTTTAAAAAAAAAATTAGGAAAAAAAAGGACAACTCTTCTTTTAATCAGCTCCAACTGCCGAGTCACCATTACAACCATTCCTTCTTGGAGCACGGCTCTTTTCTTCCATCTCTTGTTTCCTTAGAGATCGCGGCGGACTATGTCTCTGTTGAAATTGAGTAATTGGAAGCTCTTGAGCAAATGCTATAGCTTCCTTTGGAGAATCAAAGAATTTTGGTTGGTAACCATCTTGAAAAACCTTCAAAACAGCTGGATATCTAAAGGTTGCCTTGTAACCTTTCTTCCACAACAACTCTTTAGCAGGATTGAATTCCTGTCGTTGGAACATAACTTCTTGACTCAAATCCGCCTAGAAGAAAACTCGATTATTTTGAATCATCAAGGGTGATTTTCTCTGTTGTGCATTTCTAATAGCCACTCGTAAAATTATTTCTCTGTCATAATAATTCAAGCAACGAACCAAAACAGGTCTTGGACTTTGACCTGAAATAGGTCTTCTACGCAAGGCTCTGTGAGCACGTTCCAGTATTATACCTTCCGGGAAATGTTTTTGACCCAGCACCTGCGGAATCCATTCAGTAAAAAATTTTCTTGGGTCTGGTCCCTCCATACCTTCTGGCAAACCAATAATCTTTATATTGTTCCGTCTGGATTGGTTTTCCAAATAATCAATCTTTTTCACCAAATTTTTATTTTGAGTTTGTAAGTCTTCGACCATTTTGGTCACGTCAAAAACTTGATCCCGTATTTCGTCTATATCTTCTTCACACGAATTAAATTTATCTCTCACTTCAAGCTTAAAAGCTCCAAACTCAGCCATCTGTTGAGAATGTATTTTCACCAAAGTATTAAACCTAGTACCAAGTTCAGTCATAACCTTGGATAATCCCTGCATTGTATAAGATAATTTAGATTCAAGATTCACAAAAATCTTTTCAATTGGAAGAGATTTTGGCTCAACAGATTCCTGCTTCTTCTGCATAACCAAAGGATCTTCTGTTCCTTCCTTCATTCTGGTTGCCTTCCTTGTAGTATGACTGCGTGTGGAAACCCCAGCCACAGCCTCTCCAGCAGTGACTGGAGGACGCTGGCCGGGGTTTTCCCCAGTCCATAATGTATTAAGTTCTCCCAGTACATCAAGTTGTATAGGTTCTTCTATCTCAAGAGGTGCAGTTTGCAGTGCCACCTCTACAGATGACAAATGCCTTTGAGTAACACTTTCTTCTAAAGGCTGTTTGGCGCCCTCTTTAGGGGGCTCTACCGATGTAACATAGAGCTCTACATCCGAACACTGTACCTCTCTCCTGGGATCCATTTCACGCTGAGTCCCGGTGTCTTTCCTGCAGGTAGGCTCCAAAACTTTAACTTTTGGAAAATGTAGTTTTTTGATGATCTGTTGTCGTTTTTTTTTTTTGCTCTTTTTCACCAATTGTACCATCATAAGTTAAATTAACAGCACTGAAAATATCTAAACTTTTAAAGAATTTTAACGGGCATTTCTCGACAAAACAATAAGATAGAGTCAGGAGAGGACTGGAAGGCACGTCTGATCCTTACGCCATCTTGCCACGCCCTCAGCAGTGAATCTCTGAGCCAAAAGACTTGTCTCTGTGGTGTGTTTCTCAGTGTGTGTGACTCTATGATCCTAGTATCTGTATTGCCCTGCTGTCTCCAAGACTGGACTGTGCTTCCTCCAGTATGGAGACCTCCCTGTGCACTGTGCGCCCCTGATGGTCCCCTGACTGTGTATAACTGGGAATAGAAGCTGGCCATTCTGTACATGGAGCCTCCACCATTCATCAGGCCCATGACTGAGGAACCAAATAGAGTTAAACAGCACCTACCTCAGCTACTCTTTATTCTACAATTCTCTCGTCCCTGCGTTCCTTAGTACAAGGAATCCCTCCATCTGCTTCACTGACTTTAGACCGCCTCTGAGGTAGAGAATTCCAAAGATTCAGATCAGTGAGTAATGAGTTTGTTGGCATGTATATTGTACATGAACTGTGAAGAAAGACTACTTTCTAAGGGGTTTGAGGTGATTTGGCATACAGCTGTACTGACCTGGTTTGGGAATTCATATGTCCAGTAGCACAGTCAGCTGCAGAAGGGGTAACAAACACAGCAGATCCATGACAAACTCTGACCCCTTCCCATCCACTGCAGACATTGATGTGAGGCGCTGGCTCAAAAAGGCAGCCAACATCATAAAGGACCCCCATCATGCTGGTCAAAACAACTTATCACTGCTACCTTTGGGCAGAAGATGCAGAAGCCTGAAGACCTAAATCTCTTAGTTCAAGAACAATTTCTTTCCAACGGCTATCAGGCTCTTGAAGCTCCCCTTGTTACACTGATCAGGGACTGCTCCAACACCAGGAAAAGAAGATTTGCATTATGCTATTATTTTTTGCACTAGGATAATTGTGTATATTTATCATCCATCTTTTGTATTTAATATCTTGTAGTGATGTGCTACACATAGCACTAGAATAACAGCAACGTACATGTTTGGAGTTGTACTCAAGACTGCCTTATTTGGTCCCTGAGGCTCGACTTTATACGCACTTCCATTCCGGCAGAAATGATGTCACCGGCGAATACAAAGGGTTCTTCCTATGTGTGGGCTTTCTCTCCTCGAAGAAAGCCCCACACCATCTTGAGACCCTGCCTCTCTGCCGACGTGCGACCATTTTGGAAGGCAGTTCACATGCGTAGTGAGTGGGCTACCACAATCTTTTTTCCAATTTATTTTGTACCCAGAGATCCTCCCATAATCTTCCAATTTATAGGTGCAGTCTTTGTAAAGAAGTTGCAGACTCTATCAGATATATTAATACATCATCTGCAAAAATACATCATCACAACTCTAGCCTTGGGTTCATTTATATAGAGCTCAAATCCAATTTATAAAATTTTGACCTAATCCAAATTTCTCCAAATCTTTAAATAAAAAGTCCCACCCTAATCTATCAAAGGCTTTTTCCACATCCAGTGCACTACCACACTAAATTCACCTCTTTCTGGGCCAAATGAATTATACTAACCAGTCTTGTCTGCCGATAGCCTTTTCTTTACACATCAATTTAGGCAAAATATTGCCTATCTATTTGGCAAAGCCTTGGCTAGTATTTTATAGTCTGTGTTTAACAAAGAAATTGGCCTATATTATGACGGATGTAATAGATCCCTCTCTTAGGAATTACTGTTGTTATTGATGTTGAGAAAGATGCCAGCAGAGTATGCGATCCAACCACCTGATTCAATACCTCCATAAAAAAGATGCATTAATAAATCTTTAAATTCTTTGTATAATTCTGGCGGGATGCCATCTTCACCAGGGGAGCTATTAATATCTACTTTCCAATTGAGTAAAGGGTGCATTCAATACCATCTGCTCAGTCAAATCCAAATGAGGAAAAGCCAATTGTGACAAATAGTCATCTATTTTAAAAACTTCTCCTTGCGATTCTGATTTACATAATTTAGAAGAAAATGATTTAAAGGTCTCATTGATTTTCTGTATTTTATGAGAGATCCTATTGGTTTCTGTTTCAATTACATTAATTGTATGAGAAACATGTTGTTTTCATTTGCCAAGATAGGACCTTATAAGTTCTTTCCCCAGTTCGTCATATCTTTGTCTTGTTCTCATTATTGCTTTTTCTATCTTGGTAAGTTTGTAACGTATTATATTTGAGCTTTTTGCTAATAAGTACCCTTCACTTTTGTTCTGAGTTTCTCAACTGTAGATCCTTTTCCAAATAATGTATTTATTTTTCTAATTTGTCTACCTCCCTTGTATATATTTTTTAATTTTCAAAGTGTAACTAATTATTTGACCCCTTATAAGCTTTAAAGGTATCCCAGATAATACATTTGTTAGTAATAGAATGGCAGTTAGTTTCACTAAAGATTCTAGTATGTCTCCTAATAAAATCACAGAATTCAGATCTTCTCAGCATTGGATTGAAACGTCACCTATATACCATATCCTGCTTATCAGGTATAGCAATTGAAACCAATAGAGGTGAATGGTCTGACAGGACCCTTGCCTTGTACTCAATGTCCATGATTCTATCCTGTAAATGTGCAGATAGTAAAAATAAATCTACCCAGGAATGTGAATCATGTCTATTGGAGTAAAAAGAGTAGTCTCTTTGTCTTGGATGTAATATCCTCCAGGTGTCCACTAAATTAATTTCTCTCATTGAAACTAAGGTGGCTTTAGCCATCCTTGTCCTGGCCACAGCTCTTGTTGACTTATCCAAAACTGGATCCAAACAAGAATTAAAGTCCCCTGCTACCATTATGTTTTGATGTGCATCTGCCAATTGAAAAAAGATTTCTTTTATAAATCTTTCATCATCTACATTTGGAGCATACAAATTTAACATAGTCCAAGATTCAGAATATTTCTGACAGTGATCCTTTACATATCTTCCTGCCAAGTCAATTGTGACATTATGAATTGCAACTGGAAGATTCTTCTTTATTAAGATCGCTACTCCCCTTTTTTTAGAATTGAAGGATGATGCTATGATCTGGCCCACCCAGTCTCTTCAATTTCCGATGTTCATTATCAGTTAAATGTGTTTCCTGAAGGAAGGTCATGTCTACCCCTTTTTTTTTTAATATAACCTTATTCTTTTTAACAGGGTTATTTAAACCATTTATGTTAATACTAACAGACTTTACCACATTTACCATTACTACAAATTTTAATTATATCCAGTTCTGTTATTCATATCCATCCAACATTTTTCCCCAGAGATCCCAATATCCTTTTCTTCCCACATTAGTCCCAGACCAGGCAACAGCTTCAATAAAAGAGAATGTCGAGCAATATTGAGATAAAAATGGAAAATAGATGCTATCATGTCTATAACAAAAGACCAAACAAAAACATAAATCCCCCCTATGAGTGTTAAGAAAAAAGTTCCAAAACACTGTCGAAAATACTAGTAACGCACAGACACACATCTGATGTGACACAGACAAACCTTCAACCTCCAACCCCCAAGAAATGGACATTTATGTTCCTTACTAGAGGAATAAATCTGATACAGTACAACAGTTACATACTTATACAAAATAACTATATTACCATCTACTAATTTCTATCAACTTTTAAGTCCGGCAACTGATTTACAAAGTTTAGTGTCCGTGAAAAATATGTTTCCACCATTTGGAACCATAATCTTCAGAGTAGCAGGGTGGTATAAAACAAAGACATAGCCCTTTCTCCACAGAGAATTCTTTATGGGACTAAATTCCCATCTACACTTCAAAGGTGATGCACTGATATTCGGGTAAAAGAAAAGCTTTTCCCCTTCATATTCAAGTGGTCCTCCACTTTCCTTCGCTCCTTTCGTTGCTGCTCTAAGAACCTTGTCACGATCTTGGAATCTTAGGCATTTAATCAATATTGAAAAGTGTTTTTGGCCTGGAGGGGAAGGACGCATAGATGATCTATGTGCTTTCTCTATTTCAATATTATTTCCCACTTTATCCTGCCCCATTCGTCTTGGGATCCAGTCTTGAAAATAAGTTGCTGCATCAGCACCTTCAGTTCCTTCTTTAAGGCCTACAATCTTGTTTCTCCTATTATGATTCTCTAAGGCATCAATTTTGTCCCAAAGTTTAATTTTTTATTGATCCCCAGCATTAAAATCTTTATCAAGATTAGTAACTTTGTCCATAACTTCATTGTATTTTTCTTCAACATAGTTGATTCTTTCATTTAAAGATTCTATTGCTCCTTCCATCTTTGTTATTACTTTTAAAATATTATCATTTTTTATTTGTACTTTTTTCTTTATTATCTAAAGCTCTTAATACATCATCTATAGCTTTCCTTGCCTCCTTCTTTTCCATCGCACTGGCAGCTTCTTCTGTTGAAGTTGAATCGGACGAACTTACGCCTGAGACGCCATATTGTGAAGAATCCTCTTCCCAACTGAGTCCAGGCCTTTGCAATCGATCCACAGAATCACACACACGCACTGTCGTGCGCTTGTGCAGTGGATTGGAAGGTCCTCCAGCGATTTGTTCCATCCATAGGGCCGCAGATGTTACAGTGCTGGGACCAGGAGGAGATGATCCCAAATGGGAGGTGAGTAGAACTTCATCCCCAGGCTTTTTAGATTGTAGAGGCCCTTGTTTGCAAGTTCCTTCCCTCTGTTGATGTGTTCCAGAAGCTGCCAGTCGCGTCTTGTTCTTAGAACCACACTAGGTAGGTTCAGATATCAGGTTGGCAAAGAAAGTTGTAAGAATATATATTTTAAACCTTTTATTCTGGGAGGTCTGAGAGTTCTCATCCGATTCCCTCACCACATCTTGCTCTTTAATTCAAGAGTAAGAGTTTTTAGTTGTTTTTGTTTTTTTGTAACAGGTACTTGTCTCGCTGCAGCAAGTAAGAGTATTGCTGCATGTGTACAATGTGTATGACAATAAACCTGAAGCATTTACAGAACATTACATCACAGTATAGGACCTTAAGTCCACAATTTTGTGCCATAAGGCATAGGAGAAGAAATAGGCTGTTTGGCCCATCAAGTCTTCTCCGCCATTTAATCATGAGCTGATCCATTCTCCCACTCAGCCCCACTGCCTGGCCTTCTCCCATACCTTTGATGCCCTTACTAATCAAGAATTTATCAATCTCTGTCTTAAATACACCAGTGGCCTGACCCCCACAACACATTCCACAGATTCACCACCCTCCGGCTAAAGAAATTGCTGTCAAATGCTCCTCATAGGACAACCTTTCATTCCCTGAATCATCCTGGTGAACTTCATTTGAACCCTCTCCAAATGCAGCACAACTTAAATGTGAAGTCCAAAAGTGCTCATGATACTCCAAATGAGGTTTCACCAGTGCCATCTAAAGCCTCAACATCACATCCTTGCTCATATTCTAGTCCTCTTGAAATGAAGAACTATATAACCCTCTATTTTTTTTTCATCCATATACCTGTCTAAGGTCTCTTAAATGCCTCTATTGTTTCAGACTGCACCACCACCCTTGGCAATGCATTCCAGGTGTTTTATATTTAAAAAAAACAAATCCCTTATGTTGCCCCTAAACTTTCCTCCCCTCATCTTGTACAGATGTCCTCTGGTGTTTCTACCCCTGCCCAAGGAAAAAGGTGCTGCTTGTCTACCTTATCTATTCCTCTCATAATCTTATAGACATCTCATCCTTTGCTCCAAAGAGAAAAGCTCTAGCTCTGTTAACCTTGCTCATAAGACACCCTCTCCATAGCTTCCACATCCTTCCTGAAATATATCACACTTTGGCTAACGAAATTCCAAATTCCTCAACATCTCTCTTTTAAGCGGACGTCCTTCAATATTGAAGTTGTGCCCTCTTGTCCTAGACTCTCCCACAAACATTTCTACATCTATTCTGTCCACGCATTTCAACATGTAAAATATTTAATTGAAATTCCCCTCATTCTCCTAAATTCCAATGAGTACAGGCCAAAAGCTGTCAAACGCTCCTCATATGGTAACCCTTTATTCCCAGAATCACCCTAATGAACCTCCTCTGAACCCTATCCAATGTCAGCACATCTTTTCTTAAATGTGGAACCCAAAAGTGCTCACAATAGTCCTAAGTGGGGTCTCACCAGTGCCCTCTAAAGCATCAACATCACATCCCTGCTCTTTATATACAATTCCTCTTGAATGCCAGCATTGCATTTCCCTTCTTCATCACCAACTCAGCATGCAAGTTTACCTTCAGCCTCTCCTGCACGTGGACTTCCAGGACCCTTTGCATTTGGGTAATTTCAATTCTCTCCCTGTTTTAAAAAAAAATGACCATACACTTTCTGACTATAAATTTCATTTGTCCCTTCTCTGCCCATTCTTTTAATCTCTGTCCTTCTGCAGCCTTCCTGTTTTTTCAACACTACCTGCTTCTCCACTTGCCTTCATATCATCTGCAAACTTGCCACAAAGTAATTCATTCCACAATCTAAATCATTGATTTACAGTATATAAAGAAGCGGTCCCAACATCGACCCCTGTGAAATACCACTAGCAACTGGCAGCCAACCAATATATATATGATCCCTGTATTCCAACTCTCTGCTTCCTGCCAATCAACTAATGCTCTACCCAAGCTTGAATATTTCCTGTTATAACCATGGGCTATTATCTTGATAAGGATCTTCATGTGCAGCACCTCGTCAAAGGCCTTGTGAAAATCCAAATACACAGCATCCATTGCATCTCCCCTATATGGCCTGCATTTCACTTCTTCAAAGAATTTCAACAGGTTTGTCAAGCAAGATTTCCCCTCAAGGAAACCATCCTGGCTTTGGCCATTCTTGTCATTGCCCCAAAGTACTCCATAACCTCATCCTTGACAATTGACTCAACATCTTCCCAACCACTGGCGTCAGGCTATCCAGTCTACAATTTCCTTTCTCCGGCCTTTCTCCCTCCAAGGGGAGTGACAGTTGTGATTAATGGTCTTTCAGGAATCAGTAGATTCTGGTATGGTCCTTTATTCTTTGAAATTTAGGAGAACGAGGGGAGAATCTCACTGAAACATTTTGAATGTTGAATGGATGGACAGAGTAGATGTAGATAGGTTGATTCGCATGGTGGGGGAGTTTAGGTCAAGAGGGCACAGCTTCAGGATTGAAGGATGTCCACTTAGAACAGAGATGTGGAGAAATGTCTTGAGCCAGAGGGTGGTAAATCTGTGGAATTTGTTGCCACAGGCATTAATGGAGGCCAGTCATTCAGTGGGTGTATTTAAGACAGAGATTGATAGATTCTTGATTAGTCAGGGTATCAAAGGTTATGGGGAGAAGGCTGGGCACTGGGTCTGTGGGAAAATGGATCAGTTCATGATTAAATAGTGGGGTAGACAATGGGCTAATTACCTTATTTCTACTCCTATGTTTATGGTTTTATGGTTTCCCTTCTACCTTGAAATAATAACTGCACTCACTTCCCTTCCCTGATACTTTTGGACATCCAGCATACAGTCTTCCACGGTGAAGGTTGATGCAAAATACTCATTTAGTTCCTCTTCCATCTCCTTGTCTCCTGTTATTATTTCTCCAGCATCATTTTCTAGTGGTCCTATATCTACTCTCACCTCTTACTCTTTATGTACTTTTAAAAGCATTTTGTATCCTCTTTAATATTATTTACTTGCCTACTTTCATATTTCATCTTTTCCCTCCTTATGTTTTTAGTTGCCTTCTATGTTTTTAAATATACTTCCCAATCCTCCATCTTCCCACTAATTTATGCTTCCTTATATGTCCTCTCTTTTGATTTTTACATGACCTTTGACAGGTCACCCACCACCCTGCCCCCCCCCCCCCCGCCCCCATATAGGGTTCCAATGATCTAAGAAATCAAAACAATGTCTCCTGCACCAACTCCTCAGCCACTCATTTGTCTGCACTATCTTCCTGTTCAATCCAGAGATTACCACCTTGGAGGTCCTGCTCTTCACCCTCTTACTTAACTCTCTAAATTTGCATCAGGACCTCGACGCCACTCTATTTTTAATATTTTATTTTGTTTTTTTATAAATAAAACAAAAATTTTCATTTTCAAGTTATATCTATATCTATATATATAGATATATCTATAGCTATATCTATAGATATATATATATTCTTCTTTGGCTTGGCTTCGCGGATGAAGATTTATGGAGGGGTAATGTCCACGTCAGCTGCAGGCTCATTTGTGGCTGACAAGTCCAATGCGGGACAGGCAGACACAGTTACAGCGGTTGCAAAGGAAAATTGGTTGGTTGGAGTTGGGTGTTGGGTTTTTATATATAGATATAGATTGATAGATATCTAGATTTTTTTTCTTACAAAACAAAGCAAGACACAATCCCTTCCTCCCCACCCCTTCACAGCTCTGTACACCATCAGGGCTTGTTTTTTTTTTAAAAACGTCTTCATTGGGGAGGTCACTTATATTTTTATAATAGTAGCAACTTTTTTAAAGTTATATTTGGGCCCCTATATAATCCAGATATGGTTGCCATACTTTTATAAATACATCATATTTGTTCTTTAGTTTATATGTGATTTTTTTTTCCCCCATATGTATACAACTGTTCATCTCTGTCTTCCATTGTGCTATCTGTAGAGAGGAGCTGGTTTTCCAAGTAATCACAATACATTTATTAGCCACAGCTAAAGCTATTTTAACAAATGAAATTTGGAATTTAGTTAGTTTGTTACTTTTTTCAATAAAATTGTCCAAAAGATAAAGCTCCAAGTCGCCCGTGAAGGCCACTCTTGTTATCCTTGTTATTATTTCAGTAATATCCTACCAGATAGGTCTCACCCTCACACACGACCATGTAGCAGGTACAAACGTTCCTATATCTATTCCACATCTAAAACACGTTTCCAATATTTCTGATTTTGATTTAAGTAATTTCTGTGGTGTGAGGTATAATTGGTGGTGCAGGAAATTATATTGTACTAATCCGTATCTTGGATTTATAATTGATGTCATGCCATCCAAACACCAATTAGACCAGCACCTTTCCATTATTGCAACTCCTAAATCCAACTCTCATCTTCTCTTAATCTCTGTAAACCTGGTTTTGCACTTTCATTTTGGAGAGCAAATTACATTTTAGTTATAAATTGAGGAGTGTTCCCCAGCCATGTTCAATCTCAGTAATTTCAGGTGGGGCCAAGTTTTGTCCCCGATCTTAACCAGAGAAACCAAAGGAATGTCCCATTAGCTACTCCATATTTATTTCTTAATTGTTGAAAAGACATGAGATCCTTTCATATCATAATCATCAACATATCTTATTCCTTTGTCATACCATGAATTCAATATTTTATTCCCCAGATTCATAGGCAGTTTTACGTAACTGTGTCCTCAGTGACTTACCTGCTTTTTTCCCGGTACATTCATTTATTTCTTGCCATAGTGTATGGCAAGATTGTGTATTAATTGTGAAGGCCATTAATTGTGTATTAATTTAGGATTGTCTGTTTTTTTTTTAACTTAACCTTCTACTTAAAAATAAAGTCCTCCTCTTTTATTGAATTCAGTCCCATTTGAATCCATGATGGGGGACTGTTTTCTTCAAAGAAAAATAATAGAAATTTTGCTTGCTCTGATAGATAATACTTCATAAAATCCAGGCGTCTAACTCCTCCCAATTTATAGTCCCATGTTAACTTTTCCAGTGCAATTTTTGGTACTTTGTTATTCCATAGGAATTGTCTTATACAATTGCGTAATAATGTAAATAAATTTTTAGTTATTGCAATAGGCAATGAATGAAAGAGATACTGTAGACTTGGCATTACCTTCAGTTTTATACAATTTACCCTTCCTATTAATGTAATCGGCAGATCTTTCCATTTCTGTAAATCTTTTTCTATTTTTTTCTAATAGAGGGTTATAATTAAGCTTATATAAATTCTGTAAATTATTATCTGTCATTACTCCCAAGTATTCCATTTTCTTCTTTTTAAATCTTCTACCTTTTGGATATCTTTCATAATCAAAATTTTGCAATGGCATTATCTCACTTTTATTCATATTTATTTTATATCCTGATATTTTTCCATATTTTTCTAATATTGTTTGTAATGTTATCAAAGATTCAGCTGGTCAGACATGTCATCATCAGCAAATAAACTAATTTTATGTTCTTCCCGTCCAACATCGAAGTTCTAAATATCTGGATCTCTTCTTATAATCTCTGTCAAAGATTCAATAGCTGGTATGAATAATTATAGGGGACATCCCTGTTGACTCGATCTACTCAAGGGAAAAATAGATGACATTTGGTTATTAATTATAATTTTAGCTTATGTCTTACGATGAATTTTTATCTAATTTATAAATTTTCTACCTATACCAAATTTTTCCAACTTTTTTTTATAAGAAAGTTCATTCTCATCAGTCAATGCCTTTCTGCATCTTGAGAAATAGTTATGTTTGGATTCAGCCTTGACTTTGCCATATATATTATATTGAACAATCTACCCAGACTATTTGAAGAACGTCTTCCTTTAACAAATCCCACCTGATCTGGATGTATTAAATTCAGTAAATATTCACCCAGTCTGTTGGCTTGTGCCTTCGCTAGAATTTTAGAGTCTGCATTCAGAAGTGATATTGGTCTGTATGATGAGGTTTTTAACGGGTCTCTACCTTTCTTTGATAGCACTGTAATTATAGCAGTTGAAAAGGTTTCTGGGAGGGTTTGGGTCTCCGCTGCCTGGTCCAACTCATCCATCTAAAGAGGCATCAACAAATCTTTAAGTTGTCTATCGGACTCAGGAGGGAACCCACCTTCCCCTGGGGATTTATTAGCTTGTAAAGTACCCAGAGCTTTCTCTATTTCTTCCCTTATAAAAGGTGCATCTACGCCACACTTGTCAAACTCAGGCCCGCGGGCCAAATTTGCCCCGTGATATAATTATATTTGGCCCGCAAGATCATATCAAATATGTATTAGAGCTGGCCCGCTGGCTGCCGCGCCAGTATAGCGTATGCACAGCTAATACTACAAATCCCAGAATGCTTTGCAAATGCGTTGGCGCCGGCCCCTCAGCCCGCTAATCACCCCACCTCCTCTCTTTACTTTCATTAACATCTGTGACCTGTCGCCTAACTCACATGTAATAAACCCCTTACGAGAAATGGCCAAACGAAAGACAGAAAACAGGACCTTTCAAGATCTGATCCCAGAGTTTGATGAACTTGCATCTAAGAAGAGATGCCAAGTATCTGGTTTAGACCCAGGTGCATCAGAGTAAATCACAGTGTAGCAAGCTAAGCTTGGATTAATATTTTCTTTGGTTAACTTTGGACTGTTCATAGTTGAAAGGTTGGATTTTCATTGAAGCAAGTTGTTTTTTTTTTGACTTGTTGGATTGTGAAAAAAAATACATTTAAAAGGATCTTAAAGGCTATAGAGAAATATTATTTATTGAATATTTTATTTCTCATTTGTTAATGCTTCTTCTGGAAAGAATTTAACCAAAACTATTATTAAACATTTATTTTAATAAGAAAAAGTTTAACATTACATATGTTGAAAGAAGAGAAAACATGCAGATGTTGTTGAAAATTTTCAATAAATATTTAGTTTGGCCCACGACTTAGTCCAAATTTTTAATTTTGGCCCTCCGTGAATTTGAGTTTGACACCCATGATCTACGCTATCTCTTTCTCTCTCTTCTAGTGTAGGAAGTTCAACATTTGTTAAAAATTCTCATTTTCATCTCCCACTAATTCTGATTTATATAGTTTCATTTATTTCTTTTTTGATTATATGTTACAGTATCAGCTTCTGTTTCTATGGCATTTATCATTCTGGATAACTCCTCTGCTTTAACCTGCCAAGATGACACTTTATGTGCCTGTTCTCCTAGTACATAATATTTTTGTTTAGTTTTTAATATAGTTTTGTCCATTCTATATGTTTGTAGTGTGTTATATTGTAACTTTTTGTTCTCTAATATTCGATATTTTTCTTGTGTTTCTGATATCTGATATTCTTTTTCCAATTTTATTATATCCTTCTCTAGACCTTCTAAATCTCTCACATATTCTTTCAAGCTTTTAGTATAATAAATAATTTGTCCCCTCGGATAAGCTTTTTAGCATATCCCATATTAGAAAACTGTTGTCAGTGGAAGGAAGATTGTTTCCACAAAATATTTCCATCTGTCTCCTAATAAATTCACAAAAGTCTTTCCTCTTTAGTATTGTAGCATTAAGGCGCCATTTATACACGTCTTCTTGCTTTTCCATCATCATAATAGTGAGGGGTCCAATAAAAGTCTTGCCAAATACTCAATTTTTTACCACTCTACTTTGTGGTTGAGGAGATATTAAAAATAAGTCACTCCTTGTATGTAAATCACCTACCCTTTTATAGAACACGTAGTCTCTTTCTAAGGGGTTGAGCCATCTCAATATTATCAATTAAATTAAAAGCCTTTATAAATGATAATCTTGTTACTGTTCTTGCTGATTGATCCACTATTGGATCTAAACAAAAATTTAAATCTCTTCAAATCAATATGTCTCCCCCCTGTGGTTTTTCAAAAGATATTCTTCATAAAGATTTCATCATCATAATTCTGCATTAATTTTGCAGTGTGCCATCACAAATCTTCTTGCTTGATCGGTTAATGTCTCTTCTATTATTATTGGTATATTATATTAATTAAAATTTATACACTTCTTGCTTTTGATCTAAATGAAGACGATATTACTTGCCCCACCCATCCTCTTTTTAAAAATTTTGCATGTTCCAATTTGGTAAGATGTGTTTCTTTTAAAAAGACTATATCTGCCTTTTAATTTTTTTTTAGGTATGCCAAGACCCATTTTCTCGTCACCATTAATTCCATTAACATTAAAACTAATAAATTTTAATGTTCTATCCATATTCTTCTTTAAAACAATATTTTGTAACAGTAAAATCTCTTTGACTCT
The DNA here is from genome assembly GCF_036971445.1 of Narcine bancroftii. Classification (NCBI taxonomy): domain Eukaryota; kingdom Metazoa; phylum Chordata; class Chondrichthyes; order Torpediniformes; family Narcinidae; genus Narcine; species Narcine bancroftii. Next base: position 165,017 of record NC_091473.1, read on the forward strand.
TTAAATAATAGTGATCTTCTCCTTTAAGAAAAACACTCAGTGTCCCTGCCTCGTTGGTGATGTATACGTAGAGCCCGAAAGCCTGCAAAAAAAAATCCCGCAGAATCTCTCGAGGAAGAATAACCCCTCCCTTTAGCACCACCATTTTTTGCTACTCCTTTCTAGGTGCCATTTCCCCCCCTTAGACCGGAGTCTCCACACTGCTCCACTTTTCCCAGATATTTTTCCTTTTTCTGAGCTCTCCGTGAGGATTTCTATACACTACTTTTAAACAATAAACACAAGACAGTTTAACAAAAATTTAAAAATACAACTTTTACTACTTTTACTTAGTTCCATTATAAATATTTTCACGATCTTCTCCCTTGGTAACCTGAATCTCTTTTTTTAAACAAACCAACTTTGCAGTAAGTCTTCCACCTCGTTCTTGGACTTGAAAAATTGCAGGTTCCCTTCCACTAATTTGATCCTCAAAGTTGCAGGATTTCAAAGTTTCAGTATTTCAAGTTTTTAGCACGTAGTTGTCTTTTCACATCTTCAAATTCTTTGATTAATTAAGGTCGGGCTAAGGTCTTGAACAAATAGGACCTTTTCATGATCAACCTCGGGTGGGCCATTATTCTGCTTGGAGCAATCATATGCTGCTGCCAGAATGGCCTCCCGTTCTCGGTAGCTTAAAAGTCTCACCAGAACTGGTCTTGGTTTCTGATTACCGGTTCTTCTGGGTCCGAGTGTTCAGTGAGCTCTCTCAATATGTAGTTTTTCTCCAAATTTTTCTTCTCCCAACACTTGTGGGATCCGTTTTTGAAAAAAAAGTTCTCCCAGTCTCTTCCCTTGATTCCTTCCTTTAGTCCAATAATTCTGACATTATTCCGTCGACTAAAGTTCTTTGTCAAGCAGTCCTCATTTATCCATCTCTCATTCTTTGGCTTTTTTTTTCCCAAAAGCCTCAAGTTTTTCCATGCATTTTTGTCATTTCAATCTCTGCTTGACCCATTCCCTCTATCAGGTCTTCGACAATCTCTTTTATTTTGGTCATTTTCTCTATCACATCTCTCTTCACCATTTCAACACATATGAATCGATTACTCAAATTCACCACTTTTTTCCCCAGGATGATGCTCAATTCTTGGCCTGACTCCCCTGGTTCGGACTCAGGAGGGAACCCTGGTTTACCTGGTTCTGTTGGTCCCATCACCATTTTTGCACCACTCCCTTTTGGATGTTCACCAGATGTTCCCGGTTGAATAGGAGCTTCTTCAATCTTTGTTCTTGGATTCTTTGTGCTAGCTTTATCCATTTCTGATTAAGAAAATCTCTTCACGGAGTGCTGAACCAAAACTCTTCTAAGTCCTTCGCGTGGCTACACCACTCTTGCCAATATCATTGGTACTAATAGCTGCCACGACCTCTGGCTGTTCACCCTCCTCTTGTCTGCACTGGCTCAGAGACATCCTGGATCCAAATTCCTGGGAGACAACACACAATCCTAGCATTTATTTTGCAGCCATAGAATTTCTGCTTGTTCCCTCACTATTGAATCCCCTATAATTATCGGTCAATCTAACCCATCTCTCCCTCATACCCATAACCATCCATTTTTATTTATGTTCATGTGCCTATCTAAGTCTTTTGAATGTCCCTATTGTACCAGCCTCCACCACCAACCCCGGCACCCACTTACACTCAGAACATTTATTCCCAACCTTGAAAGTGCACTTTCTTACCCAAAAGTCTGTGGTCCCTGCTCAATAGCTTTGTGTGGAGGGCGGTGTGGCCCGGTGTTCATCTCTCGTGCTCCCTGGGTGGTTCTGTCCACTATTCACTGACCCTGAAACAGGGGTGGGTGGGAGTGGTGAGGCGCGGTGCTCATCTCTCATGCTCCCTTGGTGGTTCTGTCCAGTACTCACTGACTATGAAGCAGGGGTGTGTGTGGAGGGTGGGTGGGAACAGTGTGGCCTGGAGCTCGTCTCTCATGCTCCCTGGGTGGTTGTGTCCAGTACTCACTGACCATGAAGAAGGATGAGATCCGGAAGCTGGAGGAAGCAGCTGCTGCCGAGGAGCTGAAATTGCAGAGGGCCGAGCAGTATTTGGAGGAAGACGCAGCCATGTTTGACGAGTTTCTAAAGGAAAATGACAAGAATTCCGTGCAAGCAATGCAAATGTAAGATCAAAGTCTTTAAAAGTTCAAGTTTATTAACATCTGTCATACAGGATACAACCAGATAAAATAGCATTTCTCCCGATACAGTGAACACACAATGCACAGGCCAATTTTAAACTTTGGTATTTTCTACCTATTTATTTTCCACAAATTTTTGGCTGGTTGCTTGAATCTTGGATAACAAGGATTTTACTGTATATAGATAAAGATATCCTTTAAAATACATACATAAATATTTTGGGGTGAACTTTCTCAGTTCCAGGATATTGTTCATCAATTTCACGGCCTGCAGAAAAAAAGTTATTTCCTTGAGCCCATTTTTATTTTTCAAACAGTCACAGGATCCTGTCCAATGTAGAAAAAGTCCAGCTCAAGCCAAAGACAGGTTCTGCATACCTTCCAGTGTGAATGTTGCCATGGTTACTGGTCGGGGTGCTTTTGCCTGAATATGCCTGGGATTGTCTGATCTTGGAAGCTAAGCAGCCACAGGCCTGGTCAGTACTTGGAGGGGAGACCACCTTGGAACACTAGGTGCTGTAGGTTTCTGTGAGGGGCGCTGGACAAAGTGGCGACTCTGTCTGCCTTATAGTAGACAAAAGTTAAAGAATTTCATGTATGTTACATTCTAAATGTAGTATTCCATGACAGTAATGGAACCTTTACCTTTAGTTGGGTAACAAGGGAGAAAACAGGTCTTAAAGATCAGCGTGGATGTGTGTGTGGAGCTAAGGGAGATGGGCAAGATCTTGCATAAATATTTCTCGTCTGCAGTTACTATGCGGAAAAATGCGGAAACTGGAGAACCTGGGGAGGGGAATTTTAAGAGGTGGTGCTAGTAGTCTTAAAATGCACAAAGGTGGGTAAATCCCCAGGGCCTGATTGTATGTATCCAAGTACTTTGGGGGACACAAGGGAAGATGATACAGGAGCCCTGGCAGAGATGTGGAAAGGCAAGGACCGTTTAGAGATAGACAGCATAGCTTTGTGTGTGGGAAATTGTGTCTCAAATTTAATTGAGTGATTTGAAGAGGTGACCAAGAGGATTGACAAGGACAGGGTGGTAGACCATGTGGACTTCAGCAAGGCCTTTGACAAGGGCCTGCATGGTGGGCTGGTCTGGAGGGTCAGATCACATGGGATCCAGGGTGAGCTGGTCCAGGAGGTGAGAGTGCAGAATTAGTTTGATGCTGGGAGAGAGAGGGTGGTAGTGGAGGGATGTTGCTCAGGCTGGGGATGTGACTAGGGGTGTGTCGCAGGGGTCAGTGCTGGGTCCACTGTTGTCATCAATATTCATAACTTGGATGAGAGTGGAGTTAGAATGGTTTGTTAGTTTGTGGACAGCAAGGAAAGTGGATGACATGGATAGTGTAGTGGTTAATGCAACAAAGTTACAGCACCAGTTATTGGGTCCAGGGTTCGAATCCCGTGCTGTCTAAGGAGTTTGTAAGTTCTCCCCATGTCTTTGTGGGTTTCCCTGAGGGCTCCATTTTTCTCCCACCATTCAAAATGTTTCGGGGTTGTAGGTTAATTCAGTGTAATTGGGCCAAAAGGGCCTGTTACCGTGTTGTGTATTTAAATTTAATAATTTATCCCTGATTACAGCAGTTTCCTCTTTCTAATGATTTAATGCTGTTCCTTACTGCCACACTGCCCTTCTGCTTACCTGCCTATCTTTTCATTACACTGTGTATCCTTCGACATTCAGCTCCCAATGGCATCCATTCTTTAGCACGATTCCGTGATGCCACAATATCATACCTGCCATTGTGTAGCTGCACTACAAGGTCATTCACTTTATTCCTTATGCTGCGTGCATTTAAATACAAAACCTTTAGCCCTTTATTTGTTATATTTGACTCTGTGTCCCTGTGGCATCACAATGCCTCTCCATGGCTGCAATTTTGCCCTATCTGCCTGTCCTTCCACACAAACTTACTACCAGCTGTACTTATTTGTGCACCAACCACCTCTTCCTCTGCTTCTTCACTTTGGTTCCCATCCACCTGTAAATCTAGTGTAACCCCTCCCCTCCCCCACCACCAACAGCATGAGCAAACATCACTGCCAGGATATTGGATCCACTCAAATCCACTTGTACAGGTCACCTATTCCCCAGAACTTGTCCCCTGCACTATCTCCACAGCTACACGTTTGTCTGCTCTACCTTCCTGTATACGAGCAGGGATGTGATAAGGCATTGGAAAAACCTCTCTTGGAGTATTGTGAGCAGTTTTGTCCTCCTTATTTAAGAAAGGATGTGGTGATGAAAAGAGTTCAGAGGAGGTTCACAAGGATGATTCCGGGAATGAAAGGGTTATCATATGAGGAATGTTTGATAGCTCTCGGCCTGTACTTATTGATATTTAGGAGAATGATGGGAGATCTCACTGAAACATTTTGAATGTTGAAAGTTATGGACAGAGTTGATATAGAAAAGTTGTTTCCCACGGTGGGAGAGTCTAGAATAAGAGGGTAAAGTTTCAGGATTGAAGGGCGTCTGCTTAGAACAGAGATGCAGATGAATTTCTTTGGCCAGAGGGTGGTAAATCTGTGGAATTTGTTGCCACAGGTGGCTGTGGAGGCCAGGTCTTTGTACTTAAGATAGAGATTGCTAGGTTCTTGTTTAGCCAGGGCAAATGTTATGGGGAAAATGCTGGGCAGTGGGGCTGAGTGGGGGAAATGGATCAGCTGATGATTAAATGGTAGGGAAGTCTCCTTGGGCTGAATAGCCTATTTCTGCTATGTCTTTTGGCCATATTCTATTCCTCTTGAAATGAATGCCAGTATTATATTAGCTTTCTTCACCACCAACTCAATCTGCAAGTTTACCTTTAGGTGATCCTGCACAAGGACTCCCAGGTCCCATTGCATCTAGGTGTTTTCAATTGTCCTCCCATTTAGAAAATAGTCTTCCTGGTTAGTTTTTCTACTGAAGTGCATGACCATACATTTTCCAACAGTATATTTCATTTGCCACTTCTCTCCCCATTCTCCTAAGTCCTTCTGCAGCCTCCCTGTTTCCTCTACATTGCCTGCTCCTCTACCAACCTTTGTATTGTCTGCAAACTTGGCCACAAAGTCATTCATTCCATAATCCAAATCATTAAATATACAACATAAAATGAACTAACCACTAGCAACTGGCAGCCAATCAGAATATGATCCCTGTATTCCAACTCAAATGTATGTCCTGTGGCTGCGAGTCTCTGGGTAGACTGATGCCATCTGCCTGTTAATTGATGCCCTGCAGTTTTTCTGGCACAGCTATGAAACTTGATGGCAGTTTGCCAAGTTCGATGGATGTGGGTAAAACTGGTGGAGGAGGTGAGTGGGGTCCTGAGAATTTGGGTGTGTGCTAGCCCCCTCAACAAATGTAGTTCCACTGTTTAAGAAAGGAAGGAGGCAGAAAAAAAGGAAATGATAGGCCTATTAGTCTGATGTCAGTAGTTGGAAAGTTATTGGAGTCAATCCTCAATGAAGAGGTTATGAATTACCTCGAGGTGCTTGACATGATCGGTCCAAGCCAGCACGGGTTCACGAAGGGAAGATCCTGCCTGACCAGCCTATTGGAATTTTTTGAGGAAATCTCGAGTAGGATGGACAAGGGGGAGGCTGTGGATGTTATGCATTTGGATTTTCAAAAGGCCTTCGATAAGATGCCGCATAAGAGGCTGCTTAATAAGATGAGAACCCATGGAGTTACAGGAAAGAAATTAGATTGGGTGGAGTATTGGCTGATAGGCAGGAAGCAAAGGGTGGGAATAAAGGGATCTTGTTCTGGTTGGTTGCCAGTTCCTAGAGGTGTTCTGCAGGGGTCGGTGTTGGGGTTGCTTCTTTTTACAATGTATCTTGATGATTTAGATTAGTGATTCCCAAACCTGGCACTGCTGCCCACCTGTGGGCGGTAGGGGAAAAAGGGGCGTTCTGAACCTTCAGTCTTGTGATTATTCACTCTGCTGCAAAGTTTAATGAAGAAGCCAGTGCAGTAATTTTCTGGCTGGACTCAGGGTGGCAACAATGAGCAAAATAAATGGTGACAAGTTCTCACGAGAACTGGTCTCAGTGCCCACCATATTTTACTGGCATCACTAACCCCACTCTCAGCACTGCCACCAACACCCCCTCTCAGCGCTGCCACCAACCCCCCTCTCAGCGCTGCCACCAACCCCCCTCTCAGCGCTGCCACCAACTCCCCCTCTCAGCGCTGCCACCAACCCCCCTCTCAGCGCTGCCACCAACCCCCCTCTCAGCGCTGCCACCAACCCCCCTCTCAGCGCTGCCACCAACCCCCCTCTCAGCGCTGCCACCAACTCCCCCTCTCAGCGCTGCCACCAACCCCCCTCTCAGCGCTGCCACCAACCCCCCTCTCAGCGCTGCCACCAACTCCCCCTCTCAGCGCTGCCACCAACCCCCCCTCTCAGCGCTGCCACCAACCCCCCCCTCAGCGCTGCCACAAACCCCCACTCTCAGCGCCGCCACCAACCCCCCCTCTCAGCGCCGCCACCAACCCCCCCTCAGCGCCGCCACCAACCCCCCTCTCAGCGCCGCCACCAACCCCCCTCTCAGCGCCGCCACCAGCCCCCCTCTCAGCGCCGCCACCAACCCCCCTCTCAGCGCCGCCACCAACCCCCCTCTCAGCGCCGCCACCAACCCCCCCTCTCAGCGCCGCCACCAACCCCCCTCTCAGCGCCGCCACCAACCCCCCTCTCAGCGCTGCCACCAACCCCCCCTCTCAGCGCCGCCACCAACCCCCCTCTCAGCGCCGCCACCAACCCCCCCTCTCAGCGCCGCCACAAACCCCGCCCTCTCAGCGCTGCCACCAACCCCCCTCTCAGCGCCGCCACCAACCCCCCCTCTCAGCGCCGCTACCAACCCCCCTCTCAGTGCCGCCACCAACCCACCCTCTCAGCGCCGCCACCAACCCCCCCCCTCAGCGCCGCCACCAACCCCCCCTCAGGGCCGCCACCAACCCCCCCTCTCAGCGCCGCCACCAACCCCCCCCTCAGCGCTGCCACCAACCCCCCCCTCAGCGCTGCCACCAACCCCCCCTCTCAGCGCCGCCACAAACCCCCCCCCTCAGCGCTGCCACCTACCCCCCCTCTCAGCGCCGCCACCAACCCCCCTCTCAGCGCCGCCACCAACCCCCCTCTCAGCGCCGCCACCAACCCCCCCTCTAAGCGCCGCCACCAACCCCCCTCTCAGCGCCGCCACCAACCCCCCTCTCAGCGCTGCCACCAACCCCCCCCCTCAGCGCCGCCACCAACCCCCCCTCAGGGCCGCCACCAACCCCCCCCTCAGGGCCGCCACCAACCCCCCCCTCAGCGCTGCCACCAACCCCCCCCTCAGCGCTGCCACCAACCCCCCCTCAGCGCTGCCACCAACCCCCCCTCTCAGCGCCGCCACAAACCCCCCCCCTCAGCGCTGCCACCTACCCCCCCTCTCAGCGCCGCCACCAACCCCCCTCTCAGCGCCGCCACCAACCCCCCTCTCAGCGCCGCCACCAACCCCCCCTCTAAGCGCCGCCACCAACCCCCCTCTCAGCGCCGCCACCAACCCCCCTCTCAGCGCCGCCACCAACCCCCCCTCTCAGCGCCGCCACCAACCCCCCTCTCAGCGCCGCCACCAACCCCCCCTCTCAGCGCCGCCACAAACCCCGCCCTCTCAGCGCTGCCACCAACCCCCCTCTCAGTGCCGCCACCAACCCCCCCTCTCAGCGCCGCCACCAACCCCCCCCCTCAGCGCCGCCACCAACCCCCCCTCAGGGCCGCCACCAACCCCCCCTCGCAGTGCTGCCACCAACCCCCCCCCTCAGCGCTGCCACCTACCCCCCCTCTCAGCGCCGCCACCAACCCCCCTCTCAGCGCCGCCACCAACCCCCCTTCTCAGCGCCCCCACCAACCCCCCCTCTCAGCGCCGTCACCACTACCCCCTGCCATGCCATTGTATGGGGGGGGGTGCTTGGGATGTGGCCTGGAGGGCAAGGGGGTGGCAGCCTGATAAACTTTGAGAAGCACTGATTTAGATCATGGAGTGAATGGTTTTGTGGCCAAGTTTGCAGATGACAGTAAGATAGGTAGTGGAGGCAGCTCATGTCATTCGAGCAGTGGAGGAATAAATATGATTTGTCTAATAGAACATTCTTCTGCTATCTGCAACTAAGATCTTTTTTAAGGGACAAATTGGGACCATCTATGATCTTGATCGTGGGTAGTGACATGAAGATTATAATTCGAAGGGGGAATGTGCGTAAGTTTATTTCTAAGATGTATTTCATATTCCAAAGTGAGGGCCCAAAGCCAGGCTTACACAGGTCAAGGGAAAGGTGGGAGTCGGACTTGGGCACAATAATCCATGAGCGGTGCTGGTCAGGCCTGTGTCTGCACAGCATGACAGCATGCCAGGTACAGATTCGTGCAATATAAGTTCCTGCATCAACTGAACCTCACACCACAAATATTACATAAATCCAAACCAGAAATCTCGGAAATGCGCTTTTGGTGTGATGTGGAAATTGGAAGCTTTATCCATTCACTCTGGCTGTATACAAAGGTAAGATCCTTCTGGGAGGACCTGGGGAACATTCTGAAAAAGATTATAAAGGTGGATTTTCCACAGGATCCATTATGGATGTGTGTTTTAAACTGTCCAAGTACCAAATTCAGTTTGTGAAGGTTGCCTTGGCAGAAACCAGGAAGTATATGGCGGTCACATAGAAGTCCAACTCCCAACTAAACATTACATGATGGAATACGGAGATAGAGATGTATTCCCCTGGAGAAAAGCGTATAATTTAAGGAGAACTATGACACATTTGTTAGAATGTGGCAACCCTATTTGAAACTGATAGGTATACAGACATTTTCACTCCTTCCGAATGAAGGAAATTAAACAATCTGTCCCAGCAGGGAAACGATTGGGATCAAAAAAGTGGGACGTGGCGCAGACTATGTCCTCTTTTTTAAAAAATTTTTCACACTTGCCCCGCATTTGTTTTTCCTGTTTTTTGCAAGGGTTGGTGTTCGTGTTTTTTGTATTTGTACAATTTATATAACTTTATTGTCCATTGTACTGAGGGAAAAAAGACTCTGTATGTTCTACCCAAGTGTTGAAAGAAAGTGTATTGATGCCTGAATCTATAGGAGTCTTTGAAAATCAAAAATAAAATATTCAAAAAAAAGATGGGTGGTGGAGCAGGAAGTGTTGAAGAAACTGAAAGACCCGACTTGGACAGCTTAGGAGAGTTGGCAAAGAAATGGCAGATGAGATACAATGTTGAGAAATGTATGGTTGGATATTTTGGAAAAGGAAATAAACAGGTAGATTATTATTTGGAAGGGGAGAAAAATCAAAATTTGAAATGCAAATGGACTTTGGGGTCCTTATGCAGGATACCCAGGTTGGGTCAGCAGTAAAAGAAGCTAATGCTATGTTGGCATTTATTTCAAGGGGAATAGTGTAAAGAGGCATCGACGAGGCTCTATGGGGCATTGGTGAGACCTCATTTGGAGAACTGTGTGGAGTTTTGGGCATTACATCTTAGAAGGGATGTAATGTTGGAGAGAGTATAGAGAAGATTTACCAGGATGATTCCTGGAATGCGAGGCATGGACTCTATTCATTGGCATGCAGAAGGATGGGAGGGGATCTCATAGAAACATTTTGAATGCTGAATGGATTGGACAGAGTAGATGTGAATAAGATGTTTCCCTTGGGTGAATCCAGAACAAGAGGGCACAGTCTTAGAATGAGAAGGTACCCATTTAAAACAGAGATGAGGAGAAATTTGTTTAGCCAGAGGCTTGTGGATTTTGTTGTCACATAGACATGTGGAGGTGATCACTGGGGAGTTTAAGGAGATTGATAGGTATCTAATTAGACAGGGTATCAAGGGATGTGGAGATAAGGCCAGAATTTGGAACGAGATGTATGTGGCAGAGCAATGGCCTACTTCTGTTCCTTTATCATGTGATCTTGTGAACATGATTGAGACCTGTTTTGCAGGTATTTGGGTGGCACGTTTAGCATGGCGTGATTACAAAGCTAGCGACCTGGTTTCGAATTCAGCGCTGTCTGTAAGAGGTTTGTACATTCTCCCTGCGTCTGCGTTGGGTTTCCCCGGGGGCTTCGGTTTCCTCCCACCTTTAAAAATGTCCAGAATGGGCTTCTACCATGCTGTAAATTTATTTTTTTTTAACTTTAAAATTACTTGTTGGGTGAGGTGATGTGGAAATCTGTGCCCTAGACAGGAGACCAAACTCTCTGCTACTGACAATTGTTGTGTCTTTTTGTGTTTGTAGAGCAGAGCGAGAGACCAAACTGAAGTTGGAGAAGGTTGCTGAGATGAAGAAGCTGACCACGCAACTGATGGCAGTGAAAAAGTGAGTCTTTCTTTCAGTCATTTGATTTTTTTTGATAAGAAGCCGGCATTTGTTTTCTCGAGGAGGTGGGGGTGAGCTGAATCCCTGAGCTGCTGCAGTCCTGAGCAGGGTGCGAGAATGAGGGATGGAAAGAGCAGCAAGGCCATTCCACCCCATGCCTGGTCCATGGTGGGATTCGTTGCCGGTGGACACGAGGCATTGTAATGCCGTATCGTGGTGGTGTGTAATCTGCAGCTGGGGTGGGAGGGGGGTGCTGGAGGCTTCTCTGCACCCACTCCCCTTGTTCTCACTGTTGTGGGGGTCTGCTGGTTCTGAGCCTGCATAGATTGTCAGAGCTCTGCTTATCCTAGGCCAGAGTGTGCCAGCAAGTCCCAGTGGATGGTGACAAGGTGTTGGGGTGGGCATCACCCTCTGAAGGAACCCAGCCCCTGACCTGCTCTTGTACCGACTGCTTCCGGTGAGTCCAAGCTACAGATGGTCTATTACTCCGCAAAGGTTCCTTTTGTCACATAATAAGGCATTGAAGATGTAGAGGATACATTATAAACTTCAATGTTTGCCTGCCGTGAGGCAAAGAGTTGACATGAGCATTGTCCGACATCCCTGATAGTAGGAGAAAGAGAAGCTAAAGAGAGTCTCTTCAGAGTCACTGAGTGTCTGTGGATTCCCCTCCAATGCTCCTGCAGTCACACTGACTCCTGTTCAATCCATCAGCCACCTGAGCTCTAGATCCAAACCAATCTGGAAACCTTCAGCCCCTGAGGCCCTTGACGAGCCCTTCTTGCCCTCAGCACCCTCTTGAATCCCGGCTCTGATACCTGGTTCCCGAGAGCCAGTTTCCAGCAGCCCATGCGGGTCCCCGACCGCGTCGGATGCAGTCTGTGTGGCTCCCTCACTGCTGAGCCTCTTGCTGTTCTGCTGTCGTGATCACCTTCCTTTTAGGGTCCTTCAACCCCTGAGCCCCTCAATAGTCTGCTGCTGTGGTCACTGTCCTGTAGGTTCATCTCCTCTGCTTCTCCTTCTCCAAAGGGAGGTGCTCTTCTCATTTCTGGTGCTCTGCGCCGGTCCGCTGATCCACGGAATCTGGAACTCCTCTTGGCCGCTGCCAAACACAAGCACCGTCATTCTCTGGGATCAGACCACACCCCAGCTATAGCCAGGTACATGTGTAACACTGACACCTGCTGACAATATGGACAGTTATACTCTCATCTGAAAAACAGGACACACCCAGTCTGGTCGATTCCTATCCAATCGGACTCTCAAACAACGTACAGTTCCATCAGTTATCCATGAGTTTACTTTGGTCAGGATCACCACGCCAGATCTCATCAGAGCCTAATCCAAATCTGGAGCTGAGAGCGGAGGTGGAAGTGCCTTGACTTTTTTTTTTAATTTTTAATTTTTCACACCATAAATCACAATAGCCATGATATACACTTTTTCTTTTTCACACATTTACAGTGACTTTTTCTCCCCCCCCCCCCCCACTCCCTCCTCCCAAGCCACCCCCCCACCACCCCCCTCTCATCCATTTTAGGTATACAATCTAGGTTGCATTAATTCAGTCAGACAATGTTGTCATTCAACAAAAATACACCAGAAATTCTACAGAGTCCATTCTTTTCTTTCCTTCTCCTTCCATCAACTTAGGTAATGTTTGTCCCCGGTAGGTTTTCGCTATTGTATTTAATGTAAGGCTCCCATACTTGTTCGAATATTTCAATATTATTTCTTAAACTATATGTTATTTTTTCTAATGGAATACATTTATTCATTTCTATATACCATTGTTGTATTTTCAAATTATCTTCCAATTTCCAGGTTGACATAATACATTTTTTTGCTACGGCTAGGGCTATCTTAACAAATCTTTTTTGTGCATCCTCCAAATCAATTCCAAATTCTTTGTTTTTTATGTTACTTAGGAGAAAGATCTCTGGATTCTTTGGTATATTGTTTTCTGTTATTTTATTTAATATCTGATTGAGATCATCCCAAAATTTTTCTACTCTCTCACATGTCCAGATTGCATGAATTGTTGTTCCCCTTTCTTTTTTACATCGAAAACATCTATCAGATACTGTTGGGTCCCATTTATTTAACTTTTGCGGTGTAATGTATAGTCTGTGTAACCAATTATATTGTATCATACGTAGCCTCGTATTTATTGTATTTCTCATCGTTCCAGAACATAATTTCTCCCATGTTTCCTTTTTTATCTTTATATTTAAATCTTGTTCCCATTTTTGTTTAGTTTTACCATTTGTTTCCTCATTCTCCTTTTCTTGCAGTTTAATATACATATTTGTCATAAATCTTTTGATTAACATTGTATCTGTAATCACATATTCAAGGTTACTTCCCTCTGGTAAACTCAGATTGCTTCCTAATTTATCCTTCAAGTAGGATCTCAGTTGGTAATATGCCAGCGCTGTATCTCCAGTTATATTGTACTTATCTCTCATTTGTTCAAAGGATAAGAATCTACTTCCTGAAAAACAATTTTCTATTCTTTTAATCCCTTTTTTTTCCCATTCTCTAAAGGAAAGGTTGTCTATTGTAAAAGGGAGTAGCTTATTTTGCGTCAATATTAGTTTTGGTAATTGATAATTTGTTTTATTTCTTTCTACATGGATCTTCTTCCAAATATTGAGGAGATGATGTAATACTGGAGAAGTTCTATGTTGTATCAATTTTTCGTCCCATTTATATAATATTTGTTCAGGTATCTTTTCCCCTATTTTATCTAATTCTAATCTCGTCCAGTCTGGTTTTTCCCTTGTTTGATAAAAATCTGATAGGTATCTTAATTGTGCGGCTCTATAATAATTTTTAAAGTTTGGCAATTGTAAGCCTCCTTGTTTATACCATTCTGTCAATTTATCTAGTGCTATCCTCGGTTTCCCCCCTCTCCATAAAAATTTCCTTATTATTTTCTTTAACTCTTTGAAGAATTTTTCTGTCAGTTGTATTGGCAGTGCCTGAAATAAGTATAATATCCTTGGAAAAATATTCATTTTAATACAGTTTATCCTTCCTATCAGTGTTAGTGTTAGATCTTTCCAATGCTCTAAATCGTCCTGTAATTTTTTCATTAGTGGATTATAATTGAGTTTATATAATTGGCCTAGATTTTTGTTTATTTGTACACCTAGGTATCTTATTGCCTGCATTTGCCATCTGAATGGAGATTCCTTCTTAAATTTTGAGAAATCTGCATTATTTATAGGCATTGCTTCACTTTTATTTACGTTTATCTTGTAACCCGACACTTCTCCATATTCCTTCAATTTCTTATATAATTCTTTTATTGATAGTTCTGGTTCTGTTAAGTACACTATAACATCATCTGCAAATAGACTGATTTTATATTCCCTGTCTTTTATTTTTATTCCTTTTATATTATTATCTATTCTTATCAATTCCGCTAGTGGTTCTATAGCTAGCGCAAACAATAAAGGTGATAGTGGGCATCCCTGCCGCGTTGACCTGCTTAAGTTAAATTGCTTTGATACATGTCCATTTACTGTCACTTTCGCTAACGGTCCCTTATATAATGCTTTAATCCAATTAATATACTTCTCCGGTAAACTGAATTTTTGCAATACTTTGAACAAATAATTCCATTCTACTCTGTCGAAGGCCTTCTCTGCGTCTAAAGCAACTGCTACTGCAGGTGCTTTATTTCCTTCTACTGCATGAATTAAGTTAATAAATTTACAAATATTGTCTGTTGTGCGTCTTTTTTTGATAAATCCAGTTTGGTCTAAATTTACCATTTTCGGTACCTGTTCTGCTAATCTGTTTGCTAATAGTTTAGCTATTATCTTATAGTCTGTGTTTAGCAAAGATATTGGTCGAAATGATGCTGGTAAGAGTGGATCTTTCCCTTGTTTTAGTATTACTGTAATTATTGCTGTTTTACATGAATCTGGTAAGCTTTGTGTTTCATCAATCTGGTTGATTACATCCAGGAGGGGCGGTATTAATAAGTCTTTAAATGTTTTGTAGAATTCTATTGGAAATCCATCCTCTCCTGGTGTCTTATTATTTGGTAATTTTTTTTATTATCTCTTGTATTTCTACTATTCCAAATGGTTCTGTTAATTTATTTTGTTCCTCTATTTGTAGTTTTGGTAGTTCAATTTTAGTCAAAAATTCCTCTATTTTCCCTTCTTTCCCTTTGTTTTCAGTTCGGTATAATTGTTCATAGAATTCTCTAAAGTTTTCCTTAATTTCTTTTGGATTATATGTAATTTGTTTGTCTTTTTTCCTTGATGCCAATACCATTTTCTTAGCTTGTTCTGTCTTAAGCTGCCATGCTAGGATTTTGTGTCTTTTTTCCCCTAGTTCATAATATTTCTGTTTTGTCTTCATTATATTCTTCTCTACCTTATATGTTTGTAATGTTTCATATTTTATTTTTTTATCCGCCAATTCTCTTCTTTTTTCTATGTTTACTATTTCCCTTTCCAACTGCTCTGTTTCCTGATTATAGTCCTTCTTCATCTTGGTTACATAGCTTATTATTTGCCCTCTAATGAATGCTTTCATTGCGTCCCATAGTATAAACTTATCTTCCACTGATTCCGTATTTACTTCAAAATACATTTTTAATTGTTTTTCAATAAATTCTCTAAAATCCTGTCTTTTAAGTAGCATGGGGTTTAATCTCCATCTATACATTATTTGAGGGATGTCCTCTAGCTTTACTGTCAATATTAAGGGTGAATGGTCCGATAGTATTCTCGCTTTTTATTCTGTTTTTCTTACTCTATCCTGCATACTAGCTGATAACAAAAATAGGTCTATTCTTGAGTATGTTTTATGTCTAGCCGTGTAGTATGAGTATTCCTTTTCTTTTGGGTTTTGTTTCCTCCATATATCCAAAAGTTTCATTTCTTGCATTGATTTAATTATAAATTTGGTTACTTTGTTCTTCCTGTTAATTTTTTTCCCCGTTTTATCCATATTTGGATCCAAATTCAGGTTGAAATCCCCTCCTATTAGTATGTTCCCTTGCGTATTAGCTACCTTCAAAAAGATATCTTGCATAAACTTTTGATCATCTTCGTTAGGTGAATATACATTAAGTAGATTCCAAAACTCCGAATATATCTGACATTTTATCATAACATATCTCCCTGCTGGATCTATTATTTCCTCTTCTATTTTAAATGGCACATTTTTACTAATTAATATAGCCACTCCTCTTGCTTTTGAATTATATGATGCTGCTGTTACATGTCCGACCCAATCTCTCTTTTATTTCTTGTGCTCCAATTATCTTAGTGTGTTTCTTGGACAAATGCTATATCAATTTTTTCCTTTTTCAGTAAATTTAGTAGTTTCTTCCTTTTAATTTGGTTATGTATTCCATTAATATTTATAGTCATATAGTTCAGCGTAGCCATTTTATACTTTGTTTATCTTCTCCTTCCGTTTTTCCATCATTACCTTTCCTCCTTTTCCATTTCTGTTTTATTTTCAACTCTTTATAAGACAACATTCCTACAACATCCAACATTTTCCTTATTCTCCTATTTATATCTTCTTTATCCCCAATCTCCCCTTCCCCTCCTGAGTTGTCCTTTATCCCTTGTCAGACAACCACATCTCCCCTCTCCATTTGGGTTTGCGAATTCACTCGCAAGCGTCAACTGATTTTGCAGTGACCGCTATTTCTCCCCACCCAGCCCTCCCCAGAAAAGATTTCACTTTTCATATGTAACAAAGGTCACTCTTTTAATTCCCTCCTTATTCTCTCTATTCCATTACCTTCCCTTATTCATTCTTGTCTATACTATCTATATTTTCCTCTAAGTACAGATACCTTCACGTATGCACATTTTATCTATTCACTCTTATACCTCTTTACCCACATACATATCAATCGTTATCATTTTTACTCTCATTACCCATCTTCATCCCTCAGTCTATTTTTGTAATTGTTCTGCGAATTTTCGTGCTTCTTCTGGGTCTGAGAATAGTCTGTTTTGTTGTCCTGGAATAAATATTTTCAATACCGCTGGATGCTTTAGTATAAATTTATACCCTTTCTTCCATAAAATCGCCTTTGCTGTATTGAACTCCTTTCTCTTCTTTAGGAGTTCAAAACTTATATCTGGATAAATGAAGATTTTTTGCCCTTATACTCCAGTGGTTTGTTGCCCTCTCTTACTTTTTCCATTGTCTTCTCCAGTACCTTTTCTCTTGTAGTATATCTTAGGAATTTTACTACAATAGATCTTGGTTTTTGTTGTGGTTTAGAGGCCAATGCTCTATGTGCCCTTTCTATTTCCATTTCTTGCTGTGGTTCTGGACATCCTAGGGTCTTAGGGATCCAATCTTTTATAAACTCCCTCATATTCTTGCCTTCTTCATCTTCCTTAAGGCCCACTATCTTTATGTTATTTCTTCTGTTATAATTTTCCATTATATCTATTTTTTGAGCTAACAGTTCTTGTGTCTCTATCGCTTTTTTATTAGATTCCTCCAATTTCTTTTTTAAGTCTTCTACCTCCATTTCTGCTGCTACTGCCCGCTCTTCCATCTTGTCCATTTTCTTTCCCATTTCTGTTAAGGTCATATCTATTTTATTCATTTTCTCTTCTGTGTTGTTTATTCTTTTTCTTAAATCATTAAATTCCTGTGTTTGCCATTCTTTAAATGACTCCATGTATCCTTTAATAAGAGAAAGTACCTCCTTTATCTTGCCTTTCTTTTCTTCTTCTATTTCACTGTACTCTCCCTCTTCCTCTTCTTCCTCTGGGTTGGCCATCTGTTGTTTCTTTGTTGGCCTTTTCTTCTCTTCTTTCTTGTTTCCATTGTCTTCTGTGGTCTCTTCTTGCTGCAGGTGTTCTGCAGCTGTCGTTGCCGGCTGTGGAGATCGACTCCCCAGCTGGTCCCCCTTCCCGTCGGTGTGTTTTTTTTCATTCGCATCGCGCATGCGTGACTCCTCGCGCATGCGCGGTTGCGCACTTTTACTCGGCTCAGCGAGCCATTTTTGTAGTCCATTATCTACCGACCTGAGGGAGCGGGTTTCTCTCTCCACAGTGGGCCTCTTCGGACAGGTAAGGCCTTCACCTTCTTCCTCCGTTGTCTTCTCTTCCTCTCTTCTTACCGTTGCTTTCGATTTTTCTTTTTTTGTTGCCATTTTCTTTCCACCTTTATACTCACTTTTCTTTAACTTTTATTTCTGTGCCTTTGTGTTTTCCTTTGTTTTTCCCGACTTTTCTGGAGAGGGCTGGAGTTCACTGTCCGGCCACTACTCCATCACGTGACTCCTCCGGAAGTGCCTTGACTTGATGTCAACGCAGCATCTGGCCATGTATAATCGGGCAGCCCTGATAACACTGTGTGAAATGCCTCGAGCCAGGATGATGGCTGTAGTAGTTCACTACCCAGGACAGTATCTTGGGCCTAACCCCCAAGTACTTCATCAGTGACATTTCTTCCCCACCCACCCCCCCCCATCATTGAAGGTCAGAGGTGAGGATGCCCACTGAGGAGTGCAAACTGGCCAATCCACAAAACTGCCATAGGCACCAGAAACGTGAAGAACACCCCACCCTCTCGAGAAGAAGTCTGGGAGACAATCCTACTAGACGGTGAGCACTGCAGCAGACCACTGAGGGGCACAGTAACTGAAGGGCTCACAATTTGAAGGCTGTTTGTGATTTGCAGTTGAAGAACTAACACGGGCTGCAGGTGCTGGCAACGCAGTTGAAGGACCTGGAGCTCGGTTGCCAATGGATTGAACAGGAGTCTGTGCGATTGCAGAAGCAGTGGGAGCGCGGGAGGCAAATCCACGGGCACTCCGTGATTCTGAAGGCATTCTCTTTTTCTCGTACTGTAAGGGGCGCTGGGCATCAAATTTGGTGACTCTTTGCCTTACCATAGGCAAAAGATGAAGTACATCATATATTTTTATGTATTATGTGACATTGAAAGGAACCTTGATACAGTTTTCAACCATTGTCTTGTGGTCATGTGACCCACAGAAATGGACCAGCTGAAGGTATGATATGTAATACCCCTGGAATCAACATGGGTACAGTAATCAGGTTCTTGACACAAAAAGTCAGCCATCTCCCTCCCCCATAGATGTTGATTGACCTGCTAAGTCTTTCCAATGGATTGTTTAATGTTCCAGAACCTGCAGTGTCTGGTCTGTGTGTGTCAGTTTTATTTAGATGCGTTCTCTGACTGCAGTAGCCACCCCTCGCGCCTGAGAGGGAGAGAACTATTTCTGTCTCGCTTCATCTGGCAGTGATATCGCCAAGTTTGAAGAGACACTAAAAGATTACCGGGTGTACAAAGACTTCCTGATGAAACTCTCTCCCAAGGAATGGAAGGAGGAGAGAGAGAAGAGGAGGAAGGAAATAAAGCTGGCAAAAGTCACTTCCAGAGAATCTTCCAAAATGCCACCTTCAGACGTGATATCGCGTATGTATCAGGCAAAACTTATGTCATCATTCATGGCCTCACAGAGAAAGTTACAGTGCAGATGTTTTATTCTTCTAAACCCTTCCTATCCTTCTGTCCAAATGGATTTTGAACATTGTAATTGTACCCTGTCTGACAGCTTTCTCCAGCATTTCTTTTCAGATACAGACCACCCTTTGGGTGAAAAAGGTCCAATCTCACTTCCCTCTTAAATCTGTTCCCTCTCACAAACAAATGCCTCATCAATCAGGAATCTACTATTCTTTACATCCACCCTGGGGGAAAAAGACAGCATTCAATTTATCCACACCTCAAAGAACATCCTCAGCCTCCTATGCCAGGAAATTAGAGATCTGACCTCTCCCTGTAGCTCAACCTCTCCAATCCTGACAAATCTCTATCTCTTCAAACCCATCTGGTCTACAGTGTTAAATACCATTTGCCACTGCTTGGCCCACTATCCCAACTGACCTAGATCTTATTGTAAACTTTGACATCCTTTCTCAATGAATCACAAAAGGTTGGGTTGCAGGTGCAGCAGGCTATCAGGAAGGCAAATGGAACGTTGGCCTTCATTGCGAGAGGGTACTGTTGTGGACACAACTGCAGTACTGCATGCAGATCTGGCCTCCTTCCTTGAAGGAAGATGAATGGCTTTTGAATCGTTGTGGAGGGGGTTCACTCTGTTGATTCCAGAGATGAGGGGGTTAGCCTATGAGGAGATTGAGTCTGGGGCTGTACTCACTGGAATTTAGAAGAATAGAAACGTATAAAATTATGAAAGACATAGATAAGATAGAGGTAGGTAAGTTGTTTCCATTGGTGTGGGAGACTAGAACTAGGGGACATCATCTCAAAATTCATGGCAGTAGATTCAAGTCAAAGATGAGGAGGAACTGCTTTTCCCAGAGAGTGGTAAATCTATGGAATTCACTGCCCATTAAAGTAGTGGAGGCTACGTCAGTAAATATATTTAAGACAAGGTTGGATAGATTTTTACATAATAAAGGATGTAAGGAAAAGGCATGTCGATGGAGGTGAGCCTATCATCAGATCAGCCGTGATCTCATTGAATGGTGGAGCAGGCTCAATGGGCTGCATGGCCGACTCTTGCTCCTATTTCTTATGTTTTGATGTTCTCACTAACCACTGCACATGCATGTACCAAGAAGGTAAAGGCCACTGCCATCGGCTCCTCAATATGGTAAGGGAAGTCCGAAGCCCATTGTCCTGTCCAGCTGTAATATCCTCCACAGGAAGTGGGGGCAGGAGGCTGATCCTGGGACAGGAGTGTGGGTAGGGGAATGGGAGTATGTGGCCTGATTCCATGTTAATGGATCTTTCCCTTCCTGTATCGCCCACTAGAGCAGAGCAGCAAGATACCCATCCAGTCTATTTCATCCGTACGCACACTTCATCTGAGCACCAAGTCCTTTCAGGAGTGGAGGAAGTAAGTGCATGGTTCACGCAGAACACACTGCTGGTAGCAGTTACGAAACAAAGGGTCAATGGGTGTGTGTACATGGAACCTCGAGAATGTGTGATAGGTCGATGCAGAGGGAGCTTCACCCTGTGTTTAATTCTGGGAATGTGTGATGGGACGGTGTGGAGGGAGCTTCACTCTATGACTGACCCTGGGAGTGTGTGATGGGATGGTGTGGAGGGAGCTTCAATCTGTGTCTGACCCTGGGAGTGTGTGATGGGACGGTGTGGAGGGAGGTTCTCTCTGTGTCTGACCCTGGGAGTGTGTGATGGGACGGTGTGGAGGGAGCCTCACTCAGTCTGACCCTGGGAGTGTGTGATGGGACGGTGTGGAGGGAGTTTCACTCTCTGTCTGACCCTGAGAGTGTATGATGAGACGGTGTGGAGGGAGCTTCACTCTGTGTCTGACCCTGGGACTGTGTGATGGGACAATGTGGAGGGAGGTTCACTCTCTGTCTGACCCTGGGAGTGTGTGATGGGACGGTGTGGAGGGAGCCTCACTCCGTGTCTGACCCTGGGAGTGTGTGATGGGATGGTGTGGAGGGTGCTTCACTCTCTGTCTGACCCTGGGAGTGTATGATGAGACGGTGTGGAGGGAGCTTCACTCTCTGTCTGACCCTGGGAGTGTGTGTTGGGATAGTATGGAGGGAGCTTCACTCTGTGTCGGACCCTGGGAGTGTGTGATGGGACGGTGTGGAGGGAGCTTCACTCTCTGTCTGACCCTGAGAGTGTGTGATGGGACAGTGTGGAGGGAGCTTCACTCTATGACTGACCCTGGGAGTGTGTGATGGGACGGTGTGGAGGGAGCTTCACTGCTTCCCTAATTCTGTGCCAAGGTTTCTGGTGTCCCTGAGCAAGAAAGATTATCCAGAGCTCCTGAGCGGATCCTGACGTTCTTTGCCTTTATTGTAGTCGCCCAATGTCACAAGGGTGAAGGGGGGCGGGGGGTGGTGCCGAGAGAGAAGATCTCACACCCTGGCTACCCTTAACTCTTCAATCTCCTCTTCCCTGTCAAGGAGCAGTGACATTGGCATTGAGTCAAAATTGGAGGAGCAGGAGTGGTCAGACAGTGATGAGGTATACTTTTGCTGCTTCTCACCTATCTAACACCACAGACTACTCCACTCAGAGGGTATTACTGGAGCAGGAGGTGGGGAGGGTAGAAGTTGGAAGAATAGAAAGAGGAAGCGGGAGGGCGAAGCGGGAGGTGGGAGTCGTGAGTAGGAGGGAGGGGGAAGATGGAGAGAGAATAGGGAGATAGGGGAGTAGAAGGGAGAGGAGATAGAGGAGGGAGTGGAAAGGGGAAAGGGGAAGAGGAGGAGGGAGTGGATAGGGGAAAGGGGGGAGAGAAGGAAGGGATTGATAGAGGGTAAAGATAGAGAGAGGGAAGGGAGAAAGGATGGAGGGAGAGGAAGGACAGAGGAAAGGGGAGAGAGGGTTAGGGGATGGAGGAGAGAGAGAGAGGGGATGGAGGGAAGAGGGAGGGGAGAGGAGGGGAGTAGAATGTGGGGATGGAGGGAGAGGGAGATAGAGGAAGGGAGGGAGAGATGGAGGGATAGGAGGGAAATGGAGGGGGTGATGGGGATGGAGGAGGGAAATAGAGGGGATGGAGGAAGAGGGGGAGGGAGAGAAAGAGATGAGGGTAGAGAGGGTGATGGGGATAGAGGAAGGAGGATAGAAGCAAGGAGGGGAGAGGGAGGGAAAGGCAAGGGTGAGAAAGGAGAGGGGATGGACTGGATATAGGAAGAAGGGGATAGAGGGAGGGGTTGAGGAGAGAGAGGAGGGAGGTAAATAGAGGGAGGGGATCAAAGGAGAGAGGGTTGGAATGGAGGGAACGAGGGAGAGAGAATCAAGGGAGAGGATGATGGAGAGGGAGGGTGGGATAGAGGAGGGGTGAGGAGAGGCAAGGGGTGAGAGTGGGGGATGGGCTGGAGAAAGGAAAGAGGGAGGAGGTGAGGAGAGGGGAATGGAGGAGATGATAGAGGGAAGGAGAGGATGGCTGGAGGGAGCAAGGGAGAGAAATTGAGAAGGGAGAGTGAGGGGATGGGGTGGAGGGGAAAGGGGATGGGGTGGAGGGGAGAGAGGGGAGATTTGGATGGGATGTGGGAGGGAAGGAGTGTGGCGGGAAGAGAGAAGGAAGCAGGATAGGGGAGGGAGGAGGAGCTGGAAAGAGGGGGGAGTGGAAGAGAGCAAGAAGAGGGGTGGTAGAGAGAGCAAGGGGATGCTGGACATGGGGGGGGGGTGGGGGCACATAGCACATCACCCATTGCTTCCTCTCCTCCATTCCCCACAGGAGACCGAGCTGTACTTCACGGATCCGAAGCAGCTTCTGGCCATCTACACTGAACTGGAGGAGCAGAACCTGTCTCTCATCCTCAACTCCCAGGAGACTGAGGAAGCAGTGGAAGAATTGAAACAGGCTATGGTGACGACGCAGCTGAAAATGTACACCAGCTCCGCAGCTGCACCCTCACCATTGTTATCAGTTCCCTCCCACCTTCTCTCTCTATCCACTTCCAACCTTTGCTCACCACTGGACTCCTGTCCTTGTCCCTGGTGCCCGTTCTCTCAGCTCCTTGAGCTCTGGATCTCCTTCACTTAACCTCTCCCCACTTTCTCGTTAAATTTCCCCCCTGTATGAAGATTTGGGTTAGACGTCCCAGTTGTATCTTCTGTTGCCCAGGCGTGGAGTTAAAAGGGTCAATGAGATGGAATCTGTTGCCCATACTTCCCTCTCACCATGCTCAAACTTTCTCCTCCTCGGGTAGGGCTCGCTGTAGGCCCTTTCAAGCTGCCGTGTAAAATGGGGTTTGCCCAGTTAATGCCCCACTCATGCGGCAGCATGAAAGGGTCTGCCCTGGTCAGTGTGGTCCTAATCCAACCGGGTCCCTGTCTTACTTCAGAGGTAGGCAGGGAGCCCAGTTAAACTTAACTAGGTGTCTTTCACCAGCAACTTGAAGAGGAAAATGGCTGACCCAGTTACTTCTGTGACGCCAGCACTTGTGTCACAGGGAAACCCCTGGCTTAAGGGCCTGCCGTGATCAGGGTGGGGGGGGGGTGAAGAGAAGGGTCACTGCCAAGGATCCTGCCAGTGACTACATCCATTTCTCTTACCTATATAACCTCACAATCTGCAGCACCTCACACTTGTTTGGAGTCAACTCCGTAAGATTTAATGATGAGTAATTAACCACTGTTGAACTGTTCTCAAAGCATAAGGGAAGTGTTGGGTGGCTAAAATGAGTTAAGAGAACTCATCAGCACTGATGGAAATGCACAGCTGAACAGGCTGGGTGAATGGCCCTCCCTCCTGTTCCATGCTTTGGGTCCCTGGCTTGTTGGGGAGGGGAATAACCCCTGCTTGGAGACAGCTGTGGTGTAACAGATTGCTTCACCTGACAGGAACTGTGAGACCGATGCCCTGAAGCAGCAGCTGAACATACTGAGCGAGGCCGTAGCCAAGGAGGAAAGCAGGGCAGCTGATCTGGAGCTCAAGGCCAAGATGTTCTCCTTCAGCCAGAGCACCATCGAGGACCAGGTACCCGAGGGTGGAGCTTTCGTTGCATTCTCGGGAACCCTTGCACTCCCTCCCCTTCCCAAGGCTGCTCTGATGGGACCTCCTGAGCCCACCAAGGATTGGGCATTGAGTGCAGGGGATACCTCTCCAAGTCACACTGCCCCATTGTCAGCCTCCCTTTCTTTCCCTGCACCAGTACTTGTCCATGGCCCCACATGGTGGTCATTACTTCTTCCTGCTCTGCTATCACTAAACCTTGGTTTAGACAGAATGTTTGACCCCAGGTGAATTTGGCCAACCTTCCCAGGATTCCCAGCTCCCGGGGAGCGGCTCACTGATGCTTTGGGAACCCCCTGTGATAACTCATTCCAGATGAGCACCACCCCTGTGTGTGGGAAAAACCTGCCCTTCGTGACCTTTGAATTTCTCCCACCCCTTCACTTTAAGAGGCCTTAGCAATGGTTCCCCTTTCCAGTCACCTTCGTGGGTCACGTGGAGGTAAAGGTTCCATTATTGTCATGTAATACTCTATTTAGAATGTAATATACATAAAATTCTTTAACTTTTGTCTATGGCAAGGCAGACAGAGTCGCCACTTTGTCAAGCAGCCCTCTCAGGCCCCAATCGAGGAGGCTCCAGAGAGGAACAAACTCACGACCTCTGGTTTACAAGACCATTGCTCTAAGCACTGAGCTATCAGAGCCTCAAGGCAAGGGTCAGTGGCAGATACCTAGGCCAGGGAGAGGGTGACGAGGGTGGTGAAGTCTGTGCTGCTGTTTCTCAGGTTTGACACTGCCAATACCAAATCAAACTGTTGGGGACACCAGGATCCAGTGGGAAAACTTGGAAGTTGTGTCAAACAAAACCAAAAACACAGAATATAATATTAGAGAGCAAGTGCTAGGTCCCCACGTGCGAGGACAAAAGCTCCAGTCCCGAGAGTCAATGGGACCCTATCTTTTCTTCTTCTATTTCCCTGTACTCTTCCTCTTCTTCTTCCTCTGGGTTGGCCATCTGTTGTTTCTTTGGTGCCCTTTCCTTCTCTTCTTTCTTGTTTCTATTGTCTTCTGTGGTCTCTTCTTGCTGCAGGTGTTCTGCAGCTGTCGTTGCCGGCTGTGGAGATCGACTCCCCAGCTGGTCCCCCCTCCCGTCGGTGTGTTTTTTATCATTCGCATCGCGCATGCGTGACTCCTCGCGCATGCGCGGTTGCGCACTTTTACTCGGCTCAGCGAGCCATTTTTGTAGTCCATTATTTACCGACCTGAGGGAGCGGGTTTCTCTCTCCGCAGCGGGCCTCTTCGGACAGGTAAGGCCTTCACCTTCTTCCTCCGTTGTCTTCTCTTCCTCTCTTCTTACCGTTGCTTTCGATTTTTCTTTTTTTGTTGCCATTTTCTTTCCACCTTTATACTCACTTTTCTTTAACTTTTATTTCTGTGCCTTTGTGTTTTCCTTTGTTTTTCCCGACTTTTCTGGAGAGGGCTGGAGTTCACTGTCCGGCCACTACTCCATCACGTGACTCCCTGAATGGGACCCTATCTTGAGGGTTAGCGGAACCCCTCCCCAGTCCTGAGGGACAGTGGGACCCATTCCCGTGCCAAGGGTCAGAGGAATCCCTCCCCTTCCTTCCTGAGAGTCAGTGAGCCCTCCCTGGTCCCGTGAAGGGTTGCACACCAGGTGTGCTTCTCCTGTGGGTCCATCGGTTTAGGTGGATGCTGATGTCAGGACAGGGAACATATTGGGATTGCTCCTATGGTCCGTGCAGTTTGGGGAGGGGTGGGCAGGTGGCAGTAGTCCAACTGCGAGAGGCCAACAGGCTGAGCTCCGAGTATGTTCAAGATTGAAACTGATGGATTCTCTGGGCTGGAGGAGAATCGAGAGTTATGAGTGTGGCGCTCAGGCCAAGGTCAAGCTGGAAGGGCCGAACGCCCTCCTTATTTCTGTTCACCCTCTGAAGCCAGATCTCCCACCCTGACCCCAGGACAAAATGCTGGAGGCTCTCGACCAGAAGGTGATGGAAGTTTACCGGTCCTGTATTGGTGTGAACGAAGCCAACATGAGCACCTTGCAGATGTTGACCAGCATTGAGAACTACCTGGAGGAGCTGTTTGAAAACCTGGAGAAGCTGCCGCGGGAGAAGGTGGAATTGGCAGAGAAGAACAAGGAGAAGGAGAGGAGGATGAGGTGAGAGAACATGGCGAGGTCTTTGAATGCAGAGCTGGAAGGTGGAGTTGGGTGGTGGCAATAGTGTCTCCTTCTAGCTCCATTCACAGAACCACCCCCCACCCCTGATCAATCATAGTTGCCTGTTGGCCTCTGCTCCTGCCCCTTCCCCTAGCCAGCTCTGCATTCACAGAACTACCCCTCCTTCGCCTCTTCACTCCTGCCCTTGTCGCCCCTCCCCCTCGCCTTTTTATTCATGCACCTATCTGCTTTTTGCTCACACCTTGATAAAAGGCTCAGGCCCGAAACACTCGTTAAACACTGCTTCCCATGGACCCTGCAGGACCTGCTGATTTCCCCCAGCATTTGTGTTTTTACTGCAGCTTCCACTGCGACCCTCTTTGTTCTGCAGGTTGAGGGAGGAGAAACTGAGGGAAGAGAAACTCCATCAAGAGGAGCGAATCCACCGAGCAATGCTGAGGTCACAAGCAGAGCACCAGAAGAAGGTACGGCTGAAGTTCCCTCCTGTCACATGGGAGTAGAGGGTTCAAACCTTCACTGATCAGGTAGAAAGACTGGAGTCACATCTACCAAAGGTAGCGTGGGGGGTGAACGTGGCAGGGCATTGATTGCAAAGTGTACAAGAGCAGAGAAGTGACAAAACTTTAGAGCATTTTGTTCAGTTCAGAAAGATGTGAAGGTTTTGCACCAGTGTAGAAGTGATTCCAGGGACTGGAAATTCTGTGGAGAAAGTGTCCCCATTGGACCAGCAGAGGTTTTGTGGGCATTAAGTGGCTGGGGTTGGGAAGCAGTGTTTTCATCCAAATGTAGGCTGTGGGTAGACGGTGGGGCGGTAGGACCTGTTCTGACTGTGGGCCAGTCGAGACTCAGAGCTGAATGCTCTGCTGTGGCCTTGTATGATTCTGGTTAACAGATGCCAGTGAACTCTAATGCTTTTTCTGCTCCTCTGCAGACGGGTCGGAAGTTGGTGTATCGATCAGAGCCCCCATTGATGAAAGAACTGCAGAAGCAAGTCCCGGAAACGACTGACCAGCAGCAAGAAGAGGCCGATTATTACTTCAGCCTTTAAATGGCATGGACTGGGAAGGAATGGCGAACACACTCGCATCTTGAGTGCTCTGCTTACTGAATGGAGCTGATCAGACCAGCCACTTTCACAAAGCATCAACTAACTTCTGCCCAGGACCCACCCGCTGTGCGGCCTAACCAGCGCTGCGGGGAGACTACCTTCCCTGCAGGATTCCTTCGCCTGTCATGTAGATCTGAAGATTTTTAATCCCTGCAACAGTGATAGTTATTAAAATTAAATGTATCCATCTCTTTCAGAAGTTGGTTCTCTTGTCTCTCAGTGAATTAAAACCAGGCTTGGAGTTGATCGAGCCTCTTCTACTCCAACACTAAGCTATCCTTCCACTTGGCTTCTCTGTCGAGGAACAATCTCAAACCTGAACATTATTAATCCCTTTGTGGCCGATTGAAACATCTCACCTGGTCACCCCTTCACTTTCCATACTCCAGCAACACAATTGTAATTAAAATCCAGTGGGGGGGGGGGGGGGGGTATACAACATCTGTAGTTGTTTTTTCCAATTTCAGTTTGCTGATTAATCTGAGCCCTGGAGTCTGCCCTTGGTCTGAATAGAATGAGTCCAATGTTCTCATCATTTAATAAGTAAAAGCCTTATTTTCTTTTCACCTCAGTAGGAGAGAAGTACAGAATAAACCAAAACTTGACTCCTTCACGAGGAATGATGGCCCATACACTTTGATCAGTCCTTGGGGGGGGGGGGGGGGGGGGGGGTGGGTGGGTGGGTAGGTATTGCTGAAAAAAAGGTTGAGAATGCCTGATCTTAAATCATTACTATACCATAGAAAAAGCAGCCCCAGCACTGACCTGTGGAACACTTCTAGCAACTGGCAGACAACCAGAATATGATCCCTGTATTCCTGCTAATCAGCCAATGCTCTACCCATGCTAATATGTTTCCTGTTGTACCATAGGCTCTAGTTAAGTTGCCTAGTGTGCAGCACCTTGTCAAAGGCTCTATGAAAATCCAAATACACAACATCCAACGCATCTCAGGATTGAAGGGTGTCCACTTAGAACAGAAATGCATAGGAATGTCTTCAGCCAGAGGATGGTAAATCTGTAGAAATTGATGCCACAGCAGTTGTGGAGGCCAGGTTAATGAGTGCATTTGAGAAAGAGATTGATAGATTTTGGGCATCTCCCAAGGCATCAAAGGTTATGGGGAGAAGGCCAGGCAGTAGGGCTGAGTGGGAAAGTGGATCAGCTCATGATTGAATAGTGGGGTAGACTCAATGGGCTGAATAGTCTGGTTTTATCTTCTTTATTCAGTCTACTTGTCACTTCAAAGAATTCCAATAGGTTTGTCAAACAGGATTTTCCCTTAAGAAAACCATGCTGGCTTTGGCCTATCTTGTCATGTGCCTCCAAGTACTCCAATACCACATCCTTGACAATCGACTCTCAATATCTTGCCAACCATTGACATCAGGCTATCCAGTCTCCAGTTCCTTCCTGCTGCCTTCCTCCCTCCTTCAATAGTAGGGTGACATTTGCAATTTTCTAGTGCTCCGGAACTGTGCCAGAGTCCATTGATTCCGAAATGCCTCCACAATTTCTACAGCTACTTCTTTTGAAACCCAAGATACAATCCATCTGGTCCCGGACATTTCTCCACCCTTAGTCCTTTCAGCTTTCTTTGCATCTACTCCCTTGAAACATCACTTGCACCCCCTGACATCCTCTGGCACAACTGCTGTCTTCCACAGTGTGGCAAAATACTCATTCAGTTCCTCTGCCATCTCCTCGTCTCCCATTATTATTTATCTGCTGGCATTTTCTAGTGGTCCTATGTCTACCCTCATCTCTTGCATTTTTATATGAAGTGTATTTGGGCAGCACTGGCTCGTGGGCCAGAAGGACCCGGATGTCAAAATTTAAATTTAATCAAAACACTTGAAGAAACTTTTTGTGTCCTCTTTTATATTATTTGCTGGCCCATTTTCATACCTCATCTTTTCCCTCTTTATGATTTTTTTAAGTTACCTTCTGTAAGTTTTTTTTAAACTCTCCATCTTTTATCTTCCCACTAATTTATGTTTCCTTGCACGTCCTCTCTTTTGATTTTTTTTACAAGCTTTGACTTCCCTTGTCAGCTGCAGCTGTGACATTTTTCCATCCTCTTTTTCAAATATATTTATCCTGCACCTTCCTCATTTCTTGCAGAAACCCCATCCATTGTTGCTCTGCCATCTTCCCTACTAGTTCCTCCATCCAATCTACATTGACCAGTTCTTCTCTCATGCCACTGTAATTCCCTTTACGCCACTCAACTATCGACACATCTGGCTTTATTTTCTCCTTGTTGAATCTAAAATCAAACTCCCATCAAAGAGTAATCACTGCCCCTAATGGTTCCTTTACTCTCTGATCAGCTCTGGTGCATGACACAACACCCAATCCAGTGCAGCTGATCCTCAAGTGGACTCATCAACGAGCCACTCTTAAAAACCCTTCTTGTCGGCTTTCTGCAAAATCTCTCCCTTGAGACCCAGGGACTACCTGGTTTTACCAGTCTACTTGCATGTTAAAATCCTCCTTAACTACCATAACATTGTCCTTTCTGACTCGCCTTTTCTATTTGCTGTTGTAATTTATTGTCCACGTGCCAACAGTGTCTTTTTACCCTTGACATTTCGTAACTCAACCCACAATGGTTTGAGATCTTCTGATCCTATGTCACCTCTTTCTGATGATTTAATGCAGTTCCTCTCCAACAGAGCCACTCTGCCCCCCCCCCCTTCTGCTTACCTGCCTATCCTTTCAAAACACTGTGTATCCATGGACATTAAGCTCCCAATGACTCCGTACCCGACAATCTGTAGCTGTACAAAATGGTCGCCCACTTTATTTCTTGTGCTGTGTGCATTTAAACTCAAAACCTTTAGCCCTTGTTACTTTTTTTGACTGCTGTTTCATTGCAGCTCATCCCCATGGCTGCAATTTTGCCCTATCTGCCTGTCCTTCCACAGTAACTCCCTACCAGCTGTCCCTACACGTGTGTCAACCTTGGCCTCTTCCCTGTGGTTCCCATCCCCTGCAAATCTGATTTAAACTCTCCCCCCCCCTCAGCATTGGCAAACTCCCTGCCAGGATATTAGTTCCCCTTGAGTTCAGGGGCAACCCATCCCACTTGTACAGATCACCCCCAGAAAAAAATTCCAATGACCCAAGAACTTGAAACCCTGCCTCATCTCCACAGCCACACATTTGGCTGCTCCGTCTCCACTCTGCAACCACTCAGAAACATACTGGACCTGAGCACCGGGAGGCAACACCCTGTCCTGGAGTCTCTTTTGCAGCCAGAGAATCTCCTACCTGTTCCCTTATCGAGTCCTCTGTGACTATCCTCCTACCTGACTTCACCCTTCCCTTCTGAGGCTGAGACAACCATGATGCTATTGGTCTGGCTGCTGTCTTGCCCAGATTGGATACTGCTGAGGGGATGACCTAAGGGGTAAACTTGTTGCTGAAGGGAATGGCCACAGGGCCATCCACTGCACTGCCTGCCTGCTCCCCTTCCCTCTACTGTAACCCAGCTCCCTCCTCCTTGTGAGCTATGATTGCCTTCCTGTAACTCCTGTCAGTTATCCCTCAGCTTTCCAAATGATCTTCAGTTCATCCAACTTCAGCTCCAATTCCCTGATACAGTTTGGAAGGAGTTCCAGCTGGATGCAATTATCACAGATGAAGTCACCAGGGACACTGACTATCCACAGAGCAAGTCCCTGTCCTGGCTGCCATTCCCACTGTCAATAAAACTGAAAAAAATAATAAAACCTGTGTGTCCTTGCATAATCCTTTCGTTCCTCAACAGGGTTGTCCTTACCTCAGCTCCCTGAAGTTTCTCAAGACAAAACTTCAAACCCTCACTCCTCTACTGGGCCACACCGCTTGAGCTTTCCTTCCCTTCATTTCCTACAGCGAATTAGCCAATGAGATATTTAAACAACTACTTACCTTTCCCGTGTTTTTTAAAACACTCCTTTTTCGCAGTACCCAACAAGATTCAAACTAGTTGTGTCATCTGGAAACTTGATTCTGTTGGAGCTGAACCTGGCAGAACATTTGAGGCAGCAACCTGAACAGTAGTGGGCTGAGCCTGCAGCCCTGAGGTCCACCAGTGTCATGGGGCTTGAGGTTTTTGTGGCCTTTGAATCAAGAAGTCCAGAATCCAGTTGAGAGGGGTACTGAATCCCAGCAAGGACAGTTTATCTACCAGCCTTTCAGGTACAATTGTGTCCCGCGAGTCACCATGGTGTCCAAGGACTCAGCTGAGGATGTGAAGGATGACACCAGGTATCGAAACAGCTGTGGATGAGTGTGTCGACTCCAATTCGTTCGTTCGGGAGTTTCCCCAACCAAAAGCCCCTGGATGAATAATGAAAGCCAGATCACAAGCATTTAAGCCGTGAGCTCCAGATGGCTACAGAAGGAGCAGGCACCATCTGGGCGAAGAGAGTTTCAGGATGAAATAGATACCTGACAGCTCTGGCAGGGCCTAAATGACATAAGAAATAGGAGCAGGAGCTAGTCATTTGGCCCGTCGAGCCTGCTCTGCCGTTCAATGTGATCATGGCTCATCTCCTGCCTTTTCCCCATATTCCTTAATTCCCCCGACTATGTAGAAATCTATCCAACCTTGTCTTAAATATATTTACTGAGGTCACCTCCACTGTTTCAATAGGCAGCAAATTCCAGATTGACCTCCCTTTGGGAAAAGCTGTCATTCCTCATCTCTGCCCTAAATTTACTACTCTAAATCCCCTAGTTCTGGTCTCCCCTATCGATGAAAACAACTTACCTACCTCAATCTTATCTATGCCTTTTATAATTTTATACGTTTCTGTAAGTTCCTCTCATTCTTCCAAAATCGAGTGAGTACCGACCCAGACAACTCAATCTCTCCTCATGGGTTAACTCCCTCATCTCTGGAATCAACCTGTTGAACCTCCTCTGCATCACCTCTAAAGCCAGTACATCCTTCCTCAAGTACAGACGAGAACTGCATGCACTTTATACAAATATAAAAAGTTTTACTGACTGTTTTTATGTTATACTAATCTTTCTCATTATCTACTTTCCCTCTCCTTATTGCTCACTTCATGGTTCTTTTTTGCTTTTTAAAGTTTTCCCAATCTTCTGGTTTCCCACTGCTCTTGGTGACTTTTAACACGAGCTTTAAGTTTGATGCCTTCCTTGATCTCCTTAGTTATCCAAGGCTATCTGTCCCCATCCTTACTGTCCTTGCTTTTAACTGGAATATACTTTTGATGAGCATCATGAAAAATCTCTTTGAAAGTCTTCCACTATTTGTCAACCATCCCTCCATATAGCCTGTGTTCCCAGTCTACCCTGGCCAACTCCTTCCTTGTCCCCTTGTCGTTTCCCTTGTTTAGGCATAACACACTAGTTTTAGACCAAACTATTGCATCCTCCATTCCTGTGAGAAACTCAGACATATTGTGATCACTTTCTATCTACAAGATAGTAAATTTTACCTGCTTCATTGCACAGAACCTGATCCAAGATAGCACGTTCCTTTGTAGATGCACATATACATTCTCTGAAGTCCTCTTCAAGTTGCCTTGACCAACCTGATTCACCCAGTCTACGTGCATGTTAATGTCTCCCACAGTAACTGCTGTTCCATCGCCACATGCCTCTAATATTTCTTCGTTTATTGCCTGTGTCACTGTAATGTTATTGGGTAGTCGATAGACAACTCCCACTCATGATTTCTTTTTCCCTTTACTATCTGTAATCTCTACCTAAATGGACTCAACATTTTGCTCCTAAGATCTTGCATCATCTCTCTCTATTGCCCTGATCTCATCCTTAACTAAGAGTGCTCCCCCACCTCCCTTACCTTCCTTATTACCTGATATCCTTGGATATTTAATTCCCAATCCTCTCCACTCTGAACTCAAGTTTCTGTGATGACCACTAAATCATACCCCCTTGCCACAAGTTCACTGACCTTTTTGAGTACTGTAATTTAGGTAAACTGCTTGTGCCTTTAAAATCTGGCAATCTTTGCCTCTTTTGTACTTGATTTTTATCCCCTCTACTCTGGCTTTTCTCTTTAACTTTTGCTTTTACTTTTTCCACCCTCTTTTACTTCATCCATTCCTCTCTAATCTGTTGAACTCACCCCCCTATTATTTAGTTTCAAGCCCCGTCCACAGTCCGAGTTGTGCGATTCACCAGAATCCAGGCTCCATCATGGTTCTGATGGAGCCCATCCATTTTGAACAGGTCCTTCCTTCCTCTGCACTGGAGCCAATTTCCCATGAATTGGAACCCACTTCTCTCACACCAATCCTTGAGCCAAGTATTTAACTCTCTAATCTTCTCGACCCTGTGCCAATTTGCACGTGACTCAGGTAGTAATCCAGAGATGACCACATTTTTGATAACCTGGTTCAAAACCAAATCCAGTACAATAGGAAATTGGAAAGCTTCACTTCTAGATGAACTCAATAGAACCGCTGCACACCCTCATGCACCCTGATAATCCACTCTTGCTCTTATCAGAGGATGACATGCAGGCTGCCTTCAGGAGAGCGAAATCAGAGAAAAGTATCTGGTCTGGACAGAATACCCGGCTGAGTATTAAAAACCTGTCCTGACTAACTTGCCAATGTATTCAGATACCAGCATCTTACTCCAGCAGGGTGTGGGACCAATCGAACCAATGCCCCAGGGAGTGGAGTAACCTGCCTAAATAACGATCAACCAGCAGCACTTGGATCAACAGTGAGGAAGTGTTTTGAGAGGCTGGTGATGAAGCAGATCAGCTCCTGTCTGAGCGGCAACATGGATCCATTTCAGTACGGTAGCAACAGCTCTTCGATGGATGTCATCTCACCGGCTCTACACAAAGCACTGAAACATCTGCACAGCAAAGATGCCTACATCAGGATGCTCTTTATCCACTGCAGTTTGGCATTTAACACCATCATCCCCTCAAAACTGATTAGCAAACTCCATGACCTGGCATTCAATGCACCGCCCTGTAGTTGGATCCTGGATTTCCTCACCTCCAGACCACAATCAGTGAGGATTGATAAGAACATCTCCACAATCTCCATCTTTACCGGAACACCATAGGGCTGTGATTTTGTCCCCCTGCTCTACTTACTATACACCTATGACTGGCTCGGAATGACACCACCATCTATAAATTCGCTGGCAATACCTTAGTAGTAAGTTGTGTAAAAAGTAGCTATGAGTCAGCATTCAGGCGGGAGGATGAAAACCTGGCTGAACGGGGCACCAATAACAACCTCACTCTATGTCACCAAAACTAAGGAGCTGATTGTTGATTTCAGGAAAGGAAAGCCAGAGGGATACAATCCAGTCATCATCGGGGGATCAGAGGTGAAGAGGGTGAGCAAGTTTAGGTACTTGGGAGTCACTATCCCGGAGGATCTTTCCTGGACCCAACACACTAATGGCATCCTGAAGAAAGCATGTCAGCGTCTACTTCCTCAGGAAATTGCGGAGGTTGGGTATGACATCAAAAACCCTGGCAAATTTCTACAGATGTGTGGTGGAAAGTGTGCTGACCGGCTGCATCACAGTCTGGTCTGGAGACACCAATAACTCTGAACAGAAATCCCTCCAAAAGGTAATGGACTCAGCCCAGTGCATCAAAGGCAAAATTCTCCCCACGATCAAGAACATCTGCAGGGAACACTGCCATTAGAGAACAGCAGCAATCAAGGATCCCAGCACATGCTCTGTTCTCGCTGCCGCCATCAGGAAAGAGGTATCGGTGCCACAAGACTCCCACCACCAGGTTCAGGAACAGCTGCCACCCCTCCACCATCAGACTCCTCAACCACAAACTCAATCAGTCTCATTTAAGGACTCCTACCTTTGCACTATTGCACTTTGTTTACAGTAATTTGTTTATAAGTGTACATTGTGTACAGTTTTGTTTGCACTACCAGTAAGAGGTAATTCTGCCTCGCCTGCAGGAAAAAGGAATTTCAGGGTTGTATGTGATGTCATGTATGTTCTCTGACAATAAATCTCAAATCTGTTAAAATGTATTATTCTGCCCACCAGGACTGAAATCGTAAGTTAGAAATTCTGAGACACAGAGGATGACTGGACTTCTCACTGGCACCTTAATCCATCCCCATGCTCTGTCTACATCTCCAGACAGGTTCCATTAACACTAGCTAACTTGAACAGAGTGAGTAGGACTCAGGCCTGTTCTTCGTGACACACAATGGTCACTTCCTGCCGAATCCCACTATCGTTTAATAAACATCGTTAATGTTATTATGAGATGTTAACCGGTCAATAGAAAATGTCGGACGAAGTTTTACCATCCATTCCACAGGCCAAAGGAAACTAAAATCTTACCTCCCAAGTAAGCAGAGAAAACTAGTTATGATTCTGAAGCAAAGATGTTGCTAGGAGACAGCATACAATATGTTAAACAAAAAGCCAAAGACAAGTGGCGAGCATGAAGCACATTTTAACCCCTACACTCATCCTAGAATGACTTTATTGTTGTCCACATGCACCAAAACAGGCCTGGATCCTGTTCTCTCGAGTTGGGTGGAAGCTGAGAAACAGGGTTGGGCTACATTACCCAGATTGGTGGTGCAGACATGAAGCACAAGGATGAATTAAGATTCATAATTCCGTTATTGCCATGTAATAGTGCAGAACATGTAATATTACACGAAATGGCCTTCTGCCTGTCATAAGCAAAATCACCATTAGTGTCACCCAGCACCCCTCACAGTAAAAAGAGAAAAGTGAGTCCCTTCATTCACTGTGTCCATGGATTTGCCTCCATTGCTTCTGCAGCACTTGAAGCCGCAGAGTCCTGTTCGATTCATCGGCAACCTGAGCTCTAGACCCAAACCTTTTGCCACGATCAGGAAGCCTTTAGCACCCGAGGCCCTTCAGAAGCCCTTCTTGACCACAGCATCCCCTCAAATCCTGGCTCCAATACTTGCTTCCCACGAGCCAGTCTCCTGCTGTCCAGAGTCTATAAGGGTCCCTCAGCCACCAAACCCCCTCGCTGGTCTGCCACTGTGGTCACTGTCCTGTAATGTTGTCTCCTGTTTTTCCTTCTCTACGGTGGGGCTGTTCTCCTAGTTTCTGGTGCCCTGCACCAGTCCACTGCTCCCCTGGAATCTGCAACCTTTCACAGCTGCTGCTGTGCACAGGTGCCATCATCTTGTTCAGAATCTGTAACTTTCCACTACTTTAATAATGCAAGACATTTTTCATTGCATGTACACAGGTCTCGGAGTAATGGGGAAATGTGAAATGTAACGAAGATGCTTTGTGGACTGTTACTCTGTATAAGATGATGTCTGTACTGTTTAACTGTGCTTTTATACCTTTACCAAGACTGCTGAGAACCTTCTGAAAGCCCTGCCTAGAATCCACAGATGCATTTCCCCCATGTTCTTTCCTGATTACCAGCCCCAAGTTTAATCAAGACAGTTATGAATCTGTGCAGATTGTCCCTGATTAATCTGCAGGTTTCCAACTGAAGGCTTATTCTGCATGTCTTAATTCATTCAAATGATTTGTCCAGCTGCAGTTTAAACTAACTGGCCTGTAACTTGGTTATTAATATCCATGTCTTACTGTTCTCCAGTCTCTGGAACAAAGGACACCATTTGACCTGCTGAGTTTCTCCAGCATTCTGTTTTTACTTCAACCACGATGACTGCAGATTTGCATGTTTTACCTGACTACTGCAGCATTTTGTTTGGTCCCCTGCTGACATTTTGTCCATATCTCGATGAAGGGCTCAAGCTCGAAATGTTAGTAATGTATCTTTATCTTTGCTATATAAAGTACCCTGTTTGACCTAAAAAGTTTCTTCAGCATTGTTTTTTTTTACTTCAACTGTGGTGTCTACAGACTTTCATGTTTTACATCTGGAACCTGTTCTTTGACCAGGATTCACTTTATAAATGTTACTGCAATTCGCAATTAAGATTGTATACTTATTGTAAGCAAGAATGACATACACATTAGAATACAATTACATCTGACCAAATTGCTTTGATTACATAAACTGAATTACCTTATTCTACACCCCCCCCCCCCCCCTCACCCCCGCCAATGGATGGGCTCCCTCTTTCTTTGCCAAATGTCCCTGAAGAAGTGGAGTGAGATCTCCACGTGGTACTGGGACACTGGGTGCTCCCACTCTGTCACTGACCTGCATGTCCCAAGCAGCACGTAATCTTTGGCAAAACAGCTGTGGAGGCTTGGACCAGCACAGGATCCTGAACATTAGTGATGTTGGGGGTGAATGCCGTCTGCTCCAGGGGATGACAGTAACTGCCCAGCCTTTTCTTTTTGTTGTTGCAGTTTTCTGCTTATTTTGGTAGCTTAGATGAGGTTCTAATAACATTCTTCTCTTTTTTGAATATTCCAAATTGAGGAGAAAGGGATAACATTGTTCACTAGGTTATGTTATACGTGGTCTTATGTATTGCAATATATTGATGTTTCTGTTTTTACCATTCAATTCTGGATTCTATTCTCTTTGTGTATTGTTTACTGTAATAAGAGAGTGGCGTGTGTGCCAGAGGAAGGGGTAGAGGCAGGGACAATTACAATGTTTAAAAGACTTTTAGACAGGTACATGAATAGGAAGGGTTCAGAGCAGGTGATTGCCAAACATTTTTGGGCTGTCGCCACCTTGGCTTCCAGGCCACATCCCTAGCACCCCCACACAGATATTAGGTCTACTGAAAATTTACAACTAATCTAACACTATAAACAAGCATGTGTATTTCACAAATAAAACTTAAAACTTAGTAAATCAATTTATTTAGTAATATTAAAGGGTCCTGAGTGATTCCCATCCCGGCCAGTCACCCCCAACCCCCTTCTCATCTGACAGAGAGTGCATAATGAGCATTGCAGGCTGAGTTTGTCAGAAACATCCAGATCATCCTGTTTCCTCACCACCCCCTTGGATCTATCCACCACCTGCGTTTGGGGGGGTGGGGGCACAGCACACTTTGGGAATGACTGGTTTAGAGGGATATGCGCTGAATGCAATCAAATGAGACAAGAATGAGTAGACAGTTGACAGGGACGGTGGGCGGAAGGGCCTGTTCCGTGCAGTAGAGCACGACGATTCTCTAACCCTCGTTCGGTGATAATAGATAGAAAAGATGACTGCATGGCTTTACTGTCAAAGTTCCAGTAACCCACGTGAGGCAGAGGTTGCATCAGTGGAAGTGGATCTGGAGACTGCTGCTGTTAATAAGTTTCTCTGCAGTATCCATGAAGATACCTCCTCCATATCCCCACCTCGTTTTCACTGTGAAAACCTCCTACTTTGTTCATCTTACTGCTGAGCACAGCTGGTTACGTGCTACCCTGCTACACCCCAACTAGCTGCTGCTATACACAATTTGGGCCAAGTTGTCACTCTCTCCTCCCAATGCCCGCAGGGCTAAAACCCAGAGCCCAGGCAACCAACTCACCACATCTGATCAATCATCGACGACTCTGACACAGTGCCAAGGTGAGGGAGTGCATGCTATCTGCTTCGCTTCCCCATCAGATGGAAAGCTAAGAACGTGCTGACATGGAGAATACTTGCGACGAGCATCGAAAAGCAACCGCCTGCAGATTCTGGAAAGCTGAACAAATAGAAAATGCTGGAGGTTCTCAGCAGGCCAGGCAGCCTCTGTGGGGAGAGAAACTGTTAAACACTGAGAAACCAAGTGAATGTTAAGTTGCTGGGGAGAGGGGGGGGGGGGGGGAAGACAGAGAAGAGGGGACATCAATGAGCACATTCGGTTGACACAATTCCTGCTGGCATCATCCAAGGGAAGGTGATTAACCACACACTTCAACTGGACAAACTGCAGCAGACTCTCCAGGTTGCTGTTCAGTCCCCTGGGTCTGAAAGCTTCACGATCACTTACTGGCACAAACTTTTCACGTTAAGGTTTATAAATAAAAATTCTTCAACCATCACTGCCAATAACTGAAGTCAAACGGGGAAATCCCATTTATTTTTTTTCGTACAAATCTGCTGCCTAGCAGGAGCTTGGGTCATGATGTTGGAACCCTTAACAGAGAAAAAAGTTAAGTTTCAAAATTGTAAGTGGAAACCAGAGTAACCTGTCAGTGCAGTCATCGCTGAGGAGCAAGTGTGCTCAATCCAATAATTTTAGTGCAAAAATTAAAAACCGCCAGAGGCAATCTATTCTGTTCTTGCTGAGATTTAATGTACAGTGAATGTACGGTGCACACTCTCTCCACTCTCCCCCCCCCCCCCCCCACCAAACATGGAGAGACAGTAGATGCACACATTCACTTACAGCCGTTCACTCAATGTTCCTCTGTCAAATATTCCTTAGAAATGTACAAAATAAATAAATATACATACTATACAATATATATTTTTTTAAAAATATACATATTTAAAGGTTAGCAGTGACTGAGCCACCACTGTGCAAGGTTTGCTCTCAAGGTGAAATGCCCACGGATGAGTCCAAACCATGCTCCACGGTGTCGCTCACCGAGTGGTCAGCTCTCCCACTATTCAAACTTCATTGCAGCAGAGGTCAGACAGATATACATTCCTGGGCTCCAGAGATGCTCCAGCTGCTCAACGATCTCTTGCTCACTTCTTTTCTGGAATGGAGCCAGAAGGTCCAAACAGACTCACTTCCGAGGGCTTTGTAGTCTTAGTTACACAGACCTTCTGAGGACAGGGAACCGTGAAATAATTTACGGATTGTGCAGCAGAAATATGACTTTGTCCAGAAAGGCACCTCATTTCTAGTTCTCCTTGGGCAACCTGCTTTAAAGGCAGATGATGTTCAGATACTCAGTGCTCAACTCCAGACATTATTTGAGCTGGGTTACCCAATTGTCCAACCTCGAGCCGTGCACAGGAAGAGATGATGATCAGCACTCCACACGCAGTCTCGCTCAGAGCAACACATCGTACTCCCTCACTTCTGCTGTTCCTTAGAAATGGCACCTGGACTTGCTGATCACACACCCGTCTTTTGGGTCTCCAGTAGCAGCAGTTATTCCTGATGCTGACCCCATCCCAGGAACCCAATGTCTTTGGCTCACGGTTCGACTATCCCTCTTGCACTGTGGGGCAGAAACAAGGCCTTTGATCATGCTTTTCAGTGGCTATTTTATGGAATGCCATCACCGGCTGTTCCAGAGCAAGTATGTGCCAGATCCCGTCCCATGTTTGATTGGCAGCCATGGAATCAGGGCTCTGCTACTCCAAGTCTTGAAGGTTTATTGTGCTCCCTGTGAATTGGGAATTGCTGGAGCTGTCGTCTTCAGCTGATGGGTTAGGCTCCTATGGAGATTAAAGCCATGATTTAATTAGTCCAAGTGTTAAAGGGTATGGGGAAAAGGCAGGAGAACAGGGTCGAGAGGACAAACATATCAGTCGTGATTTGAATGGATAATTCGATGGGCTGAATTGTCATTTTGATCCTAGTCCTATGGTCTTACTTGCATTAACTATCTTTGGCTAAAAGTAGCCGGTGTCAACCACCATGGTTCATTATCCACATGCCCGCCCTACCACGCCGCTCTTGCCCAACTGAGCACGAGGCTGCAAGGCCAGCAACAGCTCAGCAGGACTCCTGACGTGGAGTAGAGGCAAGTTCTCCCAACCCTGAGGGACTGTGCACCATTGAACCCTAACCCAACTCCCACCACCCAAGAGTACTTTTGGAATTCATGGCAAAAATGCTAATTGTGGGAAAGGAGAAGCCGAGGGCCCCCCTCCCCCCGACTTTGTCTTTGAAGGTACAAAAGGGTTTGATCAGACATCTGTGATTGGGAGTGGGGGGAGATACAGGAAGCAAGAAACAAGCAGAAAAGAGAAGGGTTACAGCCAGAAAGTGGGGTTAGCTGTCGCAGAGGCAGCCAATGAGTGACAAACTCAGTCCGCAGCTCTGGGGAACCAAGACTAGTGGATTTGTGGCTTTGGACCATAAAGGCCCTGATACTCCACACAAGCCTCCTCTCATCCTGCCCTCCCCACACATCCTTCTGCACCCGGCCACCAGCAGGTGGGTTTAAGCAGAAGCTGGATAAACACATGGACAATGAAAAACGGGGATTTTCTTTGCAGGAGGGTGAGTGATGAAGAGTTATGGTGCACAGAACAAGCACTGAGCCCTGGGCTGAATGGGTAGATTCAGTGGTAACTCTGCTCTCAGCCTGACACACATCCCACACCTCTTTCCAGTTTCAGATGTTTGAAATTCAAATGTCTTCTTAACACAAGAAATGGAAGCAGGACTAGACCATCTATCCCATGTCAAGCCTGCTTGGATACACAACACTCAGCCCCTCAAAATCATTCATGTATATCGTGAACAGATGCAGGCCCAGCATCACTTTCACTGGTGCTCCACTAACCACTGACTGCCAACCAGAGATACCCCCATTTGTCCCGACTCTTTGCCTTCTATTGGTTAACCAACCCTTTATCCACGCTAATACATTTCCCCCAACCCTGTGCATCTTTCTCTAATGCAGGAGTCTTGTGCAGCCCTTATCGAAAGCCTCCTGGAAACCAGAGTATGCCACATTCACCTGTTCCTTTCTATCCACAGTGCTTGTCACATTTCAAAGAATTCCAGTAAATGATTTAAATATTTTCAGACAGACTTTAAAAAGATCTCATCTAAATTACAGAACGACCAACAAAGCCAGCTTGAAATCTATAAACAGCGCTGCTCAAACTCAGGCTCCAGAGCTGGAGGTGTGCATTCTCCACAATTCCACTGGTTGTTTTAACAGGAACTACCTAATGCCGCAAGCCTGCACCACCATTTGATACCTTCACTATACAGAATAGCATTGCATCAACAACTTCCAGGGAAGGGATTTCAAAGATTCACATCCCAGAGGGAAGAAATTCCTTATCATCTTGAGGCTCAGCCCTTGTACCGACACTGTGCTCTCTCACACAAGACACCTTCATTGAGGGGAAGGGGGTGCATGCTCAAGACACCGATCCCACCAGCACCCATCAATCATTCATTCTTAACGAGATCACCTGAACTCCAGATCCAATCAGTTCAATTGTTCCTTGAATGGCAACCTCTTTTTCCCAGAAATTAACATAATCAACCTTCAAAGACAAGACTCAAAAGTCTTACTTTTTTCGAGAAGTTACCTGTCAACCAGCCCTTCACTTCATGACCCTAGATCAGCCATTCTCAACGCAACAGGGGCCACAGCACATTGAAAGTGGTGGGGGGGGGGGGAGGGGGACGGGGGAGGGAATCCACAGACTGAAATAATAACATTTTTTTAAAATGTAGTCGGTAGGAGAGAAATGTGAAGAAGCCAACTAAACTTGACTGCTTGGCAGGGAAGGGGCCCATAAACTTTGAGCAGAGCCCTAAAGGAGCCATAGTCAAAAAATCGGTTGCGTTTTATATTGCTGAGTGGGTCGGCAAGTTTAGGCTCGACTTAGCACAGGTTTGAGGAACAAGATAAACAAAGTCAAACCATCCACAAAACAGACTGCTTCCACAGCAGGCACTAGACCAAATGCTCCCATATAATTTATTACTTGGCTGTGGGCATTGCTAACAAAGACAGGCTCCGGAGCTGGAGGTGTGCATTCTCTACAATTCCACTGGGTGATGGCACTGGGCCTTCTTGACGATGAGTAAAGTTCTGATATAATGGTCAGCAATTATTTTAGAGGGTGGGTCTGCTTGGAACAAACATAGTGCAGGGGACAGGCTTTGCTTTGAGGGGACTTTAGTTGCTTTCCAACTTTAGGGTTACTGTTACTGGGACTAATATTTTCTTTACTTTTTTTCTTTCTTTCCAAGGTACCCCACATTTTTATCAGATCATATTGCATTGATATTTTATTATAAAAAAGGAAAATCTAAACCCACTACCAAGAAAGAAGCTGTTTGGCTAAAAAAAAAAGACAGAATTCTTATCAGAGAGATAAATTACCTCCTTAGTCAACATTTCTAGCTTCATAACAAATCAAAGATTAGAAAAGAGAGATCAACATTTTAAATGTAGGTTTTTAAAAAAAAAATGTAGAATCTAAATGCTCAACCAGCCCAGTAGCCCAGCCACCATGTTGCACTTCTGAACCATGGAATCAATGTGGTTATTCCTGATACAAAACAAAGTAGAGGTTGAACCTCTAATCCAGTGACATTGGGACCTGAAAATGCTGGTAAACAGAAATTGACACCCAAGGGTAAAGGTTCCATTATTGTCACGTACTACTAATTTTGAATGTAACATACATGAAATTCTTTAACTTTTGTCGACCGTAAGGCAGACAGAGAGTCGCCACTTTGTCCAGCGCCCCTCACAGAAACCTACAGCAACCTACACCCTCCAAGTACTGACCAGCCCTGTGCCTGCTTACCTTCTGAGATCAGACACTCCCAGGTGTATATAGGCTATAGGAAACCCCCTACATAAACCTATCAAAAGTAGAACAAATCTTAAAACAGGAAATAATACTGTGGAGCGGCACAGCGCCAGCAATTGGGACTGGGATTCGATTCCTGCGCCGTCTGTAAGGAGTTTGTACTAATGGCGGCAGATTCAAACTTGCTAGACCATGGGAGTTTCCGGACCACAGAGTGCCAGATAAGAGAGTTACAACCTGTACTGAAAATACTCATCAGGTTGGGCACACAGTTTCCGTTGACCCCAGTATGTGCAGACTTTCCTATTTAATTCTGTTTCAAGTACTTGATCCCTCATCAGAATCCTTCAGGTCCTGACAGGGTCTTTGACTGGAATGTTAACAAAGTTTTCTCTCCACAATCATGCCTGACCACCGTTTTCTGGTTTAAGTTCAGGATTTGCTCTCTATCAGCGGAACATTTTGCCACACTCCTCCTTTTCGCTTTTGGACTAAAGAAAGAACTAGTCAGAGGAGCCACTTCAAGGGAATGAAGGGATATGGCAAACAAAAGGGCTTTGGATCATTGAGCCAGGTTTTAATCATCTGGACTCCTCCCCCTGCCAGTGTTCTTTATTCTGACGTCTTCCTGCTCTTTGCTTATACCTTGAAGAAGGGCTCGGGCCCGAAACATCGGTAATATATCTTTACCTCCTATGGACACTGAGACCGGCTGAGTTCCTCCAGAATTTCTGTGTTTTTACTAAAATCACAATATCTGCAGACTTTCATGTTTCACTCCATTTGGCCCATTGCGCCCGTGCTAGAGAAATTTCAGCTTCAACACCTACTCTTAGACCAAAGGTCCCGAAATGTCTGCTCATTCAAGCATTGAACCAGATCATTTCCAAATGTTTCTGCTGAACATTTTCAAACAACATGTTCCATTCACAATTCATATGTAAACACATGTCCCCTCTCCTCCCCTGCTCATCCTCTGCCGGTGTCCCTCAGGCAAATACTACTCCAGAGAATGAAAACTATTTCTCCAACCTTTTAGTTTAAATTTCCTATTAATTCTCCCCTTAACCTTCTCTAAACTAAGGGC
Organism: Narcine bancroftii; assembly: GCF_036971445.1. Lineage (NCBI taxonomy): Eukaryota > Metazoa > Chordata > Chondrichthyes > Torpediniformes > Narcinidae > Narcine > Narcine bancroftii. The sequence continues at coordinate 209,787 of NC_091473.1, forward strand.
AACCCTTAGACCACAAGACATAGGAACAAAAATAGGCTATTCAGCCCATCAAGTTTTCCCTGCCATTTAATCATGAGCTGATCCATTTTCCCCACTCAGCTCCACTGCCCAGCCTTCTTCCCATTATTTTTGATACCCTGGCTAATAAAAAACTTATCAATCTCTGCCTTAAATGCACTCCATGACCTGGCCTCCACAACCACCTGTGGCAGCAAATTCCACAGATTCACCACCTTCTGGCTTAAGAAATTCCTCTGCATCTCCGTTCAAAGCAGATGCCCTTCAATCCTGAAGTTGTGTCTTCTTGTCCTGGACTCTCCCACCATGGGAAACAAACTTTTCTACATCCACTCCGCCCATGCCTTTCAACACTTGAAATGTTTCAATGAGATCCCCCTCCAAATTCTCCTAAATTCCAACAAGCACAGGCCAAGAGCTGTTAAACGCTCCTCAAATAACCCTTTCATTCCAGGAATCTTCCTTGTGAAACTCCTCTGAACCCCCTCTAATATCAGCACATCTTTTCTTAAATGAGCCCAAAACTCCTTACAATACTCCAAGTGATGTCACACCAATGTTTTATGCAATAGGTTGTAAAAGGAAAGCAGAGAGTACTGGAAAGATTCAAGTCACTGATCCAAGGCATTAACCATTTCTCTTTACACGTGCGCCCTGACCCCACACCCGGTATTTACAACTGTGCATTTTGTAAGCAAATGTGAGATGACCCTTTTTGGGAATCTGTGGAAGTGATTTGAGTTTCGAGGTGAGTACCTGCAGGATGTTGATGGGAAGATCAACAGTGAGCTGTGTGTGGGAGGTTGAAGACTGGGCAGTGAGCTGGAATGCAAGCTCCCCGTCTCCTGTTGGATCATCCTGAAAGAGAAAGATTCAGTTGATTAAACACCAGGAGCCGACACTGCCATCTGATTGGGTCTGAAGGTCCACACAATTATCAACAGAAGCATGACGAGTGACAGGGGAAGGGAGACAGTGAGCAACATGACAAGTCCCTCTTACCACACAAACTGCTCAATGCCTCCATTCCAGTCACAGGGGAACACTGAGATTAGGACAGGAGACCACTCAGGCCATCAAGCAGGCTCCATTACTGCTGATTCCATTGTATCCTCAGCACTGTAACCCCATTATCCTCTCCTCATCAAGTACCATCAATCTTGCCATTATAATTCAGATTCTGCTCCGCTGCCCTTTGAGGAAGACAATTCCAACCATGTCTGACCCTCAAATATTTCACCTCATTTATCTTAAAACTGCTAGGAGAGTGACTTGGTTCTAAATTCTCCTATGGACTCCCCTCTCATTCTTACAGCAGGTACAGGCCTGGCCTCTTCAAAAGGAATCCCATCCATTCCAGGTTATCGACTGCATCCTTGAGCAAGGAGATCAATATGACACACATTACACCAACTGCAATACACCAAGGACAATACCCTTAGCTTTCTTGGTTACTTACTGTTCATGCACATGACCTTTTTGCCAATTATGCACTAGGACCGTTAATCCCTCTGTATCTCGGTTGCTCACAGATGTTCTTTTCACTGCAATCCCATACTGTGCAATTGTGTTTTTTGTTTGGCTGTTAGAGATAACTCCTCAACCTGCTCACAGAACTCTTCTTGCCCCGTAGGGATTTTGTGACAAACGAAACATTGCAATCTCTCACCATTTTGATAAGATACTTCATTTTTTTTCCTCATAAGTGGACTATTTCACATTTCATGAAAGGCTCAGGCCAAAATCATCCACTGCCTTTTACTTCCTATGGATGTAGCCTGAACTGCTGAGATTCTCCAGAACTTGTGTGTACTGCACTAGATGCAACATCTGTAGATTTTCCTCTCTGCCCCCTTTGTGTGAAGATGGTGCCCCTCAGGTCCCCTTAAATCTTTTTCCCCTCACCATAACTCAATGGCATCTGGTGTTAGGATTCCTATCCAAGGAAAACATTGATGAGTATATAACGCCCTCCATAATGTTTGGGACAAAGACACTTTTTTTCTCCCCTTTATTTGCCTGTGCTCCACGGTTTTACATTTGTAATCAAACAATTCACATGTGATTGAAGTGCACATTCCTGATTTTAGTTAAGGTTATTTGTAAACATTTTGGTTGTATCATGTAGAAATTACAACACTTTTTATACATAGTCCCCTCGTTTCAGCGCACCATAATATTGGAACGTTTGCATTCACAGGTGTCTGTGAGGACTCAGGTCTGTTTAATTGCTTCATTGGTGCAGGTATAAGAGAGCTAGGCTTGCTTCTAAGCTTTTGATCACCTTTGGAGTCTGAAGTTGCCAGTTTTAACATGAGGACCAGAGTCGTGCCCAATGAAAGCCAAAGAAGCTGTTATGAGTAAGAGACATGGCTCTAACCTTAGGATGACCACAATCAACTGTTTAGAACATCATTTTGAAGAGCGAGCTTACTGGTAAGCTCAGTAATCACAAAGCGATTGGTAGGTCAAGGAAGTCCTCCATTACTTTTGAATATTTTATTTAATCAACATACATAATAACTAACCATAATACAATGTTAAAAAATATATGCTGAAAATACATAGAAAAAAACTTTAAAAAAAAAACTCCTCCAAACCCCCCCCCTCCCCCATAACTGCATAATAATTAATTTGGATTGCATCAGATGACTCTCAAGATACCCTACTACCATAAAATTGTTATTCATTCACAGAAAATGTCACTGGACAGGAGAATCCAAAAAGCAAAAATGTAAATAAATTATAATTTTTACCTCATCATTCTAGCATACAGGTAAAGAATATTTACCCCCAAAGGAATACAACTCTAAATCTTGGCATGCCATCTATTTAATGTTAATGAAACATCGGATTTCCATGTTACAGCGATACATTTCCTCGCTGGTACTAAACCTAACTTAACAAATTTTAATTGAGAATCCGACAACAATAATTTAGGAGTAACACTTTCAAAATTTCCTAACAACAATAATTCAGGATTTAACGGATCCAGTGATTCGTTAGAAAAGTTTACTAACAGAGACCCAAAAAGAATTAACCTTTGGACAAGACCATGTAAAATGGAAAAAAAAAACTCCAATTTCTGTTCCACATCTAAAACATTGATTGGATAAATTCGATCTCCATCTACTCAGTTTCTGAGATGTAATATACAATTGGTGTAAAAAATTATAATGGAGTAATCTATATCTTACGTCAATAGTATTAGACAGAACTTCTTTACATAAAATTTGCCAATCCTGCTGGTCTATTATGGTATCTAAATCTTGTTCCCACCTTTCTTTCGAATTAAACAAACCTACCTTAGGGTAGGTAACAAAATATACACAATGGAAATAATTTTTTTAGTCATTCCATCAAGTATAATTTGCTCTAAATTAGAAAGATCTTTCAAAACCATTTCTGATCCTAATTTCTCTCTTAAATAAGATCTCATCTGAAAATAACAAAATAGTGTATTACGAGGAGTATCGTATTTAATTATTAATTGATCAAAAGACATCAATCTACCGTTATCATTGCAATCTTCCAGTTTTGAAATTTTTTTATTATTCCTTATATTTAAAAAGTAATCTTTTGATAAAAATTAATAAAGGATTCATTAATGGCATTTTTAAACGAAATAAGATTTCTATCAATTTCTAATTTAACTTTATTCCAAACACTCAGCATATGTTTTAAAATCAGAGCATCTTTGATTCCCATTTATAAATAAACTCCTCTGGTATAATTTTATCTTATTTAATTCAATGTCCACCCAAGATGATTTAGTTTTAACATAGAAACTAAAAATCTTAATTGTACTGCCTTGTAATATTTTAAAATTAAGTTGTAGACCCCCCTTGTTCATATTTCCATGTTAAATTTTCTAATGACTTTCTTACCATTTCCCTTTCCAGAGAAATTTCCTAACTTGTTTATTTAAATCTTGAAAAAAATTGAGGTATAGATATGTAAAGCTTGAAATAAATATTGAATTCTTAGAAAAATATTCATTTTAATACAATTAACTGTCCCAATTAAAGTAATAGGTAAATTTACCCATCTCTTTAAATCAAATCTTCATCTATCTTTTTAAATATTGGAATATAGTTTAATTTATATAAATTTTCCAACTTATTATCAATACGTATACCTAAATATTTAATCTTATATCTCCATTTAAATTGGACTTTTTGTCGACATTGTGAGTAATCTCCTCTCACCAATTCCATTACTTCACTTTTATCCCAATTTATTTTATACCCTGAAATTTTCCCACATTCTAACACTGGTTATAAAGTCTTGGCAGTGATAACTGCGGTTGAGTTAAATAAACTAATACATTATCAGCAAATAAACTAATTTTATGTTCAATCTGATTTATCTCAAACCTTTTCAACTGGCAATCATCTCGAACTTTTTGTGCAAGAGGTCCTATAGCTAAAGCAAACAAAGCTGGTGATAAAGTACATTCTTGTCTACTAGATCTAGTTAAATTAAAAGATTGAGATACCTGCCCATTTGTTATTACCTTAGCTTTAGGATTTTTATAATGCCTTAATCCAATTTATGAAATTTACACTAAAATCAAATTTACTTAAAACTCTTAAAAAGTTACATTCTAACCTGTCAAAGGCTTTTTCTGCATCTAAAGCTACTATAACACTTAAATCCTCTTTCTTCTGGGCTAGATGAATTATACTATTTTCCGTGGTTTGTCTATTTTTGACAAAATCCGTCTGATCCATATTTATCAATTCAGGAAGATACTCATTAATTCTATTCGCTAATACTTTTGATACAATATTGTAATCAACATTCAGTAAAGATATAGATCTATATGAAGCTGGTTTTAATGGATCTCTATCTTTTTTAGGTATATCTGTAATTATCACCATAGAAAAATATTCTGAAATGCTTGTTCTATCACAGTCCTCCACTGCTGATGACAGAAGAATTCTCATAATAACGAAAAAGAAATCCTCAAACGTATGTCTGACAGAACAGAAAATATCTTCAAAAGGCAGGTGAATGTGAATGACTTCTGTCCACAGAAGATTTCATGAACAAAAATACAGATGGAAACCATTCAGAAAGGATGGTCAGATTACAGTATGCCAGGAAGTATTTAAAAGAACCTGCAGAATTCTGGAATAAGGTCTTGTCGATTGATGAGACTGTGGCGATACACATAATTGATGGTCAGGCAAATTGGCTCCGTGTGTTATGCATGCGTTAGTGGAGCAGCTGCATCAAAGATGGTGCCACGCAGTCCTTTTCCGGCAGAAGCTCAGGGCCCACATGCGCACAAGCGATGTGTTTGCGTCACAGTGACGCGGTTTCCGGCACGTGGGATGAGAGCTGAAAAGGCTTTAAAACGGCAATGTGCTAGCCATAATAAAGTTCACGAGTTCTGACGAGCCCACCGACTGCTGGTATCGCTTTTGGTCTCCTCAGCATGGATGCTGCATCAGTAAGCGCTGTTGTGCTAAAACTACCCACCTTCTGGACACATGGTTCAGACAGGAGGAGGCACAGTTCCAGATTTAACAGATCTCTTCCAACTCTACCAAATACTAGCACGAGGTCAGCTCCTTGGACCAGGAAACCGCAGTCAGAGTAGATGACCTCATATAGAACCCACCAGAGGAAATTCAACACACTGAAATCATTACTCATCAGCACGTATGGGATCTCCAGTCGCACCTGGACAGCCTGGGGGACAGAATGCCATCTGCTCTCACGGATGAAATGCTCTCACTGACACATGTTCAAGCAGGCATTTCTAGACAGCTGCTGCTGGCAGTTGCAGATTTCAGTGACCCCAAAAAGATCGCTGCCAAAGCAAACATCCTATTGCGGACCAAACAAGAAAACGAGTCCACCGTCAGCCATCTGGCCAGATCTCAGGCAGAGCTGCAGACCAAACCCCACCTGCCCAGAGACCAAAAATGCCCCACACAAGCCGACCAAGGGAGCAGACAGCAAATGGTGTATCTACCACCAAAGGAAATGCAGACAGCCCTGCCCGTTTCCGGGAAACGCCACGGCCAGCCGCAATTGATGGCTTCGAAGGCTGGCCAACCAGACAGCCTCCTCCACATTAGTGATAAAATCTTGGGCCGCAGGTTTCTCGTTGACACAGGTGCAGAAATCAGCGTCATCCAGCCGACAACATTCAAAACCAGTACAAGACACCACGGCCCCACCCTGTGAGCACCCAACAACAGCTCGATAAAAACCTTCGACAAACGACGGATGGCGGTGCGGTTAGGAGACGAGACTTTCAACTGGGTTTTCACACTCACATCAGTAGAAAAGCCACTCCTAGGGGTGGATTTCTTGAGGGCACACAGCCTGCTAGTCAACCTAAAAGCCAAATGGTTGGTGCATCCCAAAACTTTCCAGACCTTCCTTCTCGGGGAGGCTGGAATCCCAGCCCCTCAGCCGGCTTCAGTCACATTTTCCACTGATACAGCTGCATCTTGGCCAAGTTCCCGTCCATCCTTTTAAAAGTTTTTTAAAATTTAATGTCACGATATCACCAATCTCCAACAATATTTACACAAACTTTGTACGTATATATACAAAGTGACTTTTTCCATTTTCTCCCCAAACCCCCTCCCTTCCACCCCCCCCATAACTATAGACAGAAGAGACAACAGAATCAAAAGAAAAGAGAAAGTAAAAAAACAAGAGGGAGCATGTCATTTAAATATTGTGTGATTCACCATTTCCTTATGTACACTCTTTCTCGTTAAGAGTTAAGAGCTGGAGGCCCGAGGTTGCGGTTACCAATAAATTTTATATATGGGTCCCAAATTTGTTCATATTGTGTACAATTGTCTTTTCAGTTATAAGTAATTTTCTCTAATGGAATGCACTTGTTCATTTCTGTGAGCCCCCGCTGTATTTTCAGGGGTGTTTCCATTTTCCAAGTTTGCATTATGTATTTTTTAGCTGCCGCTAATGCAATCTTGTTAAATCGTTTTTGGAATCTGTTTTAAGTTTAATTTTAATTCTGTCTTTTATATTGCTCAACAGAAAAATGTCTGGGTCTTTTAGTATCTTGTTTTTTTTATAATTTGATCTAGTAATGAATTTAAATCCTCCCAAAAGGGTTTCACTTTTGCACATGTCCAAATTGTACCATTGTACCAATTTCTTGTTTACAGATACTGTCGGGTTCCATTCTTTTAACTTTTGAGGTGTAACGTATAGCCTGTAAAGCCAATTATACTGTATTATTCGACACTGGGGATTAATTGTATTTGTCATAGTGCCCAAACATAATTCCTTCCAGGTTTCATTATGTTGTATGTTTAAATCATTTTCCCAACAGCGTTTGGCTCCGTACATTGTCTCATCTTTTCCTTTGTCTTGTAATTTAATATACATATTTGTAATAATCTTTTTAATTATATATTCAAAGCTACTACCCTCTGGCAACCTTAGATCATTTCCCAGCTTTTCTTTTAAATATATTTTTAATTGATAGTATGAAAACATTGAACCGTGCGATATTCCATATTTATCTTTTAACTGTTCAAATGTTAGTAGGTTATTGCCCAGAAAACAGTTTTTTAAATTCTTGTTATTCCTTTTCTTGACCATTCCTTAAAATATATATTATTCATTGTGAAAGGTATTAATTGGTTTTGTTTTAGCAACATATTCTCTATTTGATATTTATTATATTTTGCTCTAAATGTATTCTACTCCATATTTTAGTGTAGTCTTGGTAAACTGTTATGTTGCATTAACTTCTCATTCAACTTGTAAAGTACATGTTCTGAAACACTTTCCCCTTGTTTTACATAGTTCCATCCTCAGTCAGGCTGGCTTTTCACCTACCTTATAAAAATCTGACAATTGGGCAGCCCTATAGTAATTTTAAAATTTGGCAACTGCGACCCCCCTTGTTTATATGGTCCCTATCAGCTTTTCCAAGGCTATTCTTGGTTTCTTACTTTTCCATAGAAATTTTCTTATCAATTTATTCAATTTTTGAAAAAAATTCCCATGATGGGAATAGGTACATTTGAAATAAATATTGTAACCGTGGAAATATATTAATTTTGATACAGTTTACTTTCCCTATTGGAGTTAGAGTTATTGACAAGTCTTTCCATTTCTCTAAGTCCGCTTGCATTTTTTTCATTAATGGCTGATAATTTAGCTTAAACAAATGATTTAAATCATTATTTATTCTGATGCCTAAATAATGTATTGCCTGTCTCTTCTCTTTAGCTTGGCTTCACGGACGAAGATTTATGGAGGGGTAATGTCCACGTCAGCTGCAGGCTCGTTTGTGGCTGACAAGTCCGATGCGGGACAGGAAGACACGGTTGCAGCGGTTGCAAGGGAAAATTGGTGGGTTGGGGTTGGGTGTTGGGTTTTTCTTCCTTTGCCTTTTGTCAGTGAGGTGGGCTCTGCGGTCTTCTTCAAAGGAGGTTGCTGCCCGCCGAACTGTGAGGCGCCAAGATGCACGGTTTGAGGCGAGATCAGCCCACTGGCGGTGGTCAATGTGGCAGGCACCAAGAGATTTCTTTAGGCAGTCCTTGTACCTCTTCTTTGGTGCACCTCTGACATGGTGGCCAGTGGAGAGCTCGCCATATAACATGATCTTGGGAAGGCGATGGTCCTCCATTCTGGAGACGTGACCTACCCAGCGCAGTTGGATCTTCAGCAGCGTGGATTCGATGCTGTCGGTATTGCCTGTACCTTCCATTTAAAAGGGGATTTTTTTCCACATTGTGTATAGTTTGCCATATTCATTGGCATCACTTCACTTTTATCAGTGTTAACTTTGTACCCTGAAATCGCTGCATATTCATTCAATTTGGTATGTAACCTCTTTATTGATTTTTCAGGATGGGTTAAATATATTATTATGTCATCTGCAAATAAACTAATTTTAAATTCTTCCTCTTTAATCCTTATCCTCTTTATCATTCTATCTGTTCTTATCATTTCTGCCAATGGTTCTATCGCCAAGGGAATAGAAGGTAATAATGGGCATCCCTGTCTTGTTGACCTACTCCATTTGAAATATCTGAAACATATCCATTTGTTACCACTCTTGCCATAGGATTATTATATGGGGCTTTGATCCAATTAATACATTTTTCTGGTAATTTAAATTTCTGTAGTACTTTAAAGAGAAAACTCCATTCCAGCCTATCAAAGGCCTTCTCCGCATCCAGAGCTACTGCCACTGTTGGTTCTTTATTTTCTTGTGCCGTATGCATTAGATTGATAAATTTACATACATTATCTGCTGCTCTTCTATTCTTAACAAATCCAGTCTGATCTGATTTCACCAACTGTAGAAAACAATTCACTAATATATTTGCTAGTAATTTTATGATTAATTTACAATCAGTATTTAATAAGGAAATTGGTCTGTATGAACCGGGTCTTTCCCAGTTTTCAGAATTACTGTGATTATTGCCATCTTACAAGATTCAGGTAGATTCTGAGTTTCTTCCACCTGTTTTATTACATCTAGAAAGGGTGAAATTAATAAGTTATTAAAAGTTTTGTAAAATTTCATGGGGAATCCGCCTTCAACTGGTGCTTTATTATTTGGTAGATTATTAATGTACCATACATTTCCATAACCGTTAGGGGATTTGCTAATTTACCTTGCTCTTCTGAATCTAACTGGGGTAACTCAATATTCAAAAATTTTTATCTATTTCCTTATTCTTCTCTAGGACCTCGGATTGGCATAATTGCTTATAAAATCTCCTGAAATTTTCATTAATCTCTTGTGGTTTATGAAATTTGATTATTTCCCTTCCTTGTTACTTCAATAGTTCTTGTTACTTGTTCTGGCTTCAACTGCCAAGCCAAGATTTTGTGGGTTTTCTCTCTTAATTCATAATATTTCATTATGTTTTTTCCCACTTGGTATGTTTCAATTTTTTTCTCCGTCAGTTATCTTTTTTCTCTACATCTTCTCCATTCATTAAATTTTTCTTTAGACTTTCAATATTTTTTTCTAATTTTTCTGTTTCTTGGTAATGTTCTTTTTTTGATTTTTGTTGTATAACTTATTATTTGCTCTCTAATAAAGGCTTTAATTGCACCCCATAGTATAAATTTATCTGATACAGAATTTTCATTCATATTAAAATATATTTTAATTTGTTGTTCCATAAATTGCCTAAAATCTTGTCTTTTTAGCAGCATGTGGTTAAGTCTCCTTTATGAGGAGTATCCTCCAAAGCAATTGTTAGCCGCAAGGGTGATGATCTGATAACAATCTTGTTTTATATTCAACATCTTGGACTCTCCCTTGTAGTAGGGCTGAAAGTAAAAACATATCAATCTAGGAGTAAGCCTTATGTCTGTTAGAATAATATGAGCAATCTCTATCTTTCATGCGTTGTTTCCTCCATATGTCTATTATCTTCATATCTTGTATTGAACTTGATGTAAATTTAGCTGCTTTATTTTTTTTGTAATTTTCCCGGTTTTATATAACAGATCAAAGTAAAATTAAAATGTCTAATTGTAAAAAAAAAATCCTGCATAAATTTCTGATCGTCCTCATTGGGCGCATATATATTGAATAAGATCCAGGATTCCGAGTATATCTAGCGTACTGTCATAACATACCTCCCAGCCGGGTCAGGAACTACTTTTTCTATTTTAATAGGCAAATTTTTATTAAGATGACACTACCATTTGACCTAACCAGTCTCTCTTCAATGTAAGATGTTGACCTTCTGTTAAACAAGTTTCCTGTACAAATGCTCTATCTATTTTTTTCCTTTTTTAGTGATGTCAATAATTTTTCTCTTGATTTAGTTATGTATTCCATTAATATTAATAGCCATAAACTTCAACGTGCTCATTCTGTTATCTTGTGTTTTTTACATACCACCCTCTCAGATCCTCCAACTCTCTTTCTCCCTCCACATCTTGAAAATTAACAGATCTTTCTATACATGCTGAAAACACCCTGAAAAAAATTAAGAACCATAAAAAGACTGAGGAAATATAAAAAAAGAAAATGTAGAGAAAACCCCTCTTATTGAGTTGCCCTTGCTGACCTGCAGGACAACAACACCCTTAACTTTGCAGGCTGCGGTGTAAACGGTAATTTTCAATTGATTTTGTAGCAGACCATCCCTCCCCAACTCTAGCCCTCCCCCGGAGAATTTATAGCATATTTTCTAAACACTTAAACAAAGCTCTCATATAATCCAACTGTTAATCAACCGGTAAACCTCCTAACATATTTACATTTATATTGTCTTTCTGACGATTACTCTCTTCCTTGTCAGTTAAAAAGTCTCGAGCTTTTCTTGGGTCATCCGCCTGGGAATAAATATCTTTAACACTGCTGGGTGCCGCAAGTCAAAATTGTAATCTTTTCTCCATAATGTGTCTTTTATTGGGTTAATAAACTCCTTGCACCTCTATAAAAGTTCAAAACTTATATCTGGGTAGAAAAATATTTTATTCCCATTATGTTCCAATGGACCTCTAATTTCTTTAGTTCTTCTGTCCGCCAGCCCTTATATATTTTCCCTTGATGGATACCTTAATAACTTGACCAGGATGGAGCGTGGTCTTTACTGCAACTTCGCTGCCAATCTCTGTGAGCTCTTTCAATTTCTATTTCTTCCTGAAGTTCTTCCGTCTCCAGAATTTGTGGGATTTCCTGCCCATCCTCAAGCCACAATTCATCTCTGCCATGCCAAAGCATATCCCTTTATGTAAGTGCCCGACGGCTACCTTCAGATAAAATGCATCTGGCAAAAGAAGAGTTTAAGCGCATGGAGGAACGGGGCATCGTCCGCAGATCTGATAGCCAATGGCCTTCATCATTACACGTGGTCCCGAAGGCCTCCAGTGGCTGGAGTCCATGAAAATAAGAGACATATCGAGGAAACATCACTCCAGACTGCTATCCTGTTCCCCATATCCAGGATTTCACCACCCACCTACAAGGAGCTTGCATCTTCTCCAAGATCGACCTGGTGTGTGGTTACCACCAAATCCCCATACATACTGACAACATCGAGAGCCATAATTACTCCATTTGGCCTCAAGAACACGGCATAAATGTTCCAGTGCCTCATGGATGTGGTTGGTAGGTATTTGGATTTCCTGTTCATCTATATGGATGACATCCTTATTGCAAGCAAAGATAGGCAGGAACACATCTCCCACCTACACCAGCTGTACTCTCGCGTCAGCCTGTTCAGCCTGTCAACCCAGCTAAGTGCCAGTTTGGAATGGAGATCACGGACTTCCTGGGCCATAGGATCACCAAGGACAGCACAGCACCTCTACCAAGTGGAAGCCATTCGCCAATTCACCAGGCCTACCATGGTAAAAGGCTTGCAGGAATTCATGGGTATGGTTAATTTTTACAACCATTTCATCCCAACAGCCGCCAGCATCATGCGCCCGCTCTTCGCCATGATGGCCACAACGAAGAAGGACCTGGCATGGGATGACGAGACCATAGCATATTTCCAATGTACCAAAGATGCCCTAGCCAATGCCATGTTGCTTGTATGCCCAAGAACCGCTGTCCCCACTGCCCTAACTGTCAACGCTTCAAGCATTGCAATCGGGGGAGTATTCAAATAGCTCGTGGATGGCCACTGGAGACCCCTGGCGTTTTTCAGCTGATTCTTACAACCACCAGAGGTGAAATACAGTGCTTTTGACAGGGAGCTGCTAGCACTTTACCTTGCAATATGGCATTTTCAATACTTCCTGGAGGGGAGGCCATTCATGGTCCATAAGCCTTTAATTTCCAAAGTTTCAGAACCCTGGTAAGCCCGCCAACAACACCACCTCACCTACATCATCAAGTTCACAACGAACATCCAGCACTTCTCAGGGAGACAACGTAGTAACAGACGGCCTTTCTAGGCCCACACTTCAGGAGTTGTCACAGGGCCTGGATTATTCGGAGCTTGAACAGGTCCAATGGTGGATGCCGAGACTCGTGCTTTCCGCACCGCCATCACCGGCTTACAGCTGCAGGACATACAACTGGGCCAAGGCGACAGGACACTGTTCTGCGACATGTCCATGGGCCACCCCCAATCTGCTGTCCTTGCTCTGTGGAGGAAGGCATTTGACTCAATTCACAGGCTATCCCACCCCTCCATTAGAACCACAGTCCACATGGTTTCCTCTCATTTCGTATGGCATGGCTTGCAAAAACAGGTCAGTGAATGGGCCCATATGTGAACACACTGTTAGATGGCCACGCTCCACAGGCACACTAAGGCACCCATCCAGCAGTTCGAAATGCCAACCCACAGATTCACCCATATACACATCAACATTACCAGTCTCGCAGGGCTACCGTTACCTTCTCACAATCGTCGATCAGTTTATCAGATGGCCAGAGGCTGTTCTCATCACCAAAACCATAGCTGACTCATGTGCCAGAGCTCTGCTGTTCCCGTGGGTATCCCATTTAAGCATCCCAGCACATTTAACCATATACCGAGGAGCCTACCCTTTAGTCAGAATTAGCCAGCCTACTTGGCACACAGCTACACCTTGGCACACCACAGCCTACCACCCCCAATCCAATGGCCTGGTTGAACGCTTTCACAGGCACCTTAAATCGGTCCTATGGCCAACTAGCCCCAACTGGGTAGCGCGCCTATGGTATAGGGATTACTTAAAGTGGTATGTGAGTGGAAAGAAAAAGGTTGAGAATCACTGGTTTAACTGTAACAAAATTAATAAGAGGTGTATGGAAACATCTTATCTGCTCAGGTTCTGCAAGGTCTGGCCAGCAGCAGCTGGCACTGGCATTTTCTCATACTTTGATGAAAGGGTCAAGCCTGAAATGTCGGTTATGTATCTCTGCCTTTGCTACATGAAGGACAATGTTGGACCTGCTGAGCTTCTCGAGCATTTTGTATTTTTACTTCAACCACGGCATCTACAGAATTTTGTGATTTACTAGACTTCAAACAGTCATTGCATGCAAGAGATATGCAACAAAATACTAAACATGCTTACTTTAATGTACATACCATCGCTATGTCCCAAATATTATGATGTCCTGAAATAAGGGGACTATGTATAAAAAATGCTGTAACTTCTACATGATCAAACCAAAATGTACACAAATAACCCTGAATAAAATCTGGAATGTCCAGTTCCATCTTGTGAATAGTTTGATTACAAAGTTTAAACGGTGAGGCACAAGGGCAAATAAAGGAAAAGCGTGTCGCTGTTCCAGTGGCTGAAGAACACATGGGCAGTGGGCTGTTCGCAACTTGAGGTGAGGAACCCGTGGAGACCGTGAGCTGCTGGTGACTGGAGTCGAGAGATTCACACCAGGCAGCGGACAGCTGGATACTGGTTTGTGACTGGCTGGAGGGGTACCAGGTATTGGAAGCGGGACACGAGAGGGTGCTGAAGGTTCCCTGACCATGTCGGAGGTTTGGATTTGGAGCTCAGGCTGCTGATGGTTTGGACTGTGTGGCTGCAACACCGCTGGAAACGAATACAAGGAGACTTGGGAACTCTCTTTTACTTCTCTTTCTCTGACTACAAGAGGCGCTTCAGGCAATTTCTGCTGATGGCAAATCTGTCTGCCTTCCAGCAGATGAAGGCAAATTTTATGTAATATTGCAGTCAATACGTTACAATAAAGGAATCTTGAATATGGAGGGCACTGTATATCTTGTCTCTGCCCCTCAGCCTCCAACACACCAGGGGAAAAAAAGTCCAAATTTATCCATCCTCTTCCTACAATTCATGCATAACGAGTCAGTCCTAGTAACATCCTCATGAACCTTTTTCAGCTTAATCTTTCCTTTTGCTGAGCAACCAGAACTGCATACAATCCCCCCTAATGCTGTCTCACCAACATCTTGAACACCTGCAACATGATGTCCCTGTACTCAGTGCCCTGACCAATGAGGGCAACCTAGCCAGTGAAATAAAAAAATCTGCAGATTGCAGTCAATGCACAGAAATGCTGGTCAGGTCGGACCTGCAGTACTTGGCAGTATTTCTGTGTTTTGACTACAGTTGCTCCCCTACTTACAATGGTCTGGTTTACGATTTTTTGAAGTGACAATGGTTCGAATTTGTAATTTTAATTTCGATTTCAGATCTCTTCGATATGCAGTACATTATTCTCTCGTGATGCTGGGCGATGGCAGCATACAACATACTCTCTCGCGATGCTCACTCGGTCAATGGTTTTTTCAGTGTGGAATAAAGGTATTCAAAATTTTATTATAAAAAATGGTAGCTGCGCATTCTTTTTCAACTTACGAAATTTTTTGACTTATGATGGGTTCGCCAAAGTGTAACCCCATTGCAAGTTGAGGAGCACCAGTACAATCACGGTGTCTGCAGATAGGACGCTGTGAGACTGGCTGAGTTCCTCCAGCATTTCTTTACCTTCTGCACCATCATATCTACCTCTGTCACCACTTTCAGGAAACTCTATACCTGCACCATTAAGTCTCTCTGTTCTACAACACTCTTTAGGGCCTGCCATTCGTCTGTTCTAGTTGAACACCTCGCACATGTCATTCCTTGCCCATTTTCCCAGTTCATTGGGATTCTGTTGGATGACTTTCTTCTCTGAACAATGATTTAATAGTCTAGGATGAAGAGAAACTATTCTCTGGTGAGGAATTCCAGAAGAACGAACATTGTCTGAGGTTTACAACCTGGTTGCCCCACAGTTTATCACAAGGTGACAGGACTTGACAATTTGCTCTCCTACGTGACTGGGTGTGAATGGGAGGGAGAGGGAGCTGGGATTTGAAATGCTCACATCAAACACTGTTTGCTGAATTAGAGATCACAAGATGTAGGAGCAGTAGGCCCATCAGCCCATCGAGTCTGCTCCGCTATTCAAATCATGATCTGATCCATCCTCCCACTCATCCCTACTCCCAGGCTTTCTCCCCATAATCCTTGATGCCATGACGAATCAATTACCTGTCAATCTCTGCCTTAAATACACCTAATGACCTCACTTCCACAGCTACCTGTGGCAACAAGTTCCACACTCATGATCCTCTGGCTAAAGAAAATGTTCTGTATCTGTTTTAAATTGAAGCCCTATTATCCTGAAGTTGTGCCCTCTTATAGTGAACTCCCCTATCATGGAAAACAATTGTGCCACATCTACTCTGTCCAGGCCTTTCAGCATTTGAAATGTGTTTATGAGGTTCTCTTCATCCTTCTGGACTCCAATGCATATAGCCCCAGAGGATGGAGGAACCTGGACCTCAGGTGGATAAGCTTACCTGCAACAGCTGGCTCTGGACGTAGTGAGGTCTTGTGCTTGGGTCACGGATGGACAGGCCGCCGGCAGGCATCATGACGCTCCCAAACCGGCTGGTCTGGCCAGCAGAAGCTGGCACTGGAGCTTGCCCTCTATTGGACTTCTTCCTTTGGTTGGCACAGCTGGAACTCTCTGAGGCAGGAGGGAAAATAACCAGTCAGTGCCGAGTAGAGAATAGGATACAGCAGGCAAAAAGAAATGCACAGACAGAGCTGTCGGAAGGGTGGATTTCATCAACAGTTGCTGTTAAGACTGGGAGGCAAGCAAATAGAAAATGTACAACCAAATCAACTACAACCCATGCAATGAGCTTTCAAACAGAAGCCCTTACCTGGGTTGCCCCCAACTCCTTTCTGTTTCCTCTTCTTAGCCAACTGGATAGCCCGGTAGTCTGTCCTCGCTGACCCTCCACTTTCCTAAGGATCATTGCATCGGTTAGTGACAGAGTGAAACAAGGTGCACAGGATGGACACACTGCACTAACACTCAGTGGCAGCTTTTGACGATGCACCACCACAACTTCAGCACTGGTCAGCCCCACTGCTGTCCCTACAGTTATTCAGGAGAGAAATGCTGCCCATTGTCTATGAACAAGCATCCATTGACAACAATCATATACTAATCCCATTTTATTCTCCCCACATTCCCATCAACCCCTCCTCCCACAACCTACCTTTCACCCACACTCTAGGGGCCATTTACGATGGCCAATTTAAATTTAACTTTGACGTTCAGCAGAGTAACAGGCCCTGCCAGCCCACGGGCCCGTGCAGCCCAAATACACCAATTAACCTCCAACCCCCATATGTTTTGAAGGGTGGGATGAAACCGGAGTGCCCAGAGGAAATCTAAACAGACACAGGGAGAACATACAAACTCCTTACAGACAGCGCTGGATTCAAACCCAGGTCACTGTCTCTGTAATGGGTGGCACTAAACACAATTAACCCACAAGAGATTATTTCACATAATTCTCAACACCGCATTCATCGACTACTTGCCTCAATGGATCTTCACAGTGGCTCCTTTTATTTTATTAATTAGTCCCATTTATACAGACACTTACCTCACAGGTATAGCCCAGTAACAGGCTCTTGGGCCCGCATGTCTGTGTCAAACATGATGACCAAATCAGATGAAAACTGTCGCCTGCACCTGATCCATTTCCCTCCATCTTCATGTGTTTATCTAGAGGCCTCTTAAACATGACTATTGCATCTGCTTCCACCACTACCTCAGACAGCCCATTCCAGGCACCCACCACTCTGTGAAGAATAAATATCGCACATTCTCCTTTAAGCTCCCCCCTCCTTTAGAATGTTCTTTACCTATCTCATTATCACACCTCTCATTTTTTAATCTTTCCCTTTCACCCTAAGGGCCTCCCCTTTAGTTCTCTTCTCTCCCAGACCTCCCTGCTTTGTTAAATCTGTAACATTTTAAATCCCAATTAAAGAATGTCCACTCCAAATACTGCAGGTCCGACCTGACCAGTGTCATCATAGAATTTTCTCTTGATATTGAACTCCCAGCCCATTCAAACATTTCCAGTCTCACTCCCTTCACCTCCCCTCTTTCCAGTGTTCACTCCCTTTCCTGTTGCCTCTATTTCCACTGCCCTTGCAGATCACAACTTGCCTTGTCGACGTAGACATGTGACTCTAGAATCTGGACACAAAACCTGCTGGATCTGCCTCATACACTTTGGTAGAAGAAATAGATGGGCAGACTATTATTATGATAGGGAAAAAATTCAAAATTTGGAGGTGAAAAGGGACCTGGGAGTTCTTGTGCGAAATACCCTAAAGGTAAATCTCCAAGTTGAGTCAGTGGTGAAGAAGGCAAATGCAATGTGGGCATTCATTTCTTGAGGAATAGTGTACAAGACCAGGGATGTAATGATGAGACTCTACAGGGTACTGGTGAGTACTGTGTAGTTTTGGGTGCCTTATTTAAGAAAAGACATGTTGGCATTGAAAAGGATCATATAATCATATGACAATTAAAGCACGGAAACAGGCCATCTTGGCCCTTCTAGTCCGCACCGATCCCCCATACAAGATTTACCAGAATGATACCAGGAATTAAATGGTTAGCACGTGAGGAATGTTTGTTGACTCATGGACTGTACTTGATGGGAGTACAGGATGAGGAGGGAACTCATAAGGGGCTTTTAATGAACAAAGGCCGCCTTATCGTTGGCTCGTTTTTTTTTAAATGCAGAAGACGGAAAAGATGAATCGTTCAGTTCCTTTATGTAGCCCAGAGCAGCGCACTGGCTTCCCAGGGTAAAAGGGGTCGGGATGCGTAGCACAGCAACGGCCACCCTGCGACCGCCCCACTGCCTGACAGCTCCCTGTCCCGCTGCCTGAGCCCCACAGCCTCACTTCCTTTTTTCTCCATTCCCCTCCCTCCCCACCCTTCCCTCCCTCTTCCATTCTCCCTTCCTCTTTCCCCATCTCCCACAGTCCCCCTTATCAGTCCCACACCAATCCCACCACCCCCCTCCATCCCAATAACCCCGTCACCCTGCTGCCTAACAGCCTCATCTCAGGAATGGACAGTGTGAAAGAGTGGGGCAGAGGAATGACAAGAGGGAGTAGGCAATGTGAGAGATGGCTAATTTTCACTGTATAAGGGCCTATAGAGACATTTCAAATGCTGAAATTCCTGGACAGAGTAGATGTGGAAAAGTTGTTTCTCATGGTTGGGGAGTCCAGGAAAAGAGGACACAACTTCAGGATACAAGGGGATCATTTAAAACAGAGTTACGGAATAATTTCTTTTGCCAGAGGGCCATGAGACTGTGGAAACTGCTGCCACAGACCTGGGGAAACGAGATAGTGGGTGTACTTAAGACAGAGATTGACAGGTATTTGATTAGACAGGGCATCAAGGGTTACAGGGAGAAAGCCGGGGAGTGGGGTTGAGTGGGTGAATGGATCAGATCATGATGGAGTGGCGGAGCAGACTCGATGAACTGATGGGCCTACTTCTGCTCCTATATCTTATAATCTGCATTTCTACCAAAACCGTCACCAATTCCTCTCCAACTGATGCCAGCAGACTGTGTTTGGCCTTGCACACAGGTGACTGACAAGGTACTTCCCTAAGCCCTGAACCTGGCATCACTGAAACAAGAGGGTAGCACAACAGGACTTTCACACCTCATTAACATGTCTACCACAAGAACCTTCTCCCACCCCATCGATAGAGCCAAGCAACTCCCTGTACCTACCAGAAAGGGACAGCCTGAGGCCACGTTCGACTCTAGCTCTCTCTGCACGCTGAAGGTGCTGCTCGGTGTGTTTAAGTTGGAAAAGACGTACTGCGTGACAACCTTGTTGCCCTCCTGCTGACTCATCACGTCAGACACACTCAGCATATGACACTCCACTTTGGTTGGAGCCAGCAGTTCAGGCACATGGCTGGGTCCCAGGCTGCTGGAGGGGCTGAGGGCTCCGCTGGACGACAGACCCTGCAGCTCCTGGCAGTTGCCAGCACCCCGCATCGATAGGGCTCCCAGCACCTCCGTGTTGACCGGCTGCACATTGTCCAGGTTCAAGGTGCTCTGCTGCAAGATGCCGGCAGGGAGCCCCAATGTGCCATCCATGGAGTGAGAGATGTCCGGCGTGGCCACAATGAGAGGGTCGGTGCCTTGTGCCATGGCGCTGCTGTTGACAGAGACGCTGCCACCCAGGGTGGATCCCACAGAGGAGGCGTCAATGGTCAGGATGCCGGAGTTCACGAGCGACATGTCTGGCGAGATGCTGACTGGAGTGACAGGCACAGCGGTGAAGAGCGAGGCAATGTCCACGTTACTGAGGTCACTCTGGCTCGCACTGGTCAGCTCACTACTTGGAGTGAGGGAGCCGGTCAACTCCAACTGGGAAAACAGATCTGCAACAAAATTCCCTGCTTGTCAGTAAATCGGCTAACTCCGCCAAGATCAATGCAGAAAATCTTTAGCACATCACACCCTACCCAGCTCCTCCAAAAAAACTCTCCAATGACAAACTAGCAAGCACCAGAGGCAAGGACTTTAGGGGTGTGGATATCTCCAAGGTTGGCAAGATGGAATAGATTGCAGAGATGGAAAAGAGGAAAACCAGGAAACCTTCAATGCAAAGGTTTGTCACAGAGTCATGTACAGAATGGACAGACCCTTTAGCCCACACAGTGTGTACTGACCATCAAGCACAAATTATACTAAAGGCTGCAGATGCTGGAATTTGGAGCAAAATAGCAATCCGTTGGAGGAACTCAGCAGGTCCAGTAGCAGCAGTGGGAGAGAAAGGATGGTTGACATTTCAGGTCAGCACTCTTCATCAAAGAGGGTTTATACCAATTAATCTTCTTTTTTAAATTATCCCACATTGTCAATTTTTCCCCCACATCAATACCATTTATAAAAAATTCTCCCTACATTCTGATCAATTGCCCCCTTCCCCCAGATTCCATCCATCACCGACCCACTGATGTCTTTGGGATGTGGGGGAAACCCACACAGCACCCCGGGGTGAGCATTGAACCAGGGTTGCTGGAGCTCAAGGCAACAGGTGTGCAACTATTACCACCAAGTGGGCAACGTAGGTTGGAAGTGCTCTCGCCGCAAGATAGACAACGCTGCTGCCCAGTGGTGCACAAGAATTCAACTGCTGGAGTCCTGCAAGTGTTGTGGTCTGTGGTGAAACATGAAAGTATGCAGACATTGTAAAAACAGAGAAATGCTGGAGAAATTCGGCAGATCTCGCGGCATCCATAGGAGGTAAAGATATATTACCAACGTTTCGGGCCTGAGCCCTCCTTCAAGGTATAGAAAATGCAGACAAAATATGTCAGTGGGAGGAGTACAGACCAACTGTCAAAAGGTGAATTGGATATGGAGAAGAGCCCTGGAGAGAGGAAAGGTGGGGATTGATGGGGTGGGGGGGGGGAGGGGTTGGTTTGGATCTGTGAATGCAGAGCTGAGGTAAAGAAGACTGAGAGAAAAGGGAACAGAGCTACAGGAACAGAGACATGGGCATAAATTCAATGTTAATGCCATGCACATTGATTTCTCCGGCTTACATTAGCCAGCCACCCCTACCCCACCTAAGTCTCCTTTTCTTTAACCCAGCTCTGCATTCACAGAGCCCGACCCCCCCCATCAATTCTCACCTTCCTCCTCCACATTAAATTATCACCTTTTGACTGTTGGTCTGTACTCCTTCCCCTAACATTTCTCTTACTCAGACACTGCCTGCTTTCTCTACATCTTGAAGAAGGGCTCAAGCACGAAACGTCAGTAATAATATCTTTCCCTTCTATGAACACTGCAAGACCGCTCAGTTCCTCCAGCATTTCTGTGTTTTTACCCGTTGACTGGGGCTGGCTCAGCCCCTGGACCCACTCTGGCAGCTGGCTCCTGCAGTACTACCCGTGGTCTGGGATCCAGTACAGTCCCTGAACACCCAAATGACAGTTAGCATGGTGCGAGGAGTAAAGCGTACCAGGGCTGATGTTGTGTTGTTTCATCATATGGGCCTTGATGCTGTTCTTGGAGTTGAAGAGCTTACTGCAGTTGGAGAGAGGGCAGCAGGTCTTCATCTTTTCCCCATCTTCTAGGTGTTTCTTGGAGTGGATGTACAGACTGCTGCGCGCCGAGAATCGAGCTTCACAACCTGAGGACACATGGAATACTCTCATTACTAAGGTCAACACTTCACCTACCTTTAGCTAAACATCATTGCATAGAAACCAGCCATTTGGCCCCTCTTCAGTGCCAGCCTTTCCGCTTGAACCACCTCTCTGACACCCTTTCTCATTCATTCCACTCTCCCTGATGGGTTTCTCCAAAATTCCTCCTAGCCACTCTTTATTGGAGAAAGCTCCACATTCTCCCAAATTCCTCAATGGATTTTAGTCCCCTTCAGCTTTTTGCCCCCTCAGCTCACTGGCAGAAACATTTCATTTGTATTTTGAAACCTCTGACAGATCGCTCCTTGACGAGAAGGGGTTGGTTCAGCCTTTTGGACATGTATGAGCTCAGAGGCTGCAGATCTCTGGGTGTGAGTACTTTGACCCCAATACTTTTATTTGGGAAAGGGGAGGGAGACGTGATCACAACCCCTTCAATGTCTTGTGCCAGAAATCAGCCCATTAAAGAATGAGATGGGACTTCCACTAGTGCCTACATTTCACACTGTCTTATCCTATACTTTCAGATCCATGCCAACTCCCACTCCCCCTCTCCGTCTCTGATTGTACACTTCCAATGCACTCTCTCACACACCTTTCAATTCTTTTTACCGATCACCCTCATTAGGATCAATTCACAGCAGCTATTCATCATACTGAGAATGTAGGAGGAAACCAGAGCTCACAAAGGAAAATCACAGTCACAGAGAATGACCAGACTCTGCATAGACAGCAAATCCGGTCCCCTGGACCACTAACTCAGGCTGTTCATTCAGTGGTAGCTGGAAAAACTATCAGTCAGTCCGTTCCAACTTCAACCTCAGGGATCCTTGTGCCTCATCCACCCATCTGCACAGTGACTTTGGACAATAAAGAGGTCTGGCTGGCTTCTTCAGTCAACAAGAAACAACGTGGCACCATGCAGAGAGCATAGGCACCCTCCCCCAGTGTCCTGAGGCCACTGACGCTCAAGTTTAGTTTGTCAAATCAAACTTAACACAGAAAGGATTCTTCTAGGCTATCCGGCTGAGAGGATGCCAAGGGTGCGGGAGGCTTCCTAAACACGTAGAGGTTTGGATCTGGTGCTCAGGTTGCCAATGGTTAGGACAGAAGGATCTGCAGCTGCAGAGGCTGCTGAAGGGGAATCCTCAAACACCAGTACTCTAGTGGTGGGGGGGCGGGGGGGAGAGGTAGCCTTTTGCTTCTCTTTCTGTCTGTAAGGTACACTGGCAATTTCTGTGGCTTTATGGCAGACTAAATGGAATTTTGTGTAATGTTACAACTGTTTTATTACATGGCATTAAAAGAATCTTGAAACATTTGAATAATCGTGTAAAGAGCAAATTTTACAGACAACGGCACTATGATTAGCACCAAGCAAGCCCAGCATGACAACGCAGTTATAGGGCTCACTCAAGTACCTGAAGGCTGCAGGGAAGGAATGGGCTTTAAGCCAACTAATATACAAAGAAAATGACCTGCTCTGTGCATGGGAAGTTGCTGCGCACACGCAGGGTGCTGCATTTCCTGCACTAAGTGCAAAGCTCCAACATACCTTCAATTGGACACACAAATGGCCTGGTGCCAAGGTGGGTGATACTGTGGCCCTTCAGGTGTTCCGCCCTGGTGAAGGATTTCCCACAGCCGTCCACAGGACAGACAAATCTTCGGTCATCTTCATGGGTTCTGGAGAGAGCAACAAAGCAGAACCTGGTAAAGTGAATGCAGGAGGCAGTCACACAGTAGGGAAACAGGCCCTTTGGCCCACCAATTCATGCTGATCATTTCACATTGATCCTACATTACTCATATTTTTATTCTCCCCACATCAACTCCTCTCACCCATATACTATGGGTAACTTACAGCAGCCAATCAGCCCAGCCTCTTTGATAATGGGGGAGGAAATCAGAACAGCCGGGGAAAACCCACATGGTCACGGGGAGATTGTGCAAACTCCACACAGACAGCGCTGGAGATTGGGATTGAACTTGCCTTTGGTGCCGTGAAATAAAATGAGGTAAAGTGTGGGCATGAAGAACAACCGCAGAGGAGAGAAGGTGAGAAATAAGAGCAGGGACCTGACATGTCCTGGAAAATAGAGGTGATTTTCAGTCCCATGCTCCGGTTGCTCTGGATAACTTTTTAGCACACAGGGAGAGCCTAACTGAGCAGTGTGTGGAGTTTTGCTTCAAAATGGTGTTAATGAATGGTGGGGTGCTCCAGGGGACTGGAGCAAACTCTCGGCTACCTCTCTTGCAACAGCTGTGTCAGATGAGATGTTATAAGCCAAGGTCCACCTGCCCCGCAGTAATGTTCCAAAAAAAAACAATGTCCTGAGACCTGCGCTAACCCCCACATTCCAGATTATTTAGTCATGACCATTGACCAGCTGATGGCCTCCAGCTATGCCAAACAGGCTGCTGCAGTTCCTGCACTGAAACGAGGTCTCTACAGCATGATATTTGTTCTGCTGCTGCTCTGTAAACCCTACCAGGACAACACTGGAGGCGTCAGTTACCTTTTGTGCCGGAGTAATTTGGACATGCAGGTGAACGACCAGCCGCAGCCATCGAAGTCACAGATAAAGGGCCTCTCACCTGCAAAAACCATTCTTTTAGTAGAACCTTACAGACTGCAGTTGATGGAGATACATGATGTGTAAAGCATTCCAACGCACTGAATCCATTAAAATGACAATATTTACAAACTGCAGACGATTTGTTCCTTGTTGCCAATGGCACAGTACTGAAGGAGGTTCACTGGAGCAGTCAAAGAGACCTACCAATATGGAATACTCCTCAATTGAACAACTCCAACACAAGATTATCCAATGGAGAGCGCTGTCAACTGCCCCCCCCCCACCCCCCCCCACACACAATCCAACAACCTAGAAGTTCATTTCCCCCTGTAACTGCACACAGTAGTTTCTGAACAATCTTGACTGGTTCCTCATGCAGACTAGAACCATAAAACGCTACAGCACAGAAAACAGGCCATTTGCCTCTTCTAGTCTGTGCCAACCACTATTTCACTAGTCCCACTCAGCTGCTCCCAGACCTCTCTCATCCATGTATCTATCCAATCTATTTTTAAAACACAAGATCGAGCCCACATTCACACCAGATGGGAACGCATTCCACACTCCCACCACTCTCTGTGAAGAACTTTCCCCTAATGTTCCCCTTAAATCTTTCAGCTTCCAATCTAAGTGGAAAAAGCTGACTCGCAACCACTCTGTCTATACCTCTCATAATCTTGTAAACATCTATCAAATCTCCCCTCATTCTTCTTCGCTCCAAGGAATAAAGTCCTAACCTGTTTAATCTTTCCCTGTAACTCAACTCCTAAAGACCCAGTAACACCCTAATAAATCTTCTCTGCACTCTCTCAATCTTATTGATATCCTTCCTGTAGTTAGGTGACCAGAACTGCACACAATATTCCAAATTTGGTCTCACCAATGTCTTAAACAACCTCAGCCCAACCTCCTATACTCAATACTTTGATTTATAAAGGCCAACATGCCAAAAGTTTTCTTTACAATCCTGTCCCCACGCCACCTTTAGGAAACAATGTATCTGTGTTCCCAGATCTCTTTGTCCTCCACACTCCTCAGGGCCCCACCATTTACTGTGTATGACCTACCCTGGTCTGCTCTTCCAAAATGCATCACCTCACACTTGTCTGCATTAAACTCCATCTGCCCTTTTTTTGGCCCATTCTCCCAGATCCCTCTGCAAGCTATGAAAATCTTCCTCGCTGTCCACAACACCTCCTATCTTTGTGTCATCAGCAAACTTGATGATCCAGTTTACTACATTTTAATTCAGATCATCGATATAGACAACAAACAATGATCCCAACACAAATCCCTGAGGCCCACCACTAGTCACAGGCTACTCCAACCAGCACCCCCCCGCACCCACAGGCTCTCCCAACATAGAAAAGGGCGGCTAAGGGTATCAGAACCTGCAGCTTCACCTCAAAGGCACACATACATTTTCATGATTTGGAAATATATCTCTGCTCCGTTAGCTACCCTGGTTCTAAATCTTGGAACTTCATCCCAAGCAGAGTAAAAACAAAATTCAGCCTGCTCTTGCCCCACCAAACTAGTTTCATCTCTCCTCGACTCTCCCCTGGTCCAATCCCTCCCCACCTACATCCCCTCCATCTCTTCAATGACTTCAGATTCCTCGAACTGGTCCACTTCATCTTCATGATAGATGTCCAATCCCTTTATACCTCCATCCCCCATACAGAAGGTTTTAAAGCACTTGGCTTCTTTCTGGACAAGAGATCAGACCTGTCATCCTCTACCATTACCCTCCTCCACCTGGAAAAACGTCCTCGTTTTAAACAACTTCTCCTTTAACTCATCTCACTTCCTCCAAATCAAAGGAGTAGCCATGGGTATCTGCTACACCTGTTTGTGAAGCAATTCAGGCTGCAAATCTACACAGACAATGGCCCTCAACTCTTCCTCCATTGTGGCTGCCTCATGCACTCGTGATGAGCTTATCAACTCATTCACTTCCTGACCAAATTCCACCCCAATCTCCAACTCACTTGGTTCATCTCCAACAACACTCTCCCTTATCTGGATCTCTCTATCTCCATCTCAGGATACAAGCTTTCCACCAATTTGACTGGTGGAAATTGACAAACCCACTAAATTGAAAAACCCACTAACTCCCACAACACTTCCTCACACCCTGACACCTGTAAGAATTCTCTCAATTTCTTTGTCTCCGCTGCATCGGTTCCCAAGATGACGTCTTCCAGTTCAGATCATCCGAAATGTCTGCCTTCTTCCACAAACGTGGCTTCCCCTCCACCACCAACTCAGCCTTTACCCACATCTCCTCCATTTCCCTCCCCTGGCCTCCTCTGCCCTCAGACGTAACAAACATAAGATTCCCCTTTTCCTCACCTACCACTCCACCAGCCTCCGCATCCAATACATTATCCTCCTGAATTTCCAGCTCTTACAACAGGATCCCACCACCAGACATATCTTCCCCTCTCCTCCCTTCACTGCCTTCCGTAGGGACTGCTCCCTCTGTGACTCCCTTGTGCACTCACCCCTCCCCCCCCCCAGCACTTTGCCCTGTGGCCGCAGGAGGTGCCATATCTGTTTCCACACCTCCTCCCTCACCACAGTCGGGGGCCCCAAACAAGCCTTTCAAGTGAAGCAACACCTCACTTCTGTATTCGTAGGACTGATTTATTGCATCTTGTGCTCCCTTTGTGGCCATCTCGGCATCATTAGACTAGGTGCAGATTGGGAGATCGCTTTAAAGCATCTTCACTCCGTCCACACCAGTTACGGAGACCTCCCAGGAGCCAACCATTTCAGATATGCGCCTCTCTCCCACACTTACATGTCTGTCCATGGCCTCATGTACTATCCCACCAAGACCACCTGTAAATTGGAGGAACAACACCTGATTTTCCCTCTGGGCACTCTCCAGCCAGATGGCATTAACATCAACTTTTCCGTTTCTGCTAACCGACTCTCCTTTCCCCCTCCCTTCCCTCTTTCAACTCTCCACCCATCCCTCCTTTCTTGCTTGCTGCTGTGACCTCCCTCCCTTCTCCACCTAGTACCTCCTGCCTTTGCGACTACACCTTCCCTCTTACTTTTTCATTCAGACGCAAACTGATATTTTTCCATACCTTAATAAAGGGCTTAAGCCTGAAACATCAGTTATGTAGTTTGCCTTTACTATATAAAGTACACTGTTGATCTGGTAAGTTTCTCCAGCATTGTGTTTGTACTTCAACCACCGTGTCTGCACTTAAATGTTTTAATATTTTACTTCCCCCAGAAGTGTCACAGGAGCATCTTCATGCAGAAGTTCAAGGAGGCATCTCACCCCCACCTTCTCAATGGTGACAGGAATGGGCAATAAATGCTAGTCTTGCAAGATCGACCTTTAAAGTGCCCAGAATTTGGCACTTTGCTTCATTACCAAGTGCTTCTGTGTAGGGAGGTGGTGAATCAACAACTTCAGCTGAACAAAGACTGCCAAACTTTGTTGTAACCCAGAATGAGCTGTGTTGTTAGTCTAGGAATCAGCCACTCTCAACTTTTTTTGGCTGTTACCCCCCCCCCCCCCCCCACCCCCGACTTAGGACTCTGTACAAAGTTTATAGGCCCCCTTCCCTGTGAAGCAGTCAAATTTTGGTTGGGAGGGGGAAAGCATAGGGCCCCTGTTGAGAACAACCATAGGGCCCCTGTTGAGAACAACCATAGGACATAGGAGCAGAAAAGGTTTATTCAGCTCATCGAGTCTGTCCTGCCACTTAATCACTAGCTGATCCATTTTTCCACTCAGCCCCACTAATCAAGAACCTATCAATCTTTGCCTTAAATAGACCCAATGATTTGGCCTCCACAACCACCTGCGGCAACAAATTCCACAGATTTACCACCCTCTGGCTGAAGAAATTCCTCCACATCTCTGTTCTAAGTAGACACCCTTCAATCCTGAAGTTATGCCCACTTGTCCTATAATCTCCCACCATCTACTCTGTCCACATCTTTCAACATTCAAAATGATTCAATGAGACTCCCCCCCTCATTCTCCTAAATTCCAATGAGCACAGATCAAGAGCAGTCAAATGCACCTCATTTGATAACCCTTTCATTTCAGGAATTATCCTTGTGGCCAGGCTAGGTTTAACGGGATTGCCTCATGTACCTGTGTGGCTTCGGAGGTGAATCTTCAAGCGGCAGGCTTTGTCGTAACGCTTGTCACAGCCTGGGAAGGAGCAGATGAAGTGCTCCTGGTCACGGAAATGTGAACGGTTGTGGGAGCCAAGCGCACTGATGGTGATGAATGTCTTCTCGCAACCTGCAACAGAAAACCAGAGTCACCAGCTGTCATGTACAAGTCGCCTTTCCCAACCGCCTCCACAGATCTACGTTTACAACACCACGCAACAGGAAGAGCAGCAATCTTCCCGGAGCATTACAAATTCCACACCTGTCCATGCAGAGTCCCATCCCTGCACTGACTGCAGCAGCCTCTCCTTCATAGGTACCCCTCAACGTTTACACCCCAACCTCAGCTCTCCACAAGCCTATCCAGTGTGAATGGCAGCTTTAAGGAATCCCACTTTGAACCAATTGCAATGGTATCTCTGCATATTTAAAACAACTCCATGCAGTGGATATCTGAACAAAAAACAGAGCATGCTAGAAAATCTCGCCAGGACAGGCAGCATCTGTGGAGAGAGGAACAGAGCAGTCCTCAGACCTGAAATTTTAACCACTTCTTTCCATGGATGCTCCAACTATGGAGATCCGTGTCCAAGGTAACACGAGGGCTATGGGCTCTGGAGGGAATCAGTGGTCCAGTGACAGATCAGGTTTACAGTGAGAGCTTTTTCCTCAGGGGTGGAAATGTCAAACACTAGAAGACATAGGCTTTATGATGAGATGGGGAAGGTTTAAAGGAGATGTGCAGTCAAGTTTTTTTTACACAGAGTGGTGGGTGTCTGGTATGCACTGCCTGGAGAGGTGGTGGAAGCAGATGTGATAGTGTTGTTTCAGAGGCATGAACAGGCAGGGGATGGAGGAACATAGAGCATGGACAGGTTGTTGGAATTAGTTCATCTGTATCATGGTCAGTGCTGACACGGTGGGCTGAAAGTCCTGTCCCCATGCTGCACTGTATTACATCCTATCTACCATCCTGACTTCATCAACTTTGGATACCTCCTCATAAAACCGATTCAATTTTTATTTTTCAAATTTAGACCTACAGCACGCTAACAGACCCTTCCGGCCCTTGAGCCCATGGCACCAAATTACACCCAAAAGACCAACAATCCCTGTGCGTTTTGTAGGGTGGGAGGAAACCCTGAGCACCCAGAGGAAACTCACAC
Organism: Narcine bancroftii; assembly: GCF_036971445.1. Taxonomy (NCBI): domain Eukaryota; kingdom Metazoa; phylum Chordata; class Chondrichthyes; order Torpediniformes; family Narcinidae; genus Narcine; species Narcine bancroftii. Next base: position 239,678 of record NC_091473.1, read on the forward strand.
AGACACAGGGAGAACTCTTCAGACAGCAATGGATTCAAACCCAGGTTGATGGCGCTGTAACAGTGTTGTGCTACATTAACCGTGCTGCCCAAGTCAGTAAGAGAGGAAATCCCCCACACAATGCCACCAGCCCTGCTATCCCAATTTGCTGCCTTTACAAATGTACAGTTCACTGGCCTGCAGCAATAGAAACAGAGTGGCACTAAGAATAGCAGACAGGAATCTGCAGATGCTGGAGAACTAGAACAGCATACAAAAGTGCAGGAGGAACTCAGCAGGTCATGCAGTCCTGAAGACTAGCTGAGGTTTGAGACACCAACTGCCTATTGCTACATTCCGCTGACGCTTTGTGTTGCTCAACAGCACTCTTTCGGGCTTTTGTTTGCATCATGGTACCAAACTTGAGAGACGTTGATTTGAATGTTCTGTCGAAAAGGTCCGACCTAAAATATTGACTGATTGTCTCTTCGCAGATGCTAGCTGACCTAATGAGTACTTTGAGCCCTGTTTTACAACGTTGCACATTACAGCACTGTAAAGGCCCTTCAGGCCATGATATTATGCTGACCTATATGCACCTACTCAAAAAAAAATTCAACCTCACCACCCTCCATTTTTCTTACATCCACATGCCTGTCAGTATCAGAATTTATTGTCATGAACAAGACACAAAATTCATTGTTTTGTGGCAGCGTCAGTGCAAACATTCATATAAACCACCTTACAACAATAATTTTTTTAAAAATGAACAAAAAGTAAGGCAGTGTCTTTGGTTCATTGATTATTCAGGAATCCGACGGCAGCAGGGAAAAAGCTGTCCTTGTGCTGCTGAGTGCTCGTCTTCAAGGCTCTAAGACTCTTTTAAATGTCCCTACTGCACCAGCTCAACACCATCCCTGGCAAGGCATTCCAAGCACCCATAGCTCTCTGTGTTAAAAAAAACTTACCCCTGATGTCTCCCCAAAAATTTCCTACCCTCACTTTGTACAGATGACTACTGGTGTTTGCTACTCTCACCCTGGGAAAAAAGGCCCTGGCTGTCCACCCTATCTTCTGTATGTCTCTCATATTCTTGTAGACTTCCATTGTCACCCTTCATCCTTCTTCCCTTCAAAGAGAAAAGCCTTTTAACCTCACCTCATAAAACACGTTCTCCATTTCAGACAACACCCTCACAAATCTCCTCTGCACCCTCTCCACAGCTTCCACATCCTTCTTGTAATGTGGTGACCAGAACTGAATATAATATTCCAAGTGCAATCTAACCAGTTTTATAGAACTGCAACATCACCTCTTGACTCATGAATTCAATCTGACCAATGAAGCCCAGCATACCATAAGCCTTAACTACTCTATCAGCTATTGTAGAGTGGACCCTGCCCGAACACTGCATCTCCACTCCCCATGGGTGGGTCTGCACCAGCTCTGGTGCTGCTGCTACATTGGCTCTGGCAATACCGCCATCTTTCTCTACAATGGCTGATAGGGTAGTTAAGGCTTATGGTATGCTGGGCTTCACTGGTCAGATTGAGTTCAAAAGTCAAGAGGTTTTATTTGAGATCCCACCACCTCGGAGTCTATGCCCAAGATGGCTGCGCCTATTCACTGGCGGAGGCCCCCTCCCCTCACCCACCCCCGTCTGAGAAGAAGCGGAAAAGACAACCCACAGGACTGCGACCACAGAGGTGGACCAGTGAGGAAGCTCTGCAGCTAAGGCACCAGTGCACACGGCGGGCTGCTGGCGACGTGCGGCAAGAAACCCTCAGAAGCTGTGGGCTCAAACTGGCCGGAGGAGTACCAGGTATCTGAACCAGGATGTGAGGGGGTGCCGAGGGTCCCTAACTGTATCAGGGGTTCAATCTGGAGCTTGGATCGCCACTGGTTTGGTCTGGAGTCTGGGTGGCTGTGGAAGTGCTGGAGCTGAATCTACATACACTCAGTGATTCTGGGGGTCTCTCTTTTGCTTCTCTTTCACTGAGTGTGTCTGACTGTAAGAGGCATGTAGGCAATTCCTGCCAGTGGCAAATCTGTCTGCCTTGCAGCAGTCACAAAGAAATTTCATGTAATAAGACACTGTTTCATTGCAATGACAATAAACAATCTTAAACTGTACGATAATCTGAGAGATCTATGGATTTGGACCCTGAGGTCCCTCTGTTCTTCCACAGTTAAGAATCCTGGCGTTAGCCACGTACTCTGCATTCCATCACTGAACACTTATCCAAATTGAACTCTATCTGCCACATTTCTGCCAAACTCTGCACCTTGCTTATATCCTGTTGTAGCCTCCAATCTTCTACGCTGCCCACACCACAACCAACCTTTGTGCCATCTGCAAATTTTTTATTTCAGATTTCCAGCAGTTCATTTAGTGACCAGAAACAGTGGACAGGTCACAGATCTCTCCTCCATGGCAGTACCGTGGATCTTTTCACTGACCTGTGAAGGCACGCCAGCCTCACTTTAACATCACATCAGAAAAGCAGCACTTCCAACAATGCAGCGCTCCCTTGGTGCCACAACTCCAGCTAGGTGGGCAGCCCGGTCAGCGCAACGCTACCGCAGGGCCAGCGACCCAAATTCGAATCCCGCGCTGTCTGAGAGGGATTTGTATATTCTTCCCATGTCCGCCCGGATTTCCGCCAGGTGCTCCGCCGGGTTTCCTACCACCGTTCAAAATGTACCGGGGTTGTAGGTTAATTGGGGCGTCATGGGCTGGAAGGGTCTGTTTCGTGCTGTGTGTCTAAATTTAAATGAAAAGAATTAAAATTAAAATAGATTTTTGTGCTCCTGGAGCTGAGTTTAAACCACAACCAAAATGCCCCTACCTGAACCAGGGTTGAAAAGCACGGAGCTACAGGAGGGCATTCGACCCCCAGACAATACTAGTCCAAAGGCACTAGATAGTTGATTGTCGTCTGGCTGTTTGGCCCCTCCCCCCTGCTAGCCCCTCTCGCGAACAAATCGCACCCGAGAAACTCTGACAGCCTGGGGCCTCACCGGGGAAGTCGCACTTGAAGGGCCGCTGCGGTTCGAAGTGGCACCGCCGGTGACTGCTGAGCTTCAGGGCGGTGGAGAAGGGCTGCGAGCACACGTCGCAGGCGAAGGCCAGCTCCTGGACGTGGGCCTTCATGTGGGCCTTGAGGTTGTAGACGGTGGTGAAGCGCTTGCCGCAGCGCTCGGCCTGGCAGCCGAATGGCCGCAGCTTGCCGTGGGAGTGCAGGTGGCGCTTCAGCTTGTAGGCCGTGGTGAAGGCCCACTCGCAGCCGGCCACCGTGCAGCGGAAGGGCCGCTGGCTGTGGGACAGAAGGTGCACCCGCAGCCGCTGCTTCTTCTCGAAGGCCTGCTGGCAGTTCTGTTCGGGGCAGTGGTGCAGGGGCCCGGGGCCCGACTGGAGCCCCAAGCCCAGGCCTTCCGACAGCTTCAGCAGCACGTCGCCGCTCTCGCTTAGCAGCAGCCCGGGCCCCGCTTCCAGGCCTGCCGCCTCGGGGCCCGGAGGCGGCGGCGGCGGAGCCGGCGCCTGGCTCTGCTCGTCGGCCGGAAGGGCGCGGCCGCCGGGGTCTCCGCACGCCGCGGCCGGGCCGCTCGGGAAGGACAGGGCCTGGGCCGCAGGCTCGTCCTCCGGCTTGGCCGGGCCTCCCGCTGCCGCCTCGGGCGCGGCCAGGAGCAGCAGCCCGTCCTCCAGGCGCAGCAACAGGTCGCGGCTACTGAGGCCCAGGGTGGCGGCCAGGCCGCCGGGCGACGCCGAAGGCCCGGGCAGGTTCTCGATGTTGCCCAGCACGGCGGGCGCCTCCAGCAGGAGGCCGGGCCCGGGAGGAGGAGGAGGAGGCGGCGGCGGCTCGGCCTCCCTGCCCTGCTCGGCCGGCGGGCGCCCCGCCGGGCTCAGACGAGCCCGAGGCTTCTCGGACCCGGCCTGCACCGAGCTCAGGTAGTAGACGGTATCGGCGGCCGGCGGCTCTCCGTCCGGCTCCAACGGCCTGGCCCCGGCGGGCGAGACCTGGCGCCGCTCCGGGCCCGGCTGCGAGGCCTCGGCCTCCAGATTGAAGACGACGAAGATCTCCGAGTCCGCGACCGGGCTCCGCAACTCGGGCGCCTCGTCCAGAAACAGCGAGTAGCGGCCGGGCGGAGGGGCCTCGGCCCCCGGGGCCTCCTGCCGCTGCCCGAGGCCCAGGCCCAGCCCCTGCTGCTCCATCCCCGGTGTCCCCGCCACGGCCGCCAGGTGCTGCAAAACGCGGAGCGGAGTATAGAGTGCCGGAACGGAGCGGAGCCGGCGGCGTCCAAAACACGGACTGGATTCACCGCGAATAAGACATCGAAGCAGGAATAGGCTATTCAGCCCATCGAGTCTGTCCCGCCTTTAATCTCGAGCTGATCCATTTTCCCCACTGCTCGGCCTTTTCCCCATAACCTTTGATGTCCTGGCTGATCAAGAACCCAGTGAAACACAAGTCTGTTGAAGCTGGGATTGCAGTCAAACATCATCACAGCAGATGTATCCTCCCCTTTCCACCTTCCACAAGGACTGATCCCACTTGTCCACCTCCCTTCCCACCAATACCCCCCCCCCCAGTACTTACCCCTGTGTCTGCAGGAGATACTCCACTTGTGCCCACACCTTCTCCTTGTCCTTAATATTGACTTCTCCAGTTTCCATTGAAACGCCCCCCCCCCCCATCTTATTCCCCCTGACTCCTTTCCTTCTCTCCCCCTTCCCCTTTTTCCTCTGTCTCCTTTCAGAACCAAAATCAATTCTCACCTTTCCTCTTATCATATCCAATTAACACCCTTTGTCTGGTTGCCTGGAATCCTCCCCCTTTCTTTCACCAGCCTTTAATTTAGAGACTTGACTATTTTCAATCCTACCATGAGGAAGGGCTCAGGCCTGAGACATCGGTAATATACATTGACCTCCTGTGGATGCTGAGATGCTGGCCGAGTTCCTCCAACATTTCTGTGTAATTAAGAACCTATCAATCTCTCTCTTAAATACACACAAAGACCTGCCCTCTACATCTGCCAGTGGCAACAAATTCCACAGATTTACTTGAAGTTGTGCCCTTTTGTCCTAGACTCTCCCACTGTTGGAAACAACCTTTCTACATCTACTCTGCCCATGACTTTAAACATTCAGAATGTTTCAGGGGTTGGTGGAGGGGGGTGGGGGGGGGGATCATTTGGCCTGGCAATGCAAAAGTGCTCAATGATAATTGGCCATCACTGCGAGTACCACCCGCGTGGACACACAATGCAGAATCTTTCACCCTCTCCCTGGCTTCAGGTACCAGGCTCTCCCTTGCCATCCACACTTCCTAGATAATCGATTATTCGATTTCCAGCATGTGTTCCCCATCTTCTCCTCATCCAGCTCCAATCTTCCCAATTGTGTTCCATTATCCATCCTCCCTCCCAGCCCCATCACCCATATTGATCACCCACCAGAACCCATCCTCCTCAGTCATGCCTGCCCTCCATCTTCACCTCCCCTCCCCCACCCATCTCCATCTGCCCTCTTCATCAACACCTGTGTCTTAGCTCCAATCCTCACCTTACACATAACCCATTACCCCTCCTCAATCACCTACTGTTCCAGTATCAACCTCTCTCCAGAGTCTTAAAGCAAGAGAGTATAGAAACATGCCTTTTGTCCGAGTCTTCTATGCAACCACGTTGCCTGTCTGAGCCAGTCCCATTTAGAACCATAGAACACTGCAGCACAAAAACAGGTCCTTTGACCCTTCTAGTCTGACTAGTCCCACTGACCTGCACCCAGTCCATAGCCATCATACCTCTCCCATCCATGTACTTGTCCAAATTCTTCTTAAATGTTAAAATTGAGCCCACATTTACCACTTCAGCTGGCAGTTCATTCCACACTCCCACCACTCTTTGAGTGAAGAAACTCCCCCGTGTTCCCCTTAAACTTCTCCTCTTTCACCCTTAGCCCATGTTCTCTTGTTTGTATCTCACCCTCCCTCAATGGTAAAAGGCTACTTGCACTTACTCTATCTGAACCCCTCATAATTTTGTAAACCTCCATCAAATCTCCCCTCATTCTTCTATGCTCCAGCGAATAAAGTCCCAACCTGTTTAACCTTTCCCTGTAACTCAGTTCCTGAAGTCCAGGCAACATCCCATTAAATCTTCTCTGCACTCTTTCTATCTTATTGATATCTTCCCTGTAGTTCGGTGACCAAAACTGTACACAATACTCCAAATTTGATTTCACCCCTATCTTATGGAACTTTACCATAACATCCTAGATTCTAAACTCATTACTTTGGTTGATGAAGGCCAACATGCCAAAAGCTCTCTTTACAACACTATCTACCTTTGACACCACTTTCAGAGAACCATGGATCTGTATTCCCACATTCTTTTGTTATACTACACTCCTCAGTGCCCTAACATTCACCATGTCCTTTCTTGGTTTGTTCTTCCAAAATGCAACACCTCATATTTGTCTGCATTAAATTCCATCTGCCATTTTGCCTGTGTTCGATCCATAAACCTCTAAACTTTTTCCATCCATGTACCTGTCCAAATTTGTTTTATATAAAGTGATTGTATCCGCCTCTCTGGCCGCTTACCCACACACGCTCTGTGTAGAAAACCTGCTCCCCAGGTTCCCTTTAAATGTTACTTCTTTCACCCCAAATATGTGCCCCTCAAATATGGGGCAGCACAGTTGGTGCAGCAGTTATTGCAACGCCTTTACAGCGCCAGTGATTGGGACTAGAATGGGGTTCGAATCCCAAAATGTCTGTAAGGAGCTGGTACGTTCTCTCTGCGTCTATGTGGGTTTTCCCCAGAGGCTGTTTTCCTCCCACCCTTTGAAATGTTCCGGGGGTGTAGGTTAATTGGGTGCAAATTGGGCAGCATGGACCCATGGGCTGAAATGGCCTGTTACCGTGCTGTAGGTTTAAATTTAAATTTAATTTAATTTTGTCATAGACACTCCCCCCCCCCCCCCCCACATCAGCAAACTGTCATCATTCACCTTATCTATGCATTTCATGATTGATGCACCATCAATAATCACAAAAGATTCGAGTTGTGAAACTATCAGGCTTTTATTAACTAGCGACCAGAACAGCCATCAACCTCATGGACTGATCTCGGCAGAGTGGAATGGGGAGCATGGGTAGGATCGGACTTGGGAGGTGGGTCCAGCTGGCAGCAGCCAATCATGGCATAACAGCAGTTTTCCCCAATGATTCCATAAACCTCCTTAGGGCCACCTCTCAGACCCCCTCTCTCTATTCTCTAGGGAGAGAAAAGGCCCCATCCTATATCATCTCCCCGATAAACCAAAGTTTTATACAGTGGCAACATGATTTCCTTACTCTTATTCTCAGTGTCCCATCCACTGCAAACCACACCTCTTTGTTACCACCCTAACTACATGTACATGTGTGGCCACTTTCAATCAGCTGTGGACCTGAACCCCCAGATCCCTCAGCACATCAATACAGTCCTGACATTCCCTTACAACTGACCTTCAAAAGTGCTACATCTCACTCTTGTCCCGGTTAAACCTTATCTGCATTTCTCTGCCCATATCTGTCCCTGATCTGTATCCTGTTATAGAGTGAAACGCGAAAGTCTGCAGACGCTGCAATTGTAGTAAAATCACAGATACGCTGGAGGAACTTGGCCAGTCTTGCAGCATCCACAGGAGGTAAAGATACATAACTGAGATTTTGGGCCTGAGTCCTTCTTCAGGTGTGAGTAAAAGGTGTGAGAGAGGTGTGAATTAAAAGACTGGGGATGGAAGAATGGGAGGTGGAGGAGTACAGACCGAAAGACCAAAAGGGGTTAATTGGATATGGATGGGATGCAGATGAAAGGAAAGATGAGGATTGATTGGGGGAAAGGGGTGGCTCTGTGAATGCAGAGCTGGGGGAAAAGGGAAGAGAGACAAACAGAGACAGAGGAAAGGATACACAGGGAAAGATGGGGGTTGGGGGGGTGTAGGGGTTAACCGTAACTGGAAAAGTCAATATTAATGCCATCTGCTTGGAAGATTTCCAGGCGGAAGATGAGGTGTTGATCCTTCAATTTGCGGGTGGTCTCAGTATGGCAGTGCATGAGACCATGGACAGACATGTCAGCAAGGGAATGTGGTGGGGAATTGAAATGGAAGGACTGTTTGAGGCCCTGAATGCTGATGAGGGAGGAGGTGTTGGTGCAAGAGGAGCATCTCCTGCGATCACAGGGCAAGGTGCCGAGGGGACAATCAGAGAGATAAGTTAAAGAGGGAGTCACGGAAGAAGCGGCGGTCCCTGCGGAAGGCAATGGGATGAGCAAGGAAGATGTGTCTGGGGTAGTGGGATCACGTAGTAGGTGGCGGAAATGCTGGAGGAGGATATGCTAGATGTGGATGCTTGTGGGGTGGTAGGTGAGGGCAAGGGGAATTCTGTCCTTGTTACACGTGGGGGTGGAGGGCAGATGCACAGGTAATGGAGGATATGTGGGTGACAGCCATCCCCTCTTGGAGATGGACCTCCAACTTCCCATCGTCTCCATTCCTGATTCACCTATCCTTTTCCACCTCCCAATACCCTTTACCCCATTGACTTCCCCCCTCCCCTATGGACACTTCAAGGTCTGCCAAGTTCCTCCAGCACTTGTGATTGTACTATATCCTGTTATATTCTTCCATTAAGCTCAGCACTCCCTCAGCTCCATCGATCTTGGTATTATCTGCAAACTTACTAACCCACCCACCCATCCAAAACCGATCCCTGCAGAACACCACAGGCCTCCAACCAGAATAACACTTGTGCTGCTCCCCTGTACGGACCAACCAATCCTGAATCCAAATGGCCATTGGATCTCATGCATGTGTATCTTCTGGATCAGCCTATCATGGGGGACCTGGGTCAAGGGTCCTTCTTTGGAGCTCTTCCACTGCTCAATCCATCAGCTACCTTTGTCATCTCCTCAAAAAGCATCCCAAATTGCTAAGATATGGCCTGCTCCTCACCAAGCCATGCAGACTGTCTTTAATATGACCATGATTTTCCAAATCCTATACCCAAGCCTCCTCTCCATTCGCCTCTGTACCACACCAGTCTGTACTTTTCTGATGCCCCTATTGAACAAGAATGCGACATTCTACTCCCCCAGGAACTGGCCTTTTGCGAGTGGGATCCCAAAGGTCTTTGTCAAAGCCCCAGCAATCACTTCACTTACCTCTTTCAAACACCTGGGAAATATCCCATCAGGCCCTGGGACACATCTACCCGAACAATCTTCAGAAGACCCAGCTCTACCACTTTCTTGATCTCTGACTGCCCCAACGCAGGAGCATTCTCCACATGATGCTCCCTCTCACTGACCATGTCCTTCTCCTTAGTGAACACTGACGCAAAGTGCGCTTCCTCTGACTCCAAATACAAATCCCCTCCTTTGGCTTTGAGAAGTCTCATATCACTTACTTCACGGTCTACTACATCTCCAACGTTGGTGTCATCCCCAAGGGCAGAGAGGAGAATCAGTCATCATAGAAACTGGTAGTGTGATATCTTTCATTTTTATTTCAGAATTTTTGACTTCAGGGAGTTAACCTTTTTGTTCACAATTTTTCTGCGTAAGCATAAAACCTCCCTCTGTATCTCATTCACTTCAGCAATTGTGACAAATTCAAAGTTTGGATGGGGGTGGGGGGGAAGCTGGAGGGTTTTCTGCTGCCACATCTTCACCTCAACTTGACCAGTGTTGCCAGAGGAGGGGGTCACCTGTGAGGGGGAAGCCTGGGGAGGACTCACCTTGAAAGTGGATAGCTGGGGGGGGGGGGGGGGGGGGGGGAAATGAGGCGGAACACCTGGGAGGAGGGAGATCACCTGGGAGGAGGGAGAATACCTAGCTCTACATCTGATGTCCTTATGCTACTGTTGATTGGAGGGATGTCTGGAAAAGAAGGCTTGGCACCGTGCAGTAGAGGGCAATGGTGTTTGCTGCACAGAGTCAGCCAGTGGGCACGCTCCCTACATCCGCAGAGCGCGGTCCAGGATGGCCTCATCCTGCACCCTGTGGGGAAGGGTGACCCTCAGGCCACTGTTCCTCCTCATTGTCCTGCAAATCGTCTCGTAGGCCTTCTGGTTGCCAGACCAACAACGACGAGTCACCTGCAGCGGAAAAAAAGGAGATGTCATTGTCACAGTGGAACCAACACTCCTGCAGTAAAAACCCCCTCGAGGGGCGAAGGGCTTTACTATGATCTGCACCCCACCACCCACAGCCCTGTGATAGTTGCTGCTGCTGGGATCCTGCTGTGCCGGACTGCTTTGTGATTGCCAGCATTATTGAAACTGAGACAGAGCTCCAACCACCAGCTCCCCTACCCTTCCTGTCCCACCCACCTCCCCTCCCTCTCCACTCACACCACCTCCCCTACCCCCTTCTGTTCCACCAGCCTCCCATCCCTCTCCACTCACACCACCTCCCCTACTCCTCCTGTCCCATCCACCTCCCCTACCCCTCCCTCTCCACCCACCTCCCCTCCCTCTCCACTCACACCACTTCCCCTTCCCACCTCAGCCGCCACGTCCCCTCCCTCTCTCCCGCCCACCTACCTCCTTCATTCCCCCTGCTGTCCCACCCTCCTCCTCCCCTCCCTTTCCTAGTCCCACTCACCTCCACCCCCCCACTAACCCCCTCCCCATTCCACCTCTCCCTTCCCCCTCTCCTCCCACCCACCCCTTCCTGGTCCCATTCACTCCTCCTCCTTTATTCCCTCTCACCCATACCCATCTCCTCCCCTTTCCCCATGCTCACATTGCCCCAGCAGACAGCTGGCCCCATCTGCCCTTCACCTAGCCTTGCACAGTTCTCCTTACTGAGTGGGTCCCAGCACCAGAGCTTTTGTCCCTCTCCACCAGCTATCTCCTCTTTCCCCCAAACTCCTTGCTGGGAGGAGCTCAGAATGTCAAGAGTCATCCACAGGATGAAAGTAAGGGCCGACAAATGGGGCAGGAACCACGCCGTAACTTGGTGAGACCTGATGAAAATTCCAACCCAAAATGTCAACCCTTCCTTTGCTCCCACAGATCCTGCTCGACCCACTAAGCTCCTCCACCTGGATGTGTTGCTCCAAGTCCATGCAGTCTCCTCTCACCCAGCCCCCAGACCTTCCTTTCTGCCTCAAATATGAACCCACCCGCCACTGGTCTCCCAGCTCCACCACTTCACCCCACCTGTCCCAAAGATCAGCCATGCGATCCTCCCTCACCCCATCCTCTCTCCACTCGAATGGCTTCATCCTCTCCAATCTCAGACCTGATGCAGGGTCTCTCGTCCCCACAGATGGGGACTTTGCACTACACCTCACCCTATTCGTTCTGGTACTGCTGTAGAGGTGAGGGTGAGGAGACTAGTGTTCCAACCAATATCCCTGAACTGCAATCCCCGAGCATCTTCACTCTGTCCGCATCAGTGACAGGGATCTCCCAGTGGCCATCCACTTCAATTCTGTGCCCCACTCCCATGCCCATGTCTGTCCACAGCCTCATATACTGTCCCACCAAGACCACCCATAAATCGGAGGAACACTTGAATTTCCTTCTGGGCCACTCTCCAGCCAGGTGGAATTAACATCAATTTCTCCAGTTTCTGTTAGACTATTCTCCGCTCTCCCCGCCCCGCCCCCCCACACACTTCCCTTTCCCGTTGACTTCTTTCTTCTAGCTCTCTCCTTCCCTCACCATTCACACAGCCATTATTTTCAAATGAATGCATTTACTGATTATATATTTATCATTTGGTCGACTTAATCTCTGTCATAGATGATAATTAGTACAGCCTGGAAACGATACTTAAATGTAATTTTAAAATAGTTTTAACCTTAATGTATTTTTGAGGCTTGTAGTAGCTTGTTTAGCTTGTGCCTAAATCCAGCACCAGGTAAATGCAAGGAGACAGCACTAGATGGGGCTAGACAACTTGGTCAGCATGGAGGAGTAGGGTTGAAGGGCCTGTTACCATGCTGTACGACTCTCTGAGGATGGTGGAGAGAGACCAGTGGGGTGGGATTCAAATAATATTCCTCTTACAAAGACAGCACAGCAGTCACGGTGTGCCACAGATTGATGCAGATGGAAATATTTTCCAAATTAAACCAGCGTATAATGGGAAAAGGGAGAAGCATTACAATTGGAAACCCTGCCATTTACCCCATTGGACACGTCCCAGTTCAGCATCATCTTCGCACGCTCCTCAGCATCCGCAGACCCATCGAGCACCAGCCCAAAGCCTCCGTTTATTGCCTCACCCCTGGGCACCAGAAAGAAACATCATAACAAGATCGCTCTTCTCATTCTCCCCCCTCACCCGCCCAGGGCCAGACACAGAGTGAAGCTCCCTCCACACTGTCCCATCAAACACTCCTAGGGTCAGACAGAGAGTGAAGCTCCCTCCACACTGTCCTATCACACACTCCCAGGGTCAGACACAGGGTGAAGCTCCCTCCACACCTTCCCATCACACACTCCCAGGGTCAGACACAGAGTGAAGCTCCCTCCACACCGTCCCATCACACACTCCCACCTGGGGATAGGGACAAGATTGGAGGAGGAGCATAGCTGCCTCTGCTTTTCTGACTGATGGTACTTACCCTCGTGATGGGGGTATTCTACCAGGCAAATCTGATGTTTCTCCCCCCAACTCTGTGGAGACCCTCCTGTTCTGTGATCTCACTTTAAAGCCAATCAATGTGTTTGTCTGAAACTGGTGGAATCGTGAAACAGCAGAACTCTGAGAACATCCACCAGGTCCGACAGGGTGCCAACCACCAACTGGTTCATACCCTCTGAAACCACCCTCCTTCCCATCTCCAGAGGCAGTGAGTGACTTGACTCCATTCTCTCGGGATGTTGGTGATGGGACACAGAGTTCTAGAGGTGAAAACATGCACCATTGGATTACCTTGCATTTTTTTTGTTCTTTTTCACTTCCCATGTTTGTACCCAGGCATTCAGCTCATCCACATCCCCCTAAAGTCCCTTACACTTCCCTTCTCAACCTCAACAGCCACTGCGCCAACAGGAAATCAGCTACATGGAGTGGCACAGTTTGGGCAATACTATTACAGCTGGGTTTGAATCTGTCAGGGGTTGTACGTTCTCCCCCTGTCTGCGTGGGTTTTAACATTTAAGATTATTTTATTGTCATGTAAGAAAACAGATGTGATTTTTTTTAAATTATCAAAAAATATACATAGCAATATTTTAAATATACAATATAACCACAACAGTCCCTTCCTCTCTCACATACAGATCAGTTCACCATCAGAGCCTACATATATTTTAAGTATATACAGTTAGGGAAATGACGTTTTTGTATATATGTAACTTTTATACCCTTTTTTGTTCCTTGTTATTACTGTATCTGGGCCCCTATGTGTTCCAGGTCTGGCTGCCAGTTACATAGGTATCCAGCTGTTCACTTCTGCAGTTTATCGAACTATGAGTAGAGGGGAGTTAAACTTCCAAGCGATTGTGCTACCACCAGTGCTATTTTTATAAATGAGATTTGATATTTGGTCAATTTGTTGCTTACTTCCGTGAAATTACCTAGTACATACAACTCCGGATCTGCCTTGAAAGCCACTACAGATGTGATATTACATGAAACTGCCTTTAGTCTCCTGTCAGGCAGACTGTGATGCGCTATCGATCAGAAAGCAAACACAAAACATAAAGTCTGTTCAACAGGCTTTATTCTACATAAACTTCCACAGAGCTGGCTGTGAGAGTAGCTGTGCTGGCTCTGAGACTGACCTCGAGGGGCCGGATCTAGCTTATATCCCGGAGGGTGATTGGCAGCCGACTGGGTGGGGCTTGATCCATTCAGTTCGGCTGATTGATAGCTGGCCAGGTGTTGCCTTGTCCTCCAGTGCAGGTACATAGGTTTCCCCCTGCAGTAGACTAGTGGTGTATCACCATCAGCAGAAATTGCTTGGCGCCCCATACAGAAAAAGAGAAGCAAAAGAGTGTCCCTTCAGAGACACCGAGTATCCATGGATTCACCTCCAGTGCTCCCCACAGCCACACAGACTCCAATTCAAATCATCGGCAACTCGCGCTCCAGATCCAAGGCTCCAATCTGATCAGGAAGCCTTCAGCCCCCTTGGCACTGCCCTGCATCTTGGTTCCAATTCCTGCTACCCCTTCTGCCAATCTCGTTCCCGCACCAGCAGTCCACAGTCTGGTGTGAGTCCTTTAACCGCAGTGGGTTCTTCAGCTGGAGAGCTTCTCACTGGTCCGCCACCATGGTCACTGTCCCGTAGGGTCGTCTATTATACTTCTCTATCTCAAACTGGGGGGGAGAGGAATGTTCTGCCCATTTTCATTTGCCCTGCACCAGTCCTCAGCTTCCCCAGGGTCTGTAACCCCTCTAGGTCGCTGCCGAAACCCAACAGTCGCAGGATTTTAACATGACCACCACTGGCTACTTTAACAGGCCATTTAAAGCCCTTACGGAGCCACCAGCAGTTGGGCTGGGCGGTAGAGCCCTGCAGAGGAGCACTGAGTTCCTTCTCCTCGCTCTCCATGGGCCCGTGCCAGTGGCAGCGCTGCCGTTGTGCAGCTCCAGCAGCACCGCCATTTTATTTCTCCTGTGACTTCCTCCAGATGCTCTGACTTACTCCCACCCTCTAAAGATGTTGGGGTTAGTAGGTTAATGGGTCTCATGGGTATATTAGGGGAGTGTGGGCTCATGGGCTGGTAGGGCCTGTGGCCATGTTGTACATCTAAATTAAATAGAAACAAATTGGATGTCATTTGATCTTTGACCCACATCCTTAGGCCCAAGCACCCATCTCCATGGTCCTCCAGTCACAGCTCATCTCAGATACATACAGGAGGAAGCAGCCACTCATCAGTGCAATGCTTGGTGACCACCACATTGAGACCTCCAATGTAATCCCTTCTCCCCGTGTCTGTAACCCACCAGCATCACTCCTGGTCTCACACTCCATCCACAGATCCACACTCACCAGCCCACTCCGCCGCCATTGTGTAAAGCCACCCAGGTCGCTCCTCGAAACGCATCACCCACAAAGTTCTGCACTGCCATGTCTGGGAAAGCAGAGAGTGTGAGTACAACAGAGTGTTCTTGTTCATGTTCGCCAGCAGGCTGTGACAAGCAGCTGCTCACTGGGGACACAATGTGGGGTGAAGGGTTTGACAGCTCATCCAATTTTTTTTGAGGGGGCGGTAATGCTGAGAACATAGAGTGGAGGACACAGGTCTAACAGGGGTGCAAGAAGGGAGATGTTGGGGGAGAGGGAACAGATCCTAATGGCACATCAGAAAGTGTGAAGTGGTTCTGCCTTCATCAAACAACAGCAAGTAATCACAATGGGGTTCCGTAAATGCAGGTGGGCAGGCATGGACACAACTGGAGATTGTGTCTAGTCTGGGCTCCAGACAAGGAAAATGGGAAAAATGGAGAGGTTGGGGAGAGATTCAAAAGAATGAGTCAGGAGTGAGAGACAATCGTTTTGTGGAGAGACGAGCAGCCAGAGTTGTTCTCCCTGCGGCAGAGGGAGTGGGAAGAAGTTGGAATAGGAATTAAGGTGTGTGTTTGTGTGTGGGGTGTGTGTGTGAGAGAGAGAGAGAGAGAGAGAGAGAGAGAGAGAGAGGAGAGGGAGGAATAAAGAGAGGGGACAGAAGAGAGGGAGGAAAAGAGAGAGAGAGCTCAACAGGCTCTTCCCATTGCTGGAGGAGTTAAGAACCAACTAGAGTGTTCTGAAGAGAGAAGCTATGGATCTGTTGGGAGAGGGCAGGGGAGTGGAGCTACAGGCCCATCAGACAACTCAATGGGCCAAATGGCCTCCATCCATGCTGGGACCATTGTGAGCTGATCATGGCATTGTGGAGCTCTCAGCCTAATGTAGAGAGTCGACGTTCTGACCTCTGTGGCTTGAGGCAGCTCCCAGTGAGCGTTCTGTTGGTGCTGGGGTCAGGCCAGACACCTGGCCTGCCGGAGGCAATTGGGGGCAAATGGCCTTCACCTCAGATTCTACAATTCTGGCTCTATGGATATCTGGTGGGTGAGGGCATTAAAGTTTGTACATGAACTGTGATATTAGCCAGGACCTAGAGTATGGGTGCCTGGGGTGCATTGCCAGGGGTGCTGGTGGAGGCTAGAAAAGGGACATTCTGAAGACTCTTCAACAGGCATATTGAAAATAGAGGGTTGTGGGTTTGAGGGAAGGAAGGATTAGATTGTTGTAGAGTAGGTTTACATAGATCAGAACAATATTGTGGGCCAAAAGGCCTGTGCTGTGCTGTGCTGGAATGTTCGATGCTGATGACAGTGAGTTTCTGGATAACCTCAGCTGGTCAGACAGCATCTATGGGTAGAGAAGGTCAGTCAATGGGAACCTTCTGGAAGACTGATATAGAATAGTGAAGGGGGAGAAAGTTGGGGCAGTGGCCCAGAGGTGAGAGCAAAGAATGTGTGTGGGGTGGGAAGTGTGGAGAGACAGGTGCAGGGAGAGGATCAGGGATGGGGGAAGGACTGTCCATCGTTCAGAGAGAGAGAGGGGACTGACCTGCACAAAAAGCCGATCCATCATACACATTGGAGGTTTCCCTGAATGGGCTGTCGGTCCCACTTACATCGTGGTGGTCTCGGCTGATCACCACTGGAGCCTGTGGAGGGGCAGGCTTTCCGTTAAACAGGCAGTCAGACTTCGACCGTCAGAGCAGTGACTGTGGAGGGCTCCACATGAAAACTGACTTGTGAGAAGGGGGAAGGGCAGGAGGCCGATGGATGATAGGAGAGAGTGTTGGGCAGAAAGGGAAAGAAGAGCATGCACGAAAGAGAGGGATCAGGGGTAAAGAGAGGGATAACGCAAGCAGGCTTTTTCCACTGAAATTGGGTGAGATGTGAACTGGAGCACCCATTCTCAACGGGGGGGGGGGGGGGGGGCTATGCCCCGCTCTCCCGCCCTCCACCACCCTTGGGGGCTACAGCACATTTAAATAAAAGCTTTGTTTTCTTTTCACTTCACGTATCAAAAAATATTTTTTATGTGAAGCAACCCCAAAGCTCGACTGTGCAGGGAAGGGGGCCCATAAACTTCAAGAGCCGAAGGGGGCCAGATCCAAAAAAAAGGTTGAAGCAGACGATATGGGTCAAGAGTGAAAGGTGAAATGTTTAGGGGGATCTTCTTCACACAGAGAGTGGTGGGAGTGTGGAACAAGCTTCCAGTTGAAGTGGTGAATTTTGACATTTCCTGGACAGGTACATGGATGGGAGGGGTATGGAGGGCAATGGACTGGGTGCAGGTCAGTGGGACAAAGCAGAATAATACTCCATATTTCTGTGCTGTAGTGTTTCCTGGTTCATGGAACATCCTTAGAATGATACAAGAAATGCCAGGCATGGGAGATGGTATGTCTCGAGGAGAAATGACCGATGGGAAGTAATTCTCCTGCTAACTGGTTTCGCTGGACAGATGTTTTCCACTGGCTTCCATGTTCATTGCAAAGTGAAGTTTGTAGAGGTTGGTGAAGAAGAAGGCAAAACCACGTAGTCACTCATAGATCCAACCCAGACCTCACGAGAATCTCTTTCCCTGGTGAGTGGGGCCAATGCAGAGCAGGGACAAGCTGGTAAAATGCAGGGGGTTTGGAGGGGGAGACAAAAGGGAGGGGAGGCCAATGTGGGAGCCCGTCTCTCTCTCTCTCTCTGCTGGTTGTCAGAGTGACATTCTCCCTTGACTGAAACTGGACACACAGAGGGTGGATAGGTAACAGGGCCGAAGCAATCACATCAAGACTTTAATAGTGTGTCCCTACGGTGAGTTTTGAACACCGGGAGATAATGACATGGAGTGACTGGGTCATGTTGTGGGGCGGGGAGTGGGGTGGGGTGGAGGAGACAGGACCTGTCAACATCTGGTTCTCAAGCCTCCTCCCATTGGAACAAAAAATCCGGGAAACAAAACATAGAACATTTCAGCACAGTTCAGGCTCTTCAGCCCTTGGTGTTGTGCTGACCTAGGTATACAGTACCTATAAGAACAAGACTAAACCCTCCCCATCCTGTAACCCTCTATTGTTCTTCCATCATGTACCTTCAATACCCCTAATGTTTCAGCCTCCACCACCAATGCATTCCAGGCCCCCACTACTTCCTGTGTAAGAAACTTACCCCGATGTCTCCCCTAAACCTTCCTCCCTTCACTTTGTATACCTGCCCTCTGGTGTTTGCTACTCCTTCCCTGGGGAAAAGGTGCTGGCTGTCCACCTTATCTACTGTGTGTCTTTCATAATCTTGTGAACCTCTATTAAGTCACCCTTCTTCGCTCCAGAGAAAAAGCTCCAGCTCTCTTCACCTTGCCTCTGAAGAGATATTTTATAATCCAGGCAACATCCTAGTAAATCTCCTTTCCACAGCTTCCACATCTTTCCTGTAATGAGGTGACCAGAACTGAACATAATATTCCAAGTGTGATCTCACCAGAGATTTACAGAGCTGCAATCTCACCTCCCAGCTCCTGAACTCAATGAATGAAGCCCAGCATTCCATTGGCCTTCTTAATCACCCAATCAACCTGTGTGGCAACCTTGAGAGATGTAGGGATTTGGACCCAGAGGACCCTCCCTTCTTCCTTACTGATAAGTATCTGACCATTAACCCTGTACTCTGCCTTCAAGTTTGACCTTTTGAAATGCACCTCTTCACACTTATCTGGATTGAACTCCATCTGCCATTTTTCTGCTTAACTTTGCATTGAATAAACAGGATTCAGAAAGTGTGCAGCTCCAACCTGTGTAAACTCCAAGAAGAAGATGATGTTGCTGAGAGTCGTTCAGTGCGGTGTCTGCCTTGTGCTGTTGAACACTCACTGCTCCTGAGTAATCTCACCACAGCGTAACAGGGACTTCCAGAAGAATGTTTGGGACTCCCATGCCCAAGTTGGGCATCTGTATACTGTACTTGCATACACTTTTGTTACTCGGTCAGTGAATATTCCGGGGATACAGTGCTGCAGGATGGGAGACGTTGTCCTCGTGCAAAGAGCTTAAAGGGAGTAGTTGCTTTTCAGATGATGAGAAGTTGTTTCCACAGTGAAAGGGGAGTGGGTGATGGAAGGAGGTCCTCCCAAGAGTTAGGGAGAAAGAGGGAGAGAACGTTTCCACACAGGGTGGTGCTGCGATCTGGAAGCACGTGGGGGCATATTCAATGGGGGCTTTTACAAGGGAGAAACATTAGTATTGGGATAAGAGCGTAACAATGGGCCAAATGGCCTGCTGACTCATGCCTACCTTGATCCTGCCCTCAGCGATGGCCCGGTTAATTGCCACTGCTATGGCGATCCGACCTCTCTGGTCTGAGTAGAGAATGCGAGCTTGAGATCCCACCACCTGCAGAGAAGGAGTGGGGTTGAGCAGCCGCTGCAGGAAGTGTGGAAGGAGCCCTACCGACTTCTTCGGGCAGGCTGGAGGGAGAGAGCATAACCTGACAGAGCATAGAATCCACAGAGGATGGGAGAGGGTGCCTGCACCACCCCCCACCCAACCCCCCGGTGCTGGCTGCTCCAAGCCTGCTGTCTTGAGGTGCACGGACAGCACAGAAACGGTCAAAATGCTGACAGGAGCACGGAGCCACGAGAGGCAGGAACCTGGAGCAACAGAGGAGCAGCTGGAGGAAGTCAGCAGGTCGAACAGCTTCAGCGGGGGAGGGGTAGAAGAGGGACACCAGAATGTTTCATTCGTGGCTTGGCCTGCTGACCTTTGCCAGCAGCTTACATTTTGCTCCAGATATTTTCCCGTGGCGAGATACAGTGATGGCCTGGAAGGGCGGTGGCAGCGGTGGGAATGGATTTGGAGAGTCCCCAAGGGGGACAGGGGAATCTGGAGGAAGGAAAATGTGCAGGAGAGGGCCAGGGAGAGGCAACTGCAGCTATGGCTGTACTGAGGAGGAAGGGGGAGGCACCATAGATAAAGCCCTCAGCCCCAGAACCTGGTGTTGAATGCGACTGCAGCCATGATGCAGTGTAGCAGAGAGACAGGAGGTACAACACATAAAGGGAGTGCTCTGTCTCCAATCTGGAAAGACACCGGGGAGCTTCCAAGTTGGCTGTTTTGCCACCTCGCACCTCAAACACAGTCATATCTCTCGGGTTAATCAGCCCAGGATTCAGCAGTGCACAGTGTTGACTGTTCACAACACAATGTTTTGGGTCTGGGTTTGTCCTCAGCTTGGATGTGAACTGTCACAGCTCAGCAGCTCCAACAAAATATTTCTCTCATTGAAGTTGGGCTCCAATTATTAATGCGTAATGCAGTGAAACACCCAAAATACTGACATTGTACAAAGAAAATTGGATTTGTTCTCCCTGTTCTCTTTGTACATGAAATATATGAAAACTTAGTGTGTTGCATGTTGTGGGAGATTCTTGTGCCAGGCCACCTGCTCAGTTCAGCTGTTGAAGAGACTCAGTGAGGCAGGCAGCATCTATGGGGAGAGATGGTCAGTCCATGAATCAAGACCAAAGTGAAAGGAGGGGGAAATTATGTAAATAAAGGGAGTAGGAAGCTGGGGAAAGGGGCCAAGAGGTGGGATGGTATTGGAGAGAAGGTGGAGAGACAGGTAGAGGAATACACTGCTCGAAAGGGGGGTAGAGTGCAAGAAGAAAGTTCAGGAGTAAGGAAGGAAGAGAGGAATCAGATGGACGTGGTTTGTGTGTCTAAACCTGGACACCCAGTGGTCAACTACTTCAACTCTCCCCACCATTCCTACAGTGACATGTCTGTCCTCTGTGGTGAAGGGAGAGGACAAACGTGGATGTGAGGGACACATCAAATTTCTCCTGGACAGCCTTAAACACGGCTTCAACATCGACTTTACCAATTTTACGTAACCCCGACCCCCATCTGATTCCAGTGATTCATTCCCACCCCACATGCATAATATCACTCCACCCCCCCTCCCCCTCTATTGAACACTCTGTAAAGGCTCTTGTACAAAGCGCTGAGTGGCCATCTCTCCTCACGATCAGTGCCTGACCTGCTGAGATCCTCATTGGTTGAAGTGCTGAGTGACTGTGGTTCCTGCGTTTCCTGTGTTTCCCTTGGCTGAATGTTGGTGCTGAACAAGAAGTTCTCACCCTCTGGATTGGTTTCTTTGACCAGAACTGCTCCCTGCTCACTGTCCATCGCTGCTCAACCTGTGCCTCTCAGGTCAAAGGGAACTGACTGGTCTCATTCCCTCTTGGATGTTCTTTATCTGCAGGAATCTCGCAGTCATGATGGTGGAGATCCCAGGCTGAGGGAACTCACATATTTAGCAGGGCCCCAACGTTTCTCTGCAGACTGACAGCTACAGGGTTGCATGGAGTGGGTGTAGAGATAGTGTGGAGGGAGCTTCACCCTGTGTCTGACCCTGGGTGTGTGTGATGGGACAGTGTGGAGGGAGCTTCACTCTGTGTCTGACCCTGGGAGTGTGTGATGGGACAGTATGGAGGGAGCTTTACTCTGTGTCTGACCCTGGGAGTTTGTGATGGGATGGTGTAGAGGGAGTTTCACCCTGTGTCTGATCACGGGAGTGTGCGATGGGACAGTGTGGAGGGAGCTTCACCCAATGTCTGATCACAGGAGTGTGTGATGGAACAGTGTGGAGGGAGCTTCACCCTGTGTCTGACCCTGGGAGTGTGTGGTGGGAGAATGTGGAGGGAGCTTCACCCTGTGTCTGACCCCGGGAGTGTGAGATGAGATAGTGTGAAGGGAGCTTCACTCTGTGTCTGACCCCAGGAATGTGTGATGGGACGGTGTAGAGAAAGCCTCACTGAGTCTGACGCATTCTCCAATATAACACTGGCTGAGAAGAGTGGAGGTCAGGTCAATGCTCTAATCTTGAGTTGTTTCCCCTGCTTAGGTCATGGGGACACAGTAACCCCGGGTGATGTATTGGAGAAGGAATTGGTTCCTAGCATACTGATCGGAAAGGGAAGGTGGGTGGTTTCAGAGGGTACAAACCAGCTGGTGATTGGCAGCCTGTCGGATCCAGTGGACGTTGTCGGAATACTGCTGCTTCACAGCCTCGCCAGTTTCTAACAAACACAAACACATCGATTGGCTTTAATGTGAGATCACAGAACAGGAGGGACTCCGCAGAGATAGGGAGAGAAACGTTAGGTCTGTGGGTAGAGTAGCCACTTTGAAACAATGGGAAAAGAAGGGAATAAAAAAATTATCTGATTGTTTTTCTGAGGGTTGTTTTTGTTCCTTTGACGAATTACAAAGGAAATATGGTATTAGTGGAAATTCTATATTTGTATATTATCAATTAAGAACTTTTGTAAAACAGTTATGTGGTCGACATATGATTTTATTACCTGAATCTAGTTTTGAAGAATATGTACTTTCAATACCAAAAAAGGGATATATATCTGATTTGTATTGTATTTTACAAGAAGTTGATAGTAAAAAAGACTGGGATAAAGATAGGTTGAAATGGGAAAAAGATTTAGGACATAAAATAGCTGAAGAAACTTGGATGGAAATTTGTCAGAATAGTATTCGGAAATTAATTAACGCTAGACTAGCGATGATTAATTATAATTTTATTCATCAGCTATATTTAACGCCGGAGAAATTAAAAAAAGTTGGTCTTAGTAAGTTGGATTCTTGTTTTCGATGTGATCAGACGGCCAATACTTTTTTACATACTGTTTGGCTTTGTGATCGATTGCAACAGTTTTGGAAAGGTATTCAATCTATTTTTAACAGTTTATATAATATCCATCTTGTATTAGATCCCGATATATTTTTATTAGGGAACATGCAATCATTAATTGATTTAGGTTTAGAGGATTATCAGATTTCCTTTATCTATTTAGCTTTAGTCGTGGCTAAGAAATGTATAGCACTTACTTGGAAAGATAAAAATATACTAACTTTAGATAAGTGGTATTTGGAGATGAAATTTTGTTTGACTATGGAAAGGATATCTTTTTCAATTCAGGATAAGATGTCTTTTTATAAGTTAAAGTGGACTCCGTTTGCTAATTATATGCATTTAAGTTTGATTTAAATATATGTTTAAGCGTGATATTTTAGTATTGATTAAAAAAAATTTTTGTTGTTAGAATTTTTTTAGGTTAAGTTTTATCTCTTTTTTTGTAAGTGGGTATTTTTTTTTCCATATATAATATTGTTAATTTTATTAACTCTTCACTCTTTATTTTGGGGGGGGGGAGGGCTGGATTAATTTTAAGTTAGATTACTAATATTGTGTTACAATTAATGGGGGGGGGGTTATTTTGTGTAGTTTTCTGATGTAATATTGTAATCATACCATTTTAATTTTTTTAAATTTTTCTTTAAATGTAATTCTCTATTGTATTCATGTTATAAAATTTTAAATAAAGTCTTCAAAAAAAAACTGCAAGAGAAAGAATGAGGAAATAAGCATAAACCCAAACAAAAGTGGGAACAAGATCTAAACATAAAGGTAAAGAATGAAACAGGGGAAAAGCTATGCTCTGGAACTATGAGAAATACAATAAGCACGAGGTTGCGCTTAATACAATATAATTGGTTACACAGGCTATACACCAAGCCCTGAAAAGTAAAATAAATGGGACCCAACAGTATCAGACAGATGTTTTCGCTGTAAGAAGGAAACGGGAACAGTACATGTAGTCTGGGCATGTGAGAAAGTGGAAAAGTTTTGGGAAGATCTAAATCAGGTATTAAATAAAATCACAAAAAGCAACATACCAAAAAATCTAAGAGATCTTTCTTTTAAGTAATATAAGAAGTAAAGAACTTGGCCTCGATTTGGATGGAGCAAAAAGATTTATTATGATAGCCTTAGCTGTAGCAAAAAAATGTATTATGTCAACCTGGAAATCAGAAGAGAGCCTGAGAATACAGCAATGGTACATAGAAATGAATAAATGTATTCCATTGGAAAAAATAACATATAATTTAAAAAATAACATCACAGTATTCGAACAAATTTGGGAACCATACATGGAACACACAGAGAAGTCCTACCGCGGACCTCCACCGCCTAAAATGACAGAATGAGAAGAAGACGAAATGAACACAATTTTCTTGTTTATTTTCATTGTGTGATGACATTGTTTAATGGGTTTAATGCATCATATAGGTTGAACGTTGAGTGGGTGGGGAGGGGGATGGGAAGGAGGGAGGGAAGGGAGGGGGGGGTAAAAGGGGAGAAAATGACAGTGTATATTCAAGAGGGAAATGTTTATGTGTATTTTGGTCAATATGGTTCCTAGTATGAAAAATAAAAAAAATTTAAAAAAAGGAAAGTCAGAAGAGACACAGATACAAGGAAGAGAAGACCAAACACAGGTACAGACACAGAAGAAGAGGAAGAAGACCAAGATCTGCACAGAGAAATAGAAGGTAAAACCTATGGACAGAATATAGATAAAGTTTTTTTTCCAAGAACAAATGAGAGCATTAAAAGAATGGTTGACATTAGAATTTAGTGAAATGAAAAGTACAGAAGAAAAAGTGAATAGAATAGAGCTGGTCATGACAGAAATAGGGAAAAGATTAGAAAATGTGGAAGAACGAGAAACGGCTGTAGAAATGGAAGTGAATGACTTAAGAAGAAAATTGGAAGAAAGTGATAAAAAAGTTAAAGAGACACAAGAGTTTATTAGCTCAGAAAATTGATATGTTGGAAAATTATAGTAGGCGAAACAACATAAAAATAGTGGGCCTAAAGGAAGAAGAAGAAGGCACAGATATGAAGGAATTTATAAAAGAATGGATCCCTCAGGTTCTGGGAATGACAGAAATACAGGAAGGAATGGAAATAGAAAGGACACACAGAACACTAGCTCCGAAACCACAGTCACAACAAAAACAAGATCCGTTTTAGTAAAATTTTTGAGATATACGACAAGAGAAAATATACTGGAACGGGCAAGGAATAAAATTAGAGAAGACAAGAAACCATTGGAATACAAGGGTCAAAAAATATTTTTTTACCCAGACATAAGTTTTGAACTCTTAAAGAGGAAAGAGTTTAATACAGCAAAATTGATCCTATGGAAAAAAGGTTATAAATTTATGTTAAGACATCCAGCTGTGCTTAAAATATTTATCACTGGGGAGCAAAACAGACTGTTCTCGGATCCGGAGGAAGCACGAGAATTTGCAGAACGCCTGCAGGACAGAAGGAGAGATGAAGAGATGTAACAAGAATGAAGATCGGCGATAAAATATATATAAAGATATAAAAATAATGTATATGTAAGAACTAAAGAAGGGAAAGAGAAGGGAAGAAAGGAAGTATGGGGGTGAAAAAAGAGGTGAGCTTTGTTATATGTGTAAAAAAAGGTCTTTTCTGGTGGGGGTTGGGTGGGAGAGAATAACCGTCACTGCGAAATCAGTTGATGCTTGCGAACGGGTTCGCAATCCAAATGGAGAGGGGAGTTGTGGTTGCCCAGCAAGGGATAAGGGGCAACTCAGAGAGAGGTGGGGGGGAAATTTGGGGCTAAGGGAATATTGGATGTGGGAGTTGTTGAAATATTTTATGTTTTAAATGTGTTGTCATACATTGAGCTTAAAAAGGGAAAATTGAGAGATGAAAATGGGGAAATGGTGGTGGTGAGGAAGCAGAAATTAGGTGTAAACAGGGTATGAGATGGACATGTTGAATTATATGACTATAAATATTAAAGGAATACATAACTGAATTAAATGGAAGAGGCTATTAAATTTACTGATAAAAGAAAAAAATAGACATAGCATTTGTGCAGGAAATGCATCTAACTGAAGTGGAACATAATAAATTAAAGAGAGACTGGGTAGGGCACGAAGTGGCAGCATCATATAATTCAAAAGCTAGAGGTGTAGCTATATTAATTAATAAGAATATACCAATCAAAATAGAGAAAATAATAGATCCAGCAGGGAGGTATGTAATGATAAAGTGTCAGATATATTCAGACTTTTGGAATTTGATCAATATATATGCACCTAATGAAGAGGATCAAAAGTTTATGCAAGATATTTTTTTGAAGATTGTAGATTCGCAAGGGAATATATTGACAGGAGGGGATTTTAACCTCAATTTGGATCCAATGTTGGATAAAACTGGACAAAAGACTAGCAAAAAGAATAAAGTGGCCAAATTTATGGTTAAATCAATGCAGGAAATGAAACTTATGGCTATGTGGAGGAGGCAGCACCCAAGAAGAAGGAATACTCATATTATTCGAGTAGGCATAAAACATACTCAAGGATTGATATGTTTTTGTTGTCGGCCCATATTCAAAGGAGAGTTAGGAAAACTGAGTATA
The DNA here is from genome assembly GCF_036971445.1 of Narcine bancroftii. Taxonomy (NCBI): domain Eukaryota; kingdom Metazoa; phylum Chordata; class Chondrichthyes; order Torpediniformes; family Narcinidae; genus Narcine; species Narcine bancroftii. Next base: position 265,986 of record NC_091473.1, read on the forward strand.
AAACTAGATTGTTATCTGATCATTCACCCCTGTTATTAGCAATAGAACTGGAGGACATCCCACCAAGAACATAGAGATTGAGGTTAAACTCCATGCTACTTAAAAGGCAGGAAATTAGAGAGTTTATTGAACTCCAAATTAAAATGTACTTTGAAATAAATACAGAATCAGTGAAAGACAAATTTATATTATGGGATGCAATAAAAGACTTCATCAGAGGGCAGATAATAAGTTATGTAACTAAGATGAAAAAGGACTACAATAGGGAAATAGAACAGTTGGAAAGGGAGATAGTAAGTACAGAAAAGGAACAAGCAACAAGGGATGATATAACAAAAAGAAGAGAATTGGTGTACAAAAAAATAAAATACAAAACATTACAAACGTATAAGGTGGAGAAGAACATAATGAAAATAAAGCAAAAGTATTATGAACTAGGAGACAAAATATTAGCCTGGCAACTTAAATCAGAACAAGCTAAAAGAACGGTATTGGCATCAAGGAAAAAGGACAAACAAATTACATATAATCCAATAGAGATTAATGAGAACTTTAAGGAATTTTATGAACAATTATACCAAACTGAGAACAAGGGGAAAGAAGACAAAATAGAAGAGTTTTTAGCTAAAATTGAACTGCCGATATTGCAAGAGGAACAAAACAAATTGATAAAACCATTTGAAATAGAGGAAGTACAGGATATATTAAAAAAGCTGACGAACAATAAAACGCCTGGAGAGGATGGATTCCCAATAGAATTTTATAAAACATTTAAAGATTTATTAATTCCTCCTCTCCTGGAAGTAATGAACCAGATAGAAGAAACACAAAACTTGCCAGATTCATGCAAGACATCAATAATTACAGTAATACCAAAGATGGGGAAGGATCCACTAACACCAGCATCATATAGACAAATATCTCTACTTAATTCAGATTATAAGATAATAGCAAAATTATTCGGAAACAGATTGGCCGACTGTGTACCAAAAATAGTAAAACAAGATCAAACTGGATTTATTAAGAAAAGATGAACAGCGGATAATGTCTGTAAATTTATTAATCTAATTCATGCAGTTCAAGGAAATAAGAAGCCAACAGTGGCTGTTGCTTTAGACACAGAAAAAGCCTTTGACAGGGTAGAATGGAATTATTTATTCAAAGTATTACAGAGGTTCAATCTACCAGAAAAATATATTAATTGGATTAAAGCATTATGGACAATTGGCGAAGGTAACAGTAAATGGATATGTATCGAACCAATTTAAATTAAGTAGGTCAACTAGGCAGGGATGTCCATTATCTCCCTCACTGCTCACTTTAGCAATAGAACCATTGGCAGAACTGATAAGAACAGAAAATAAAATAAAAGGGATAAAAATAAAGGAGAAGGAGCATAAAATCAGTTTATTTGCAGATTACATCATAGTATACTTAACAGAACTAGAAATATCAATAAAAGAATTACATAAGAAATTTAAGAAATATGGAGAGATATCAGGGTACAAGACCAATGCAAATAAAAGTGAAGTGATGCCCATGAGTAATGCGGATTATACAGAATTTAAAAAAGAATCATCATTAAAATGGCAAACACAAGTAATCCGATACCTAGGTATTAGGTTAGATAATAATTTAAGCCACTTGTACAAATTAAATTAGCAGCCACTAATAAAGAAATTGCAGGAAGACTTAGAACATTGGAAAGAATTACTGCTAACGTTGATAGGGAGGGTAAATTGCATTAAAATGAATGTCTTCCCAAGGATACAATACTTATTTCAATCATTACCAATTCCCTTAACAGAGAAATTCTTCAATGAACTAAAGAAAATAATAAGGAAATTCTTGTGGAAAGGGGGAAAACCGAGGATAGCATTAGATAAATTAACAGAGAGGTACAACTAAGGTGGTTTGCAGTTACCAAACTTTAAAAATTATTATAGAGCAGCACAATTAAGGTATTTATCAAATTTTTATCAGACAAGGGAAAAACCAGATTGGACTAAGATAGAACTAGATAAAATAGGGGAGAATGTACCAGAACATATACTTTATAAGTGGGATGAAAAGCTGGTATGATATAAAAGCTCACCAGTATTGCATCATTTACTCAATATATGGAAGAAGATTCACGTAGAAAGGAAAAAAACAAATTACCAAATACCAAAATTATTATTGACGCAAAATCAACTAATCTCTTTCACAATAGATAACTTTTCCTTTAGAGAATGGGAGAGAAAAGGAATTAAAAGAATACAAAATTGTTTTTTGGGAAATAATTTATTAACATTTGAACAAATGAAGTACAAATATGGAATAACTCATGGTACAATGTTTGCATACCCTCAACTGAAAGCTTACTTAAAGGATAAATTGGGAAACAGACTGAGATTACCAGAAGGAAGCAGCTTTGAATATGTGATTACAGACACAATGATAATTAAAAGATTTATAACAGACATGTTCATCAAGCTGCAAGAGAAGGAAAATGATGAACTAAGCTATAAACCCAAACAAAAGTGGGAAAAAGATTTAAACATAAAGATAAAAAATGAAACATGGGAAAAGTTATGTTCTGGAACTATGAAGAATATAATAAACACAAGCTTACGCATGATACAGTATTATTGGTTACACAGGTTATATATCACACCCCAAAAGTTAAAAAAATGGGATCCAACATTATCAGATAGATATTTTCGCTGTAAGAAAGAAATGGGAACAACAATTCATGCAATTTGGGCATGTGAGAAAGTGGAAAAGTTTTGGGAAGATCTAAATCAGGTATTAAATAAAATCACAAAAAGCAACATTCCAAAAAATCCAGAGATCTTTCTTCTAAGTAATGTAAGAAGTAAGGAATTAGGCCTCAAAGTGGATGAAGCGCAAAAAAGATTTATTATGACAGCCTTAGCTGTAGCAAAAAAATGTATAATGTCAACTTGGAAATTGGAAGAGAGCCTGAGAATACAGCAATGGTACATGGCAATGAATAAATGTATTCCATTGGAAAAAATAACATATAATTTAAAAAATAAAGTCACATTATTTGAACAAATTTGGGAACCATACATGGAACATAACAGAGGGGGCTTGTCTCGGAACTCCACCCCCTAAAATGATAAGAAGACAAAATGACTTGATCCAGTGTGTAAAAGTAGATGACACATTTTTCTTGTTTATTTTCCATTGTGTGATGACATTGTTTAATGGGTTTATTGTATTGTATATGTTGAATGTTGAGTGGGTTTGGGGGGGGTGGGAAGGGAGGAGGGAAGGTTGGGGGGAAAAAGGGGGAGAAAATGCCACTGTATATATTTAAGAGGGAAATGTTTGTATGTATTTTGTTTGATATGGTTCACAGTGTGAAAAATAAAATATTATTTTTTAAAACGTGGTATGTGTATGGAAAGAAATAGGTTGAGAACTACTGCTCTTACCCTTCCCTTGTGAAGTTATGATTAAACATAAATATTCCAGTAATGTATGAAAGAAAGTACAACCAAACCGTAAAATGAGATCCAATAATCTTATAAATTCTGAAAATAATCAAGGAAAGGGCCCCATAAATTTAAAAAGTTAGATTTCAATACATCAGTAGAGCATCTAATATTTTCCACAGAGTCCAACATGCCATCATATCAGATAACCATTGAGTGTTTGTAAGAGGGACTGCATCCTTCCATAAGTACAGCTCTTCTAGCATTAAGGAGAGCAAAGCCAACTACATGGGATTGTAGCCCAGACAAATTTGAATCAGCTGATTGACTTACTCCGAATAGGGCAAGAAAAGGATTATGGGCCAAATTAACATTAAGAACTAAAGACAAGGTACAGAAGATACTTTCCCATTAATTGGAAAGCGAGAAACATGACCAAACATATGAAATAATTACCTTCTTCAGTCTTACATCTATCACACTTTGATGAGAAATTAGAATAAAATTTAGCCAATTGAACTTTGGCGAAGAAAGCTCGATGTACTACTTTAAATTGTAATAATGAATGTCGGGCACATAAAGAAGATGAATTAATCAATTTCAAGATAGAATCTCACGCAGCATCAGAAAATTCTTGTTGAAAATCTTGTTCCCATCGTTTCTTAGTCTTGTCGAGGGAATCACCACTAGACATCAATCATAGCTCATCAAGAACTGATCAACTTTTTGGTATTTGGTTTAAGATTATAAATCTCTATATTCTTTCATTTAAAATCTTGAGGGAGTCTTAATACCAAGGAATTTTAAAAGGTCCTAATCTGTAAATATCTAAAAAAATGTTTAATTATTTTAAATTTAGAAGATAACTGTTCAAAAGAGGCCAAATTTTGGTCAATAAAAAGATTTTGGATACCAAACTCTGACCATTGACAAAAAACAAAATCTTGTACCAAAGGTATAAAGAATTAGCTAAAAGAGGACTAATTAATAAAAAATCTATGGCATCCTCTGACCTAATCTGACAAACTAGTCCTCAATGAGGGGTCAGCAGTGGAGAGGGTAAAGCACTTCAAATTCCTGGGTGTCAATATCTCTGAAGATCTATCCCGGGGCCTCCTTTTGAATGCAATAATGAAGAAGGCTCACCAGCAGCTGTATTTTATCAGGAGATTGTGGAGATTCAGTACGTCACCAAAGACTCTTGCAAATTTCTACAGGTGTACCATGGAGAGCATTCTGACTGGTTATATTACTGTCTGGTATGGAAATGACGAATAGGAAAAAAAACCTACTACAAAGGATTGTCAACATGGCCATCATGGGCATTAGTCTTCACTCTATTAAGGAAATCTGCAAGAGGTGGTGTCTCAAGAGACCAGCCTCTATCCTCAAGGACCCTCACCACCCAGGGCCACATCCTCTTCACTCTGCCACCATCAGGAAGGAGGTACTGGATCCTGAAGATGAATACCCAACAGTACAAGGACAGCTTCTTCCCCTCCTCCATCAAATTTCTGAATGGACCATGAACCACAGACTCTACCTCACATTTTCTCTCCTTTTACATGAATTATTTATTTTTAAATAGTGTATTTAGGAAAATGTAATTTATAGCGATTTTTCCATCTGTAATGCACAATACTGCTGCCACAAAACAATAAGTTTTCTGACGCATGGTCACGACAGGGAACCTGACTCTGATAATCTTGCAGCCAGAATAATATCACCCTCATCGCTTCATATTTCACTGGTCTTTCATATGCCTCGAGTTTCTGGCCCTTCAGGAGAACCAATGAACAAGGGTGTCTGACCATTACTTGTCTGTTTCACTTGGCTGAGTACAGGGGATGGGAACACAGGCCAGAAGCAAATGCTGGAATGTGACCAGAGGTTGGAGCCAACTGTGACCTCTGAACAGGTGCAAGTGTCCTAACTCGCCAGCAAAGATCCCGACATTCCCTTCCAGCTGCACTGAATTTGCAGATGGACACTTTAATTCACCTCTCAAATGCTGAGCTGAAGTTGGCTTTCCCACTGTGCCTGGGAGATCTTCCTCAGAATATCCAGGACCTGAATCTGGCCACGCAAGTTTGGTATGACATCGGAAACCCTGGCAATTTTCTGCAGAAGTATGGTGGAAAGTATGCTGACCGACTGCATCACAGTCTGGGATGGGGACACCAATACCCCAGAGCACAAAGCCCTGCAAAATGTAGTGGACACAGCCCAGATGATCACAGGCAAAACCTTCCTCACCATCGAGAACATCTACGGAGAATGCTGCCGTCGAAGAGCAGCAGCAATCATCAAGGATTTACATTACCAAGCACACGCTCTGTTCTCACTGCTGTCATCAGGGAAGAGGTGTTGGTGCCACAACACTCACACCCCCAGTTCAAGAACAGCTGCTCCCCCTCCACCATCAGGCTCCTCAACAACAAACTCAATCAGGGACTCATTTAAGGACTCTTGCTTTTCTTTTCTCTCTGCATTGCAGTCAGTTTAAATTTTTTAATTTAGACATACAGCCCTGTAACAGGCCATTTCAGGCGACGAGTCCATGCTGCTCAGTTTACACCCCATTAATTTACACCCCCGGTACGTTTTGAATGGTGGGAGGAAACTGGAGCCCCCCCAGGGAAAACCCACACAGACACAGAGAGAACATACAAACTCCTTTCAGAGAGTGCAGGATTCAAACCCCATCCGGTCCAATCGCTGGTGCTGTAAAGGTGTTGCGCTAACCACTATGCCAGCAGTGCTGCCCTAAATGTCTGTTCATATTTCTTTGAGGGTTTACATGCGTACATTGAGTACTGTTTTTTTTTGCACTACCAATAAGTAGTAATTCTGCATTGCCCGCAGGAAAAAGAATCTCAGGGTTGTATGTGATGTCATGTATGTTCTCTGACACTAAATATGAAATGTGAATCGGGTGATCAAGAGGGCACATGAGATGTTTGGCTTCACTGGGTGGGGTACTGAGTAAGGAGGTCATGTTACAACTATACAAAACATTGGTTGGTCTGCTCTTGGAAACTGCAATGACACACTTGGCAATTTCCAACCGGACACAATCAGTATCAACTCCCCCCACCCCTTCCTTCATCTCTCTCCTCCTTCTCTTTCCCTCCCCTCACCTTCCTTCCTCATGCGCCCCAGCCTTTCATCTCCCTCCTCAATCAGAGCGCACCTTTCGACGTCCCTTTCCTCTATCACCTCCACCCGTACTCAGCTTTCACCTCCAAGCTTGGACTGGAAGTCTGCCTGGTCCTTCATGCTCCTGATGAAGTGTTTCGGACTGATATGTTGACCTTCTATTTATCACCTCCACAGATGCTGCCTGATCCACTGACCTCAACCTGCATTTTGTGTGTTGCCCCTGGTTCCAGGTCCTCTCAAGGAGGAATAGAGAAATCAAAGTAGCCAAATTTATGGTTAAATCAATGCAGGAAATGCAACTTTTGGATATATGGAGGACATCCCTCCAAGATTGAACTCCATGCTACTTAAAAGACAGGATTTTAGAGAATTTATTGAGCGCCAAATTAAAATGTACTTTGAAATAAATACGGAATCAGTGAAAGAAAAATTTATATTATGGGATGCAATGAAAGTCTTCATCAGAGGGCAGATAATAAGTTACATAACTAAGATGAAATAGGACTACAATCGGGAAATAGAACAGCTGGAAAGGGAAATAGTAAGTACAGAAAAAGAACTAGCAACAAAGGAAGATGCAACAAAAAGAGAATTGGTGGACAAAAAAATAAAATACGAAACACTACAAGCGTATAAGGTGGAGAAGAACATAATGAAAATAAAGCAGAAGTATTATGAGCTAGGAGAAAAAAACAAACAAAATACTAGCTCAGCAGCTTAAAACAGAACAAGCTAAAACAACGGTATTGGCATCAAGGAAAAAGGACAAACAAATTACATATAACCCAACAGGACATTGAGAGAAGTGAAGGAGGAAATAGCAGAGGCTCTGGCGGTAATTTTTCAAATGTCATTAGATATGGGGATAGTGCCGGAGGATTGGCGCATTGCGCATGTGGTTCCGTTATTTAAAAAGGGTTCAAGGAGGAAGCCTGGCAACTATCAGCCTGCAAGTTTGACGTCTGTGGTAGGTAAATTAATGGAGAAAATTCTTAGAGATAGTACTTATAAACATCTGGATAGACAGGGTCTGATCAGGAGCACTCAACATGGATTTGTGGGAGGAAGGTCATGTTTGACCAATCTGATTGAATTTTTTGAAGAGGTGACTAGGAATGTGGATGAGGGTAGCGCAGTGGATGTTGTCTATATGGACTTCAGTAAGGCCTTCGATAAGGTACCACATGGAAGGTTAGTTAGGAAGGTGCAGTCTTTAGGTATAAATTTTAAGATAGTCAAATGGATTGAACATTGGCTGAAAGGGAGAGGCCAGAGAGTGGTAGTGGATAATTGTCTGTCAGGTTGGAGGCCGGTGACCAGTGGTGTGCCTCAAGGATCTGTATTGGGCCCATTGTTGTTCGTTATATACATTAATGATCTAGATGATGGGGTGGTGAATTGGATTAGTAAATATGCAGACGATACTAAGATAGGTGGAATAGTGGATAATGAAGAAGGTTTTCAAGGATTGCAGAGGGATTTGGGCTGCTTAGAAAAGTGGGCTGAAAAATGGCAGATGGAATTTAATGCTGATAAGTGTGAGGTGCTTCATTTTGGTAAGAAGAATCAGAATAGGACATATGTGGTAAATGGGAGAGCATTGAGGAATACAGAAGAGCAGAAAGATTTAGGAGTAACGGTACATCGTTCCATGAAGGTAGAAACTCACGTGAATAAGGTGGTGAAGAAGGCTTTTAGTATGCTGGCCTTTATCAATCATTGCATGGAATATAGGAGTTGGGAGGTGATGTTGAGATTGTATAAGACGTTGGTGCGGCCTAATTTGGAGTTCTGTGTGCAGTTCTGGTCGCCTAATTATAGGAAGGATATAAACAGAGTGGAGAGAGTGCAGAGAAGGTTTACCAGAATGTTGCCTGGGTTTAAGCATCTGGAGTATGGGGAGAGATTGGACAGATTGGGTCTTTATTCTTTGGAGTGTAGAAGGTTGAGAGGGGATTTGATAGAAGTATTTAAGATTATGAAAGGGATAGACAGAATGGATGTGGATAGACTATTTCCGTTAAGAGGAGGAAAGTTTAAAACAAGAGGACATGAGTTAAGAATTAAGGGGCAGAGGTTTAGAGGTAACATGAGGGGGAACTTCTTTACTCAGAGAGTGGTAGCTGTGTGGAATGATCTTCCGGGAGAAATAGTGGCGGCGGAGTCAATTGTATTATTTAAGAAAAGGTTGGACAGGTATATGGATGAGAAGAAGATGGAGGGTTATGGGCATTGTGCAGGGAGGTGGGACTAGAAAGGGGTGTTTGGTTCGGTGCGGACTAGAAGGGCCTAATGGCCTGTTTCCGTGCTGTAATTGTTATGTTATGTTATGTTATAACAGAGATCAATGAAAACTTTAAGGAATTCTATGAGCAATTATATCAAACTGAGAACGAAGGGAAAGAAGACAAAATAGATAAGTTTCTAGCTAAAATTGAACTACTGAAATTGCAAGAGGAGCAAAACAAATTGATAAAACCATTTGAAATGGAGGAAATACAAGATATATTAAAAAACTACCGAACAATAAAATGCCTGGGGAGGACGGACTCTCAATAGAATTCTATAAAACATTTAAAGACTTATTAATTCCTCCTCCTGGAAGTAATGAACCAGATTGAAGAAACACAAAACTTGCCAGATTTATATAAAACAGCAATAATTACAGTATTACCAAAGACTGGGAAAGATCCACTAACACCAGCATTGTATAGACCAATATCTCTACTTAATTCAGATTATAAGATAATAGCAAAATTATTCGCAAACAGATTGGCCAACTGTGTACCAAAAATAGTAAAACAAGATCAAACTGGATTTATTAAGAAAAGACGAACAATGGACAATGTCTGTAAGTTCATTAACTTAATCCATGCAGTAAAAGGAAATAAGACGCCAACAGTGGCTGTTGGTTTAGACCCAGAGAAAGCCTTTGACAGGGTAGAATGGAATTATTTATTCAAAGTATTACAGAGGTTCAACCTACCAGAGAAATATATTAATTGGATTAAAGCATTATATAAGGGTCCATTGGCGAAGGTGACAGTAAATGGATATATATCAAACCAATTTAAATTAAGCAGCTCAATTAGGCAGGAATGTCCACGATCTCCCTCACTGTTGCTTTAGCAATAGAACTATTGGCAGAACTGATAAGAACAGAAAATAAAATAAAAGGGATAAAAATAAAAGAGAAGGAATATAAAATCAGTCTATTTGCAGATGACATCATAGTATACTTAACAGAACCAGAATTATCAATAAAAGAATTACATAAGAAATTGAAGGAATATGGAGAAATATCGGGGTACAAGATCAACGCAAACAAAAGTGAAGCAATGCCAATGAATAATGCGGATTACACAAAGTTTAAAAAAGAATCACCATTTAAATGGCATACACAAGCAATCCGATATATAGGTATTAGACTGGATAATAATCTAGGCCATCTATACAAATTAAATTATCAGCCATTAATAAAGAAATTACAAGATGACTTAGAACATTGGAAAGATTTATCACTAACACTGATAGGAAGGGTAAATTGCATTAAAATGAATATCTTCCCAAGGATACAATACCTATTTCAATTGTTACCAATTCCCTTATCAGAGAAATTCTTCAATGAACTAAAGAAAATAATAAGGAAATTCTTGTGGAAAGGGTGGAAACCGAGGATAGTGCTAGATCAGGGGTGTCAAACTCAAATTCACGGAGGGCCAAAATATAAAACTTGGACTAAGTTGAGGGCCGAACTAAATATTTATTGAAAATTTTCAACAACATCTGCATGTTTTCTCTTCTTTCAACATATGTAATGTTAAACTTTAGGATATAACTTTAGGAGGATAATGTTACAGGTCCAGGAGTAGGTAGCTCAAGTTCACCCTTTGCTTGACCTGAGAGAAACATATTTGGTCCCTGTGGAGATGTAGTCAGCATTCACAGGCTGTGTCCATTTTGGCCTGCATCAGGACTCAGCATTTCCTGCTCACTCCTCAGGCTCTAGGCCTCTATTCACCCTCGACCCACCATCCCTCGACCAGTCCTTTACCCAACCTCCACTCGCTCTGCCTCTACCCACCCCATCCTATACATGTCCCTCTACTGCCTCTCCCCTCAACCTGTTTCTCCCTCTACCCGTCTCTCACCCTCTAATCACCCTTCCCCTACTCACCCTGCCCCTCCCCTACTCACCCTGCCCCTCCCCTTTTACCTCTTCTCTATCCACCCCTCCTTCTACTCATCCCTCCCTCTAACTGCCCCTTGCACCACCATAGTTTCCCCTGCCCATTACTCCTCACCTACACCCTCTGCCCACCCCTGCTTACCCACCCACTCAGGCCCAGCGCGCTGCAGATCAGACTTTGCGGACAGCCACCATCTCTCTCTTCACGTGCAGGGCCAAACCAGCCGTCCCTGGGGTCCGCGCGGGTGCAAGCACTGAAGGCCGTGGCGACCGGGAGAAGTGCGCTCGCGCTGTGGAAGGGCCGTGCAGTGCCAGTCATGCGGGGCTCGTGCAGCCCGGGGGCCGTGCGCAGCCTGCCATGCCTGTCGCGCCGACAGGAAATCACAGGCGCTCGCCCATCCGCCGCACCGCTCAACAGGTGGGAGAAGTGACTGGTTGTGCGGGGAGCCTTCCAACTGGCTTGCCGGCTGATGACATCGACAGACTTCTCGTGTTACAATTTCTCGTGTTACAATGGGGAAAGATGTGCAATGAAGGGGGAGGATGGTGGGGGTGACGTTACCAAAAAACAGCATCGGCTCTCGCTGCAGGGCGGGCCACCTCTAATACATTTTTGAAATGATCTTGCGGGCCAAATATAATTATATCACGGGCCAAATTTGGCCCGCGGGCCAGGGTTTGACATGTGTGTGCTAGATAAATTAACAGAATGGTACAAACAAGGTGATTTGAAGTTACCAAACTTTAAAAATTATATAGAGCAGCACAATTAAGATACCTATCAGATTTTTATCAAACAAGGGAAAAACCAGATTGGACCAGGATAGAGCTATATAAAATAGGGGAGAAGGCACCAGAACATATACTATATAAGTGGGATGAAAAACTGGTGCAACATTGAAGTTCACCAGTACTGCACCATCTGCTCAACATTTGGAAGAAAGGAAAAAACAAATTATGAACTACCAAAATTAATATTGACACAAAATCAACTAATCCCTTTCACAATAGATAATCTTTCCTTTTGAGAATGGGAGGGAAAAGGGATCAAAAGAATAGAAAATTGTTTTTTGGGAAATAATTTATTATCATTTGAACAAATGAAGTACAAATATGGAATAACTCATGGTACAATGTTTGCAGTCCACCAACTGAAAACCTACTTAAAGGACAAATTGGGAAGCAGACTGAGATTACCAGAAGGAAGCAGTTTTGAATATGTGATTACAGACACAATGATAATTAAAAGATTTATAACGAACATGTACATCAAGCTGCAAGAGAAGGAAAATGATGAAATAAGCTATAAACCCAATCAACAGTGGGAACAAGATCTAAACATAAAGATAAAAAATGAAATATGGGAAAAGTTATGCTCCAGAACTATGAGAAATATAATAAATAAGAGGTTACGCATGATACAATATAATTGGTTACACAGGCTATATATCACGCCCCAAAAGTTAAATAAATGGGATCCAACAGTATCAGATAGATGTTTTCGCTGTAAGAAGGAAATGGGAACAACAGTACATGCAATTTGGGCATGTGAGAAAGTGGAAACGTTTTGGGAAGATGTAAATCAGGTATTAAATAAAATCACAAAAAGCAACATACCAAAAAACCCAGAGATCTTTCTTCTAAGTAATATAAGAAGTAAAGAATTAGGCCTCAAATTGGATGAAGCACAAAAAAGATTTATTATGATAGCCTTAGCTGTAGCAAAAAAATGTATAATGTCAACTTGGAAATCAGAAGAGAGCCTGAGAGTACAGCAATGGTACATGGAAATGAATAAATGTGTTCCATTGGAAAAAATAACATACAATTTAAAAAAATAAATTTGGAAACCGTACATGGAACACAACAGAGAGGGCTTGCCTCGGACTTCGACGCCCTAAAATGACAGAATGAGAAGACAACGAAATGAACTGACCCTGTGTGTAAAAGTAGATGACACAATTTTCTTGTTTATTTTCATTGTGTGATGACATTGTTTAATGTATTGTATATGTTGAACGTTTAATGGGTTTGGAGTGGGGTGGGAAGGAGGGAGGGGGGGAAAAAGGGGAGAAAATGACACTGTGTATATTCAAGAGGGAAATGTTTGTGTGTATTTTGATTAATGTGGTTCATAGTGTGAAAAATTAAAAAATTTAAAAAAAAAGGAGGAATAGAGAAATGACTCCATTTGTGATTCGCACCAGCAAGGGGTTGTATGACCAATGGGTTCTTTGGTTGCAACACCTTTGGTCCTGAGCCCACGACCCACTCACCTTCACTCATAATCTTCTCCAGGATCGAGGTCACGATGGCATCAGTCTCTGCCAGATCACTGGGGTCAGCTGAGGTGCAAACCCAGCGAAACGGGCCAAAGCCCAGGGAGAAAATATCTCTGCAAAAGGGAGACACACGACAGTTTAACAAGGGCTCTGAGGATGCAGAAAAATGGGGGCATGAGCCCACTCAATACTATCATGGCTGATCTATGATGGCCTCAATTCTTCTTGGCCAGAACCCTCAATTCCTCAATCTCTCCACTGTTGACTGACCTCCTCCAGTGATCCTGCTCTGTGTGGGGTGTGCAGGAGAATTCTCTGGATAGAGAATTCTCTAACAAACCCAGTTTGTTGTCTGAAATTACAATAGGATCCAGACGAAGTGGGGAAGTGGGCCAAGGAATGACAGATGGAAGTCAACTTGACAAGGGTGAGGTGTTGCACTTTGGGAGGGTATAGAGTGAATGGTAGGGCCCTGGGGAGCGTTGAAGCATTGAGAGACTTGGGGGTAACAGCTACTTAGTTCCAGGAAAGTGGCAATGCTGATAGATAGGATGGTGAAGAAAGCGTTTGACACATTTGCCTCCATCGATCAGAGCAAGAGTAGGGATGTTACGTGACAACCGTGCACGATGTTGGTGAGAGCAAATTGTAAGCAGTTCTGGTCACTGCAGCAAAGGGTGCAGGAAAGATTCATAGGAGTGTAACCAGAACCGAAGGACTTGGGTTATCAGGAGAGCCTGGATAGGCTGGAACTTTTCTCCCTGGAGTGCAGGTGACTGAGGGAGAACTTAAAGAGTCAATGAAGGGCAGAGATCGGGGAACACTTACAGCCTTTCCCCAGGCAACGAGCATTGGGTTAGGGTGAGAAGGGAAAATTTAAAGGGGACCTGAGGGACACCTTCTTTACATAGAGGGTGGTGGGTTTGTGAAACGAGCTGCTGGGGGAGATAATGTCATGTTTGAAAGACAAGGGATAGGAAGGGTTTAGGGCAGCCATTCTCATTGGGGTCCCTATGATTTCTCCCCCCCCCCCCCCCCCCCTGCCCACCCAGGTCCACAGCACATTTAAGTAAAAGCCTTAATTTAGGCATATATCACGGTCACGGACTCTTCCAGCCCACGAGTCCAAGCCGCCCAAATACCACAATTAACTTAGAACCCCCGTACATTTTGAAAAGTGGGAGGAAACAGAGTGCCCAGAGTAAACCCATGCAGACACAGGGAGAACATCCAAACTCCTTACAGACAGTGCCGTGTTCAAACCTGGGTTGTTGGTGCTGTAATAATGTTGCCCTAACCGTGTCACCCTTTGTTTTCTTTTCACCTCGTGTAACAAAAATATTTTTTATGGAGTTGAGAGAAGTTCGGAAGAAACCAAAACTTGACAGCTTCACAGGGAAGGGAGTCCATAACCTTTGAACAAAGTCCTAGTGGGGAGGAGGCCATAGCCCCAAAAAGGTTGGGATTGGCTGGTTTAGGGGCACATGTACTAAAAGGCAGCAGGTGGAACCCACTCACACAGGTGCCTTGGCTAGCATGGGCCACAAGGGCTGAAGAGCCTGATCCTGTGCTCTCTGACTCTGGAACGCAGGAAGACCATGATTCCTCTGTAAGCCTTCATCTGCTATTGTCATCCATCATGATAACCATCTGCCTTTAGCGTCCTTTCACCCAGAGTCACGGAGACCAGAAGCACTCAGCCTGACATTACGAATGAGGAGAAAGAGCAACACCTCTGACCAAACCCAGCATAGGCAATGCCGCACACTCACCCCATGATGTGCTGTACATAGGAGGGGTATCTGAACTCCAGCCCGCTGCCTCCTTCCTTCTCCACATCAGCACCTGGGAACCATTTGAGAGAGAACGTGTTGTGAGCTTCACCTTGGAAGGGGAGATCAGGCAAGAGATGTTCACCTCAGTGCTCCGACCCCTGGTCTGTGTGATGCTCAAACCCCAACAGGGCTTAGAGGTACCAGGTTAAACTGAGGAGGCCATTCAGCCCATCATGTACAGGCAGGTTGAGGGAGTGCCCAGCCAAACCTCACCTTCCTTTACCAGGGTCTGTAGCCTGGAGATCACAGTACAAGGCCACATCCCTGGGCTATGTGCATGAGGAGGGGCCATGGGAGGAATTGGTGGGGGTCTTGAACACACTGTCTGCTAGGGAGAGAGAGAGGGGGGAACAGAGGGTGCAGGAGAGGGGTAGGTGGAGAAAGGTGGAAGAGAGGGAAGGTGAGGGGAGGAGAGGGAAGGGGAAGGGAGATAGGGAGGGGAGGAGAAGCTGGGGGGAGATAGAGATGGGAAGGAAGAGATGGGGAGGAATAGATGGGGAGGAGGAGTAAGACGGGAAGAATGACTGGGAGAGACAGGCAGGGGAGGGCAGAGGGGTGGGGAGGACAGAGGACAGCTACACCCTCCCTCAGTGTGACACCCATGGGTGGGGTTGAATAATTCCGTGAGATGGCCCGCTCTTGTATCCAAGTGGCGATTTCCTCACCTGCTCTCTGCGCCTCAAGGAGGAAAGCGTTCCCGTAATCCCAGAAAAACATCCCCTTCCCCGACAGGCTGTTGATGGCAATCACTTGTCGTCTCAGACTGCGGGGAACGGGAGCATGCTTCAACACCAAACCCAGCACAGCCACCCCCATCCCCCCACTCTCCCCAACCCCCCCTCACCCTCACCCCACCCCCATTCCCTCCCTCACCCCACCCCCATTCCCTCACCCCACCCCCATTCCCTCCCCCACCCACATCCCCACCCAGCCCCATTTCCTCACCCCTGTCCTTGCCCCCACCCCTACCTTCACTTCCTGCTCTGCCCCCACTCCCACCTCCAACCCCAGCACCACCTACCCCCACCTGTCCTCACCCACACCCCCACCCTCCCCGCGGACACTCTCCCCATCACCCACTCTCTCCAATAATGCATTCTCCTTGTGAACTCTCTCACCTGTGAACTCTCCCCCCCAATCACCCACTCTACCTGCCGACTCTCCCCCCATCACCCACTCTCCCCATGGACTCTATCCCCGTTGGCATTCTCCCCCATCACCCAGTCTCCCTGCAGACACTCTCCTCCACATACACTGCCCCACAGTCACCCACTCTCCCCCAACACCCACTCTGCCAGTGGCCACTCAATCCCTCGGTGCCCATGCTCCAGGTTAGGGGGAAGGCCTCGTTGCTCCTTTCACTTACCTCTCCTGCACATGTCTGCGGAAGGCTGCTGGATCTGAACGCATCATCTGATTGGCTGCCTTGAAGGTTAACTGCACCGGGTAGTACCCTCCGCTGAAAGGGTTGTGGCAGGAGGTCTGATCCGAGCCTAGGTCCACCAGAAGCTCCCCAGTGTGCTCACACTCCCATGCCAACCTTTCCCTGTGGGGAGCCCAGAGTTATCACCACGGCTTCTCCTGACCTCACTCAGCCTCCAAAACATACCACTCACCTATTCCCTTGTCGTTCACTTCCCCCAACCCCTCAGGAGGTCTGATCTTGGGGACCCTCGTTGATGATCACCCCACTCTCAGAACCCGTGAATCTGCTGGAAACAGAGCCTGTGGCGCTTTTATGGCAGAGTTTGGCACTTCAGCAGATAGTCCAATATGCAGTGAGAGTTTACTGTCATATACACAAGTACAACTCACAAATGCAATGACATTCTTTTGGCTGCATCCATACAGATATGTAAACTACACTAGTAAACTACGTGTATACATTATATTACACACGAGAGGAAAAAATAAATATAGAAGGATGAGAGGGTGTCCAGATGGAAGGTTTCAGCGCAAAAAATTGTCCATCCCTTTCCCCACACATGTTGCCTGATCATTAAACCCTCTAGCAGTTTGACTTTGCTGCATCTGCAGCTCCTTGCATCTTTGATGGATACTTGATCATTATATGAACACGATGCCGGCGTGAGATTGGTGTGGAAGGGCCAGCATGATGTGTGTGCTTGTATGACACCACGACTCTGGCCTTCACCAGACCCACTCTCAGGATAAGGGCCAGTTATCGAACTGTGCCTCACTCCCAGAGGCTCTGCACCAACACTTCCTGAGGCGGTGGCCCATCACTGAGGCCTGGTGCAGGGGATGTCTGGAACCGGCACCCATTCAATCCACTTCAGGGACAGGCCCAACTACCATTGCCTAGCCTGTTCATCTCCTCTTCCCCAGTAACACAGGGATAGGCCCAAGCACCACTGTCTGGCTTGTTACCTCCATAGTAATACAGGGACAGGCCCAAGCACCACAGCCTGGCTTGTTACCTCCATAGTAATACAGAGACAGGCTCAAGCACCATGGACTGGCTTGTTACCTCCATAGTAATACACAGACAGGCCCAAGCACCATTGCCTGGCTTGTTACCTCCATAATAATACAGGGACAGGCCCAAGCACCTAGCTTGTTTTCTTGCCCTTCTCCCAATTTCACCTGTAGAACCCTCCTAGGCTCAATTGCACACTAACACTTTCTCCCCATTAACCTCTGCAAGTTGTTGACCATTAGCCTTGTCCCAGTTAAGGACTTTAACCTGTGCACCAGTATTTCTCCCATTTTAGGGTTGATAGAATTATGGTCACTGCACCTAGAATGCCCCCCACATTTCTCCCCCCCACCCCAACCCCCCACCCTCCGTGACTTGCCCTGCCTTGTTTCAGCACTGAAGGTCCAATGCTGCCCATTCTCTACATTGGGCAGATGTGGAGTCCACAGGATCTCCCATCTCCTCACACTCAACGTGGAACAGGTTATAAACAATATTTAGGCCATGACATTTAAGAGAATAGAAAGGAAAAAAAAAAAGCTGAGGTGATGGGGGGGGGGGGGGGGGAGTCTCTGATAGCCATTTACATTCTATTTGAGAAAACTTTCCATAATACACTTAATGTGACAGGAAAGATGTGGAAGGTATGGAGAGGGTGCAGAGGAGATTTACCAGGATGTTGTCTGGTCTGGATAAAGTGTCTTATAGGGCAAGGTTAGCAGAGCTGGGACTTTTCTCTCTGGAGAGAAGGATGAGAGGTGACTTGATAGAGGTTTACAAGAATCTGAGACGCATAGATAGGGTGGACAGCCAGCTCCTTTTTCCCCAGGACGGGAGTAGCAAACACCAGAGGACATCAGTACAAAGTGAAGGGAGGAAAGTTTAGGGGAGACTTCAGGGGTAAGTTTTTTTTCCCAACACAGAGTTTAGGTGTGTGGAATGCCTTGCCAGGATTGGTGGTGGAGAACATTTAAAATACTCTTACACAGGCACGTGGATGTTAATGAAAAGAATTGAAAAGCAAAGACGATAAATTTCCAGAATCACCTACCAAAGATCCACCACGTTCCCGTGGTAACCCAAGCTGAGGGCTATTTTCTTCTGTCGAGCCTCCCTGAAATTCAGTAAAGGACTGAAGATTAGTTTATCTCAGTTCAAGGGATTATCAGGCAGACTCACAGGTACGTCAGGTTTCATTGCAACACAGAGACTGGGGTTAAAACATCCAAAGCAATCCTACCCCCTCCATTTCCTTGCGGCTTTGCCTTTCCTTCTGTCTGAAGCCTCACGTGCCCTCAATAGTCTATACCCCTCCATCTTGTCTCAGGGATGGGAGAGCTCAAGTTCATCCTTCGGTCTGAGACAGAATAAGAGGTGGGGCTGAATGGGCTGGCACCACTGTGCCTAGGCCGCTGAGTTCCTCCAGCATTTCTGTGTTTTTACTACAATCACAGCCTCTGCAGACTTTCAGGTTTTACTCCTCATTCTGGCTCTAATACTTAATTTTTAAAAAAATTTGGACATATGGCATGGCCATTTCAGCCCACAAGCCTGTGCCGCCCAATGACATCCCTTAATCTACACCCCTGGTACATTTTGAATGGTGGGAGGAAACCAGAGCCCCTGGGAAAAACCCACACAGACATGGGAAGAACATACAAACTCCTTACAGACAGTGTGGGATTCGAAACCCAGTCCCGATCTCTGGCGCTGTAACGACGTTATGCTAACCACTACACCCACCATGTTGCCCCTTCTGTATCTTTTCCCTTTTTAACCTCCCCTCCCCATTATAGATTCTCCAGGAAAAGACTATTTACCTTATCAACAACCCTCATGGTTCATTGACCCCAGGGGTTGGCTGTCCATTGGATAGTGCAATGAACCATTCAGCTGTGCTCCCTGGGAGAGGGTAGGTGAGGAGGGAATGTGGGGTGGGCCAGGAGGGAGGAGGGTCACACCTGATCTGGGCAATGCACTGGTCCAGGCTGTCTGTGACCTGCATGAGCCAACCCTGCCGCTGGCGCTTCCTCAGCGCTGCCTCGTCCACCTGTAACACAGAGGTTCAGAAACTGCAGTACGCCGCAATCCTGAGCAGGACCACTAGCTTCTGGAGCGACTCAGCAGGACAGGCAGTGTCCACGGGGTGAAACGGTCGCGACCTGAACCAATGGCTGACCATCTCTCTCCATGGATGCTGCCTGGCTCTCCAGCTTCCACAGAAAGGTTGAGTTGAACTGATGGGCCACTTCTTTCGCCCAAGCAGATGGATTCACTGGGTCTCTGCAAGTCTCAGGGAAAGGGTAGAGGAGATTTGGCACAAAGACATGGTTCGTGATATGTCAGGAGGTGCCAACAACACTGATGTCAATATGAGCACGGATTGCAATGAAGCTGTTTGAACGATGCCAGAGAAAGGGATCAAGTAGGAGGTGAAACTCTATAAAAAAGGGGATCACTGTGGCAGACTGTGAGGCCATGAATCTGAATTAAAAGGCTGGTTATTTCTGGAAGGAGAGAATGTGGATGGGGAGGTACCGAGGGAGTGAGAAGTCTGGCCTGCAAATGGCATCGCCAGCATGGAGGTGGAGGAAGTAAACAGCTTGTTGGTCTGTGATGGAGTTTAGAATGTACAGGGAGTAGGCAAGGGCACACACAGGCTGCAGCCTGCTGGCAACGAAGTAAAAGGGCCCACACCAGGCTGCGGGCTGCTGGAGACTGGCCCACCAGGAATGGGAACTGGGATTCAAGAGGGTGCTGAGGGCAAGAAGTGCTCCCAGAAGGCCTTGGCCACTGAAGGCTTCCTCATTGTGTCGGGGGTTTGGATCTGGAGCTCAGGTTGCCAGTGGATTGAACAGGAGTCTGTGCAGAGGCTGTGGAGGAAAATCCACGGACACTCAGTGACTCTGGGGCCGCTCTCTTCCGCTTCTCTTTCTCTGACTGTAAGGGGCACAGGGCAATGCTAATGGTGGATCTTTATAACATAGAACACTAGAACATAGTACAGGCCCTTCAGCCCATGATGTTGTGCCAACATATAAATACCTAAACAAAGACTAAACCCTCCCTACCTCACAACCCTCTATTTTTCTTCCATTCATGTGCCTGTCAAAGAGTCTATTAAATGCTCCTAATGTTCCAGCCTCCGCCACCACCCCTGGCAATGCCTTCTAGGCATCTGCAACTCTCTGGGTTATAAACTTACCCCGGATGTCTCCCCAAAAACGTCCTCCCTTCACCTCGTACAGATGTCCTCTAGTGTTTGCTACCCCACCCTGGGAAAAAGACGCTGGCTGTCCACTTTATCTGTGCCTCTCATGATCTTGTAGACCTCCATTAAGCCACCTCTCATCCTTCTTTGCTGCAAAGAGAAAAGTCCCATCTCCACTAACCTTGCCCCATAAGACACATTCTCCAGTCCAGACAACATCCTGGTCAAATCTCCTCTGGACCCTCTCTATAGCTTCCACATCAAGTGTGTTATGAAAAGTTTTCTCAAATAGAATCTAGATGGCTAACAGAAACCTCCCTCTGCCCCCCCCACCCCCACCCCTCATCACCTCAGCTTTTTTCCCTTCTATTCTCTTAAATTTTTTGGCCTGAATATCTGGCCAGGGTGGTGGATAAAATGTGTTCCAAGTTGAGTGTGAGGAGATGGGAGATCTCGTGGACTGCACGTTGTCTGCCCAACGTAGAGAGCGGGCAGCCTCTCAGAATCTTGTAGACCTCTATTAAGCCATCTCACATCCTTCTTCGCTCCAAAGAGAAAAGTCTCAGCCCTGCTAATCTTGCCTCAAGACTTATTTTCCAATCCAGGCAACATCCTGGTAGATCTCCTCTGTCCCCTCTCCATAGCTTCCACATCCTTCCTGTCAATTCTCCAGGGCTAATTCCTGGGATTGGATGGTTATCCTGGCAGGAACAGTGAATCCACTGGTGGGACAGTCTCGAGCTCACGAACACAGGATGAGATGGGTAGGAGCTGCTCACTGAGAGGAGGGAGTCTCCCAGCTGGAGAGTGGTGAGTGGTCTCCAACCCTCATCTCCACTCACCAATCCCCTCCACATCTTCCAATCCCCCCGCCCCCAACTTCCCATCCACCTCCATCCCCTCTCCCTTCCTACCTCCTCGCCCTCTCCCAATCCCCCCACCCTCATTCCTTCCCCACCCTGCCCACCTTTTCATTCCCACCCTCCCCAACCTTCTCCCTTCCTCCACTCCCCCATGCCCCTCCCAATCCCCCACCCTATCACGCTTCCTCCCCATCCTCTCCACCCCTATCTCCCCGTCACCCCTCCCCAACTCCCACTATCCATCTCTCCATTCCTTGCCTCCCCTATACCCCAACCTCCCCTTCCCCCATACCCCCATCGCTCACCCCTTCCAACCTCCTTCCCCCCACCACTTAGTTTTGGGTTGTGAGGAGATGTGCGGACTCACCTCAGCGATGATGCCAACGCAGCCGGTGATGACGGCAGCCTTGGCCTGTGCTCCGCTCATCCCGCCCAAACCTGATGTCACAAAGACCTTGCCACGCAGGTTGTGCAAGCCCAGGTACCGGCGGCCAGCATTCAGGACCGTCAGCTGAAAGAGGGGTAGGACCAGGTCTTTAATACAAGCAACCTGACCTTGACCCTGTCCTGCTTGAGCCCAGGGTCAAAGCAGAGGGATTGATCTCTGAGGGAAGAGTCGGGCACCTTTGAGCTGAGGAACCGTGCATTTAAGATGCATGTGAGGAATGCTTCTCCTCGAGGGTTGTGAATCACAAGCAGTTGTACAGGTGGAGCCTGGAACTTCCCAAGCTGGGGACGGACCAGGGTTTTCTGGGAGGTCCAGAAGAATGGAGCTGAGGCCAGTGCAGCCTGCATAAATGACCCCACTGACTGAGAGGCCAAAGGGCCGATGGCCAACTCCGAAATCCACCATCTCTAATGCTCTCCAGAAGGTGGAGCTGACCCCTTCCCCTTCCTGGAGTTGCTGAAGCCCTGGTGAAGGTGCTGCCAACATGCTTTGTGATTTGTGAAGCGCTGGAGGACTGAGTTTGGAAGAGTGGACTGGATCACCTCACAATTACTGGGGAACTGAGCTCAGGCAGTACAGAGAAAGATTTCAGCTCAAAAGGTCCACCATTGCTTTTGTCCCGTGGATGCTGCTTGACCTGAGTTCCTCCAGCAGGTCATGTTTCACGCGAAACACAGTAAACCTCAGTTATTCAATGTTCGGATTAGCGTTCTACCGACTTTCAAAGCAGAAGAGTTATAGCGGAACCAACAGGGAACTGGTGTGGTTACAGGAAGAGGGGAGGGGACGGGAAGGTTGTCACTAGGAACCGTCGACCACTGGTCTTTGAGATGACGTACGCATGTGTTGGACTAGGGAAGGGAAGCATTTTTACCACTGTTCCGTGGACAATCCCTTGGGGACCAATATAGCAGTAGCTTCCAGCAGTCATCTGGCCATACCTAGGACACAGCAAGCAGAGTCTCCTGTTAGTTAGATCATCTCCTCCCCAACTGCACAGACAAGGACTAGGTCACTGGGATAGCAGGATGTGGACATCTGGGCTGAACGGCCTCCTGTGCTGCAGCGTGACCATTCAGTGGCAGTGCGGTGTATGGGGAAAGGTATGGACCCTCACCCCAGCGGGTTCCCCCCTCCCCCACCCCAAGTTGGGTACATGGAGGTGCAAAGGTTGGCAGTCACTCTCCCCCACCACTGCTGGTGGCACCACGCCTCCTCCCACCTGGGTCAGGGCAGCTCTGTGTGGAGTGAGTGGAGTGAGTGGAGTGAGGACCAGCCCCAGGATTGGGCAGGACCAGAGATAACCGATCCTCTCTGGCAGGCACGCCTGACGCTGCAAACCCCCATCCCCTCAACAAGCCTTTACCATGATGCAATGGACAGGATCACTATGCAGGAATAAGTTACACTGAGTGGCTGGGGCTTTGGGCAAATGAGAATGACAATAAATCGTTCATTCAAGTGTCAGAGTCAGGCTGTCACATTCATTCTCTATCTCTCAGCCCCCATATACTCTCTCTCTCCCCCCCCCCCCCACCGTCCCATACTCTCTCTCCCCCTACTTTTACTCTCCTCTGTCTCTCTCTCTCCCTCCCTCTGTCCTCATGCTCATTTTCTCCTTTCCCTCTCTGTAAGGTAAAACATCATGAGATGGGAATGTGTAGGGAGTTACCCTGTACAGGGCAGTAACAAGAAGGGGAGGTGTCCTTGTACTCCTGTTAGGTAAAACATCATGAGATGGGACCGGAGAAGGAGTCACCCAGTACTAAGGAGTAACAGAATGCATCCTTGTACTTACAAGATAAGAGAGACATTGATGGATTGAGAGGCAGGAAGCTAGCAGGGAAAGGATAGCAACAGTTTTAGTCATTGGACAAGTAATGATATGATGATGTTCTAAGCACATATCCAAGGGTATAAAAAATCACCATTTTGCTGATAACGGCAGAATGCATTCTCCGACTAACTTTGTTAGTCGCAAGTGTTACAATCCGGTAATAAAGAACAAAGAACCCTGATTTCGACTCAGCCTGGTGTTTGTCTCACTCATTCATGAACAAAGCAGACCTAACAATTTGGTGACCCCGACGTGATGGGTGAGTGAACACTGGACGACGGTTTCTGTTTTTTCTGACAATCATCTCAGCCGGCTGATAAAAAGGTCCAGAGAAGCCTGTTTTAACAAAATTCTCTTTTTTTTTTTTTTAAATCTTTATGATTGTCAGTAAGAACTGGAGATCGGACAAATTAGACGACCACAATTGAAGGTCGCATGCCAGGATTGTAACACGTAAGTGATTACAGACAAGATAAAAGTCCTTAAGGTGTTTGAATGACATTTATTAAGTGCTTCGCAAGAAACTACTAGAGTTTAAAAGTCTTTATTGTGTCGTTGCAAAGTCCAATAGAGTGAGAAGGTGGTCTATAAACAATTGAGGACCTGAGTTTTCTGCCCTAAACTGGTTATTAAGAGGAGAAATCTCCCACGTGAAGGTTGGGCTTTGAAAGAAAACAAAGGTTCAGGCTTATTGGCCTCAATTGTATCTGAGAGACTGACTTATAAATGTCCGGTAGGTATGATAATGTCTGTACACTTGAGAAGTTAAGAATTTATTTCCCCAATTCGCCGTGGTGGAATACCACAGCAGACACTAGAGACCTTGAGACAACAAAAAAAGTACTCAGGGACGCCTGCCTGGTGAACAAGAACGACGACAGAAGGCTGCGACAGCTGTGTCCGGATCAGGTAGGAGATATTAATGAAAAAGTTGACAAACTCCTAAGAGACACCCGGTTTATTCGAAATACTTTTGATAAGTTAAATGAGGGTATTCCCAACATCACCAAGGAGATAAAGTTACGTAAATTCATAGATTGGTACAGGGAAACAGGACAAAAGTATAGCCCAAATATTTGGTTTTCTAGTTGTAATTTAACTTTCAGACCCCTTTGGGAAAACAGAGAGTGGAAAACGAGCAATCAGAGTATACAGGACAGTCTGAAGTCAATTGGAGGACAAGACTTAGAGACTGTTCTTTTAAAAGATATTAGTCATCCAGCTTGAAAGGAGACATTTTTAAAAGCAATTTTCGTTGACATAGATCCCCTAAACGGACAAGAACCTAAATTAAAACAGGCATTAGAAAGCGGTCCCGCAGCTATGGCTGTACAGTTGCCTGCTAAGACTTTTGACCAAGTTATTAAGGAAATTAATCAGGAATTAGAGGAGCGAAATACCAGTAATGCGGCATTGGAAAAACAAAAAATGCTCCGAAAATGTGTAGACCGCTGGAGGAAGAGGGGTTGGTTACCCGGGGGCACTGAGATGTTCCTGACAGGTGAGGAAAAAAAAATTTTAAAACGTAGAGGCTTAGATAAGCTGGAAGAAACAAAACACAGAAGGGAAAGGAAAAGTGCCTGTTTCCAGTTTCCAGCCACGAAGTGTCCGGGTTTGCTCTCTCCCTCCCTCCTTTCACCCTCCCCCCTCTCTCTTCTCTCCCCCTCTCTCTCTTCTCCCCCCCCTCCTCTCTCACCCACTCCCCCTCCCAATCCCAATCTGTGGCGGTGCTGCCCTGAAATCCCCAGGTTGGGCAGGGCAGAGAAATACAATTTGGTTTTAATTTTGTGCCCACAATTCCAGCTCCGCATCAAATGGGATCCTGTTTTATCCTCTCTCCCTCCCTTTTTCCTGCACCCCCACCATTGCGGGATCAGGGCAGACATTGTGGGCTGACGTGTAGCTCACTCGAGGTGGGAGGGAAGGAAGGAGTGATAGTTCCCAGTGGTGGGAGACCCAATCTGATCCAGACCAGTGATCACAGGATGAGAACCTTTTAAAACCTTTGAAACGAAAGTGTTAATCTGAAGACTTTTCTCCCAGTGGGGCCAGTGCAAGGCATTTTCTCTCTCTATCTCTTGTGCTCTGTGTATCTGCCTCTCTATCTCTTTCTCTCGCTATGCTCTCTCTCTCTCTCTCTCTCTCTCTCTCTCTCTGACACCCCAGATGGGATACTGGAGTCACGTCCCTTATATCCAGATATTGAGACACTGGGGTGTGACAAGAACCACGGGAATAGGGACACATCAGACGAGGTACAGGCCCCTTTAATAAAAATAGAAGGGGGAGTAATAGATGTAGAGACCCCTCTGGAGTCCAAGAAAATAGAAAAGGAGTTAGAGATACAGAAATGGAACATGAAAAAGGTTCAGGATAACATTAAAAAATTAAACAGAGATATTAATGTGCTGGGGCAGATCAGTGAGGATCAAAAAGAATTAATGGTAGGTGTATTGAAGGAAGTGGAAAAGATAACTACAACACTGTCAGGAGAAATTAAAGCTGAAGGAATGGTAATAGGAGTAAAGGACGAAAAGTGTAGTACAGATGAGGAAACGAGATACGATCCACCATGGGAGGAAAGTAGAAGGAAAAGACTCGGGAGGGAGAAAAATAGACATGCCTACCTGGACATAGTTAGGACAAAAGAGAAAGATGTGAAACAACTAAACTATGGCCGAAAAGATTATCTTAGAGATGAACGTGACCAATATACCTTTGACCCTGAGACATTGGAAGCTGATAGGGACAGTGACAGTGACGAAGAAGAGTCAGAACAAGGTGGGATAAATAAATGCATGCCAAGAGTAAAGAAGGAGCAGAAATCCCCAAAATTGAGATATCAATGCCCATTACTGATCACGGGACGGGGAACTCAAAAATATGTACCCTGGTCACGAATGGACTTAGAGAGTTTAATGAAAAAACTACCTCCGTTGAGTAATGGGGCTAGTCCATGGATTTCTTGTTTTGAGCGAGAAATCTGCCAAGAACAATTAGCACTCGCAGATGTCAGAACTATCATGATAAAATTAAAGGCAGAAGGGGCCCTGAAGCAAATAGAGAGAATTGTAAGAAGCAGTAAATTGGGGGATGAAATAGAATTTAACCCACTTCGGAATAAATTTTGGGAAGCACTTAGAGAAACATTTCCTACACCCTATAGTTTGGATGCCTTGGTAACCCTTCAACTAAAGGAAGGAGAGACTGCACACGAGTATTTCACTCGAGCATGGGACTTATGGGAAACAGGGACTGGAGAAAGACCCGACCACAGCCCCTTAGGAAGGGCTCACTTTCGTAATGGGATAATAAACGGACTACCTGCTACGGTTCAAGCAAAATTAAGGGACATTGTGGGATTAGAGACAATGTCAGAGGATTTGTGGAAAAGACACCTGACACATGCAATCAAACGACATCGTCAATCAGAGCATGCTAAGTCAGAAAGTGCGTCCCAGAAGGAGGTGGACAAGACAACCGATAAATTGGTGAGAGCCATAGAACATATAGGGGTTAAATTAGCGGCCCAACAGATAGTCCCACAGGTCATGGGGCCAGTGATAAATCCGGGACCCCAAGTAAGAAATGGTTGAGAAAGACAGCTAGGTACAATGTATAGAGGGGAACATGCAGTATGCTGGTACTGCCAAAATCCTGGACACTACCAGCGGAACTGTCCGGAGGCTGGGAGAGCAAGGGGAAAAAGATTACCCTCTATGAGAGGCTATCGGGGAAGAGGAGGAAACTTAAGAGGACAAGCAAGGGGTAGGGGTGGACATATTGATGGGCCCCAGAGAATCGGGGGGTGGCAGAGTGATCAACAAGTCCAGGCACCTCAGTGTAATGACTATATTGAGGAAGGTGCTGAATTTGATTATTGACGGTGCCCAGGAGAATCAAAAATCACGCCTCCCTGGGAGCCACCAAAAATTTGGGGGACGGTAAATGGAGAAAAAATTGAATTTATGGTTGACACAGGGGCAGCAGTTACGACAGTGATTAAAAAACCCCCAGGGAGCACATTTTCGGGCAAAACATTATCTACAATAGGATTCTCCGGGATAAGGGAAACACAGCCCTATACAGATAACATCGACATGACATTTGGACGACAAAGGGTTAAAACGCCTGTCCTGGTTGTGCCAAGTTGCCCCATTAATTTATTAGCAAGGGACATTCTTACCAAACTAGGAATAACCATACAATGTTCTGAGAAGGGCCTTCGGTTAACATACCCAGGGGATACAATAAGAAGGGGAGGACAGTTTATAGTAATGACCCCATCTAACGCTTCAGAAGACTCTGTGGAGGTTAGTATTTTCTGGAGTCGGCTACTGTATGATGAACCAGGCCCAGGGCTGATTAAACAGTTTTTTGAGTGGAGGGCCAGTATTCCACGGTATGGGGATTACCATTATCCACTAGATCCTATGCATGTTACATTAAACTACACCATCCACCCGGACCAGGAATATGAAGAGAGGTGGGACTCTCTAAAAGAAGGGAAGACAGAAACGATACATTGTCCATTTATCTTTGTAGGTAAGGAGGGAATAGCTGCTATGGTTGTCATGACAGAAGAACAAATGGAGTGGTTCTGCTTAGGAGTAGAAAGTGTGCCTCATGTGACCTTGGGTATTGCCAAAGATCATCACGCTCGACAGCTGGGTCCGATGGTAAAGGAAGCGATAGGGTGTGAATACAGGCAGACAGAAATCCCGGGATATTCCACCTCGGAGGGAGGAAAATTTGTCAGACTGAATATTGAAGCATGGGACCAGGTAGTGAATGAGAAAGTAGAAAGAGACCGAGCCATAGAAGGAGAAAATATTGATCACAGAGACTCAGACAAATATCTTTCTAATCTGAGTCCACATATATGGACAACGGGGCCCTATGATGTGGGAGTAATAAAAGGAGAGGTATTTCTAGAATTGGCCAACCCCGGGCAGAAACCAATATGGAGAAAACAATACCGCTTGTCGCCCAGTCAGGAGGAGGGTATTAAAGGAACGATAGAAGGGTTAATGGAGTCAGGGGTTTTAAGGGCGGCACCTGACAGTATGTGGAACACGCCCATCATGCCTGTTCCCAAACAGGGTAGAAAAGACTGGAGGATGGTACACGACCTCCGGGAAATTAACTTGGCTACCAAGACCATCGGGAGACCAGTCCCAGACCCATATGTAGCACTTAGGGCTCTGAGTCCGGAGCACGAATACTATACTGTCATTGATCTGGCAAACGCATTCTTCTGCTTGAATTTAGCTGAGGAATGGCAAGACTGGTTAACTTTCACTTACCAAGCACATCGGTACACATACACTAGATTACCTCAGGGTTATAAGGACAGTCCAGGACTGTTCAATCAGGCCCTTAGGGAAATCCTAATGAAATTAAAGCTCCCGGAAGATGTTACACTGATTCAGTATGTAGACGACCTACTATTAGCAGGGAAAACGCCACATGGGTGCCTGACAGGGCAGCCAAACAGGTTACTGGTTATCATGAACATATACAGGGGATGATTTTGAGGTCCCATAACAAAAAAAAATGAATCTGAAACTAAGGAGACTTGTAGCAGATTGAATGACTACACAGATGAGTTTTGTGGAGGAAGAGTGCTGTACAACTGGCTCCCCGCTAACTGGGATGGTCGGTGTGCTCTAGTAACCCTTAATGCGCCAGTGCTGATTGTCAAAAGGCAGGAGGGAGACGAGGATTCCCTAGAATTGCGCCACACAGAGAGTTGGCTGTGGAGGAAAAGGAGGAGTGTTGGACTCTTGGGGCCGGGAGGAAGGAACCCTGATGGGGTATGGATTGATGCCATTGGCCAAGCCCGGAATATTCCGGACGAATTTAAATTAGCCGATGAGATTGCAGCTGGGTTTGAAAGCTTTCCTGTTTTTAGTGCAATTTTTCCCATCACTGTAAATAAGAATGTTAATAGGATCAACCTTATTCACTATAATGTCCAGCGCCTTGCAAATTTGACCAGGGACGTTGTTGAGGCAATACATCAACAACTGTCAGAAACTTCCCTTATGACACTTCAGAATAGGATAGCGATTGATATGGTCCTGGCAGAGAAAGGTGGAGTGTGTGCTATGTTTGGAGATCTATGCTGCACTTCTATCTCTAATAACACAGGGCCAGATGGATCACTCACTAAGGGGTTAACGAAACTTAGGGCATTGGCGAAAGAATTAAAAGCCCAGTCTGGAGTCTCCAATCCTGTTTTATCCTGGTTACAGGGAGTGTTTGGGAGATGGAGCACATTGTTAGGACAACTTTTGCTGGGTTTGTTCATTTCTGTATCAATTTTTATCACTTGTGGCTGTTGTTGTATTCCATGCATTCGAACGCTGGTCACGAGGACCATAGAGACAGCCCTTGCTGACCGTGATGAACTGCCTCCGAAATATCAAGCTGTGCAGGCTGTGGAGCAAGACTATCTCACATTACAGGAGGCGGAGAAAGTTGCTGAGATCGATCTGGAGTCTGAAGGGGAATGTGATGGAAAGGAGGGATTGTGAATTAGATT
Source organism: Narcine bancroftii (assembly GCF_036971445.1). Lineage (NCBI taxonomy): Eukaryota > Metazoa > Chordata > Chondrichthyes > Torpediniformes > Narcinidae > Narcine > Narcine bancroftii. The sequence goes on from NC_091473.1 coordinate 296,243, forward strand.
GTTACACATATAATTTTAACCTTGCTTGTAACCTAAATATTATAACATTGATTGTAACACAAACATTATTAATCAGATTGTAGAACAAGTATTATGAATTAGATTGTAGACCATATGTTAACTTGGGAATTTACTAATGTACGGGGGGTTAGCTAGTTTTTTGCTTGGGGGCAAATGGGATGAAACGTAAACGGGCAATGGGATCGGGGTGACGGATGGGGGGTGTACGCAAAGGAGGGTTGGGGGAGCCCTCGCCCACCAGCCGAACTACCCTGTGAACAGAACCCGTATAGAGCTTGGCAATAATAGGCGAACTAATGTAACGCGGTGGTAGCATAGTCAGGGCGAGATTGTCCTCTAAAGAGGACAAAGGAGGGATTGTAAGGTAAAACATCATGAGATGGGAATGTGTAGGGAGTTACCCTGTACAGGGCAGTAACAAGAAGGGGAGGTGTCCTTGTACTCCTGTTAGGTAAAACATCATGAGATGGGACCGGAGAAGGAGTCACCCAGTACTAAGGAGTAACAGAATGCATCCTTGTACTTACAAGATAAGAGAGACATTGATGGATTGAGAGGCAGGAAGCTAGCAGGGAAAGGATAGCAACAGTTTTAGTCATTGGACAAGTAATGATATGATGATGTTCTAAGCACATATCCAAGGGTATAAAAAATCACCATTTTGCTGATAACGGCAGAATGCATTCTCCGACTAACTTTGTTAGTCGCAAGTGTTACAATCCGGTAATAAAGAACAAAGAACCCTGATTTCGACTCAGCCTGGTGTTTGTCTCACTCATTCATGAACAAAGCAGACCTAACACTCTCTCATCTCTTCCGCTCTGTCCTCATGCTCATTCTCTCCTTCCCCTCTCTCCCCCTGTCCCATACTCTCTCCCCCTACTTTTCCTCTTTCTCTCCTCTGTCTCTCTCTCCCCTCCCTGTCCTCATGCTCACTCTCCTTCCCCTCTCAGCCCCCACTCTCTCTCCCTCCTCCCTGTCTCTCCCCCCCATCTTTCCCTCATGTCAACTAATTAATTGATAGAAAATAAAATACTTGCAGTCTATTTCACCACAAGGTTTCCTCAGAGAATGTAAATAGTTCCTTTAAATATATTTTCCCAAGACTCTTTTCAATTAATTATTCACAGGATGGTGTCGTCTGTCATGAGAAAGTGAGGATTCCCAGGTTGGGAGTGTAAAACTAGAGGGCCGAGGTTTAAGGTGAGTGAGGAAAGATTTAATGGGGACCTGGCGGGAACCGTCTTCTCACGGAGTGGGACGGCTGTGTGGAATGAGCTGTTGGAAGAAGCAGTAGAGGCAGGGATAATGACAAGGTTGAGACAGGGGTCCATGGACAGGACAGGTTTCGAGTGATGTGGGCCAAACACAGGTAAAAGGGACATAGTCAGGAAGGCCCCTTGGCCGGCATGGATGATTCGGGCAGTAGGGCCTGCTTCCCTGCTGTAGCACTTGGCTTTTAAAATTTGAATCAGAATTTATTGTCAAGAACACGTCACCAAATTCAATGTTTTGTGGCAGCATTACAATGCAAATATTGCTATAAATTACATTTCAAAATAAATAAATTAGGGAAAAAATGAAGAGGAAGTGAGGTAGTGTCTGTGTCAATTTAAATCTCTGAGTAGCCATGGTGGGATTTGAACTCTTGGCCTTGAGATCCAGACCCTGAATACATGAAATGCTGGGGGAACTCAGCCAGTCATGCTGCATCCAGAGGAGATAAAGATATGTTACCAATGTTTCGCGAAGGGCTCAGGCCCAAAACGTCAGTAAGATATCTCTACCTCCAATGGATGCCGCGAGACTGGATGAGTTCCTCGAGCATCTCTGTGTTTTTGACTACAATCACAGCGTCTGCAGACGTCCACACTTCATTACCTTTGAAGTGTCACAATTTAGGGGATTGGGTCGAAACTGGCTGGAAACACACAACCCCCCAAATTGAAGGGTGACACAATTCATCATCCCTTTAGCCCAGGTTAATATATTACACCCTTGAACCTCCCATTTGTGGAGCTTTAACGAACACGGTTTGTTACGGTGTGTACGTGTGTACACAGACGCACCGACCTTTTGTTCCAGAGAGGAAGGCCAGATGTGGAAATGCATGACTCGCTGACACTGGACCCTCGGGCAAACGATGAGGGTCTCGATGGGTCAGACAGCGTCCGTCTCGGGTCAGGGACTCTTTATTGAGACTAAAGGAAATGATATGTCGAAGAAGGGGGAAGAAGCTGAGGAGAGGGCAAAAGGTGATAGAGGATTGGAGAGATAGACAGGTGGAGGGAGAGACCACTGGGAGAGGGGAGAGTAAAGAGATGATAAGGCATGGGGAGAGTCAAAGTAGAAAGGTTGTTCCCCTAAGTTGGTGAGTCTAGAGGGCACAAATTCAGGACTGAGAATGTCTGTTTAGAACAGAGATGTGGAAAAATTCCTTTAGCCAGAGGAATTTGTTGGCACAGGCAGTTGTGGAGGCCAGATCATTGGGTGTATTTAAGACAGAGATTGATAGGTTCTTTATTAGCCAGGGTTATGGGTAAAAGGCCAGGCAGTGGGGCTGAGTCGGGAAATGGATCAGCTCGTGATTCAATGGTGGGGCAGACTCAATGGGGTGAATGGCCTATTTCTGCTCCTTTGTCTTACAGAGTAAAGATGTTCTTTTGCACTCTTGACCTTACTCCCTCCTCCCCCTCCTGTGGTCTTTCCCTCTGCCTGTCTCTCCACCTCTCCCACTTCCTGTCCAACACCCTATCAGCTCTTGCTCCCTCTCCAGCCATTCCCCCCTTCATCTATGTAACTTCACCCCTCTTCCTCTCCATGAATGCTACCTGACTCCCTGAGTTTCTTCAGCTTCTCTGAAAGTCTGGAAGGTTGTCAGAGTGACAGGAAGGGTCCCAGTGGAAGACGGCTCTCATCTTTGGCTCAGAATGTAACACTTGAGCTTGAAGCCCACGTAACACAAATCCCCAATCCCAACACGAGCTGGTCAGTCTGGATTTTGGCGTTTGAGAACCCTCAAACCCTGGCCCAGGGACACAGGCAGTGGAACTCATTCAACCAATCGCCTCGAAAGGAATCTCTTACATGGTTACTCCCAGGCCAAACATCTTCCCATAGTTGTCCCTCGAGGAGTAATTGGGGATGACCTGCAACGTAGCAGAGGAGCAAAAAGACTCAGATGTTGATTTATTTATCACATTTACCAAGGTACAGCGAGAAGCTGCCCGTTGCATGCCATTCAAAGGCTGGAGTCTTCCTGCTCCAGCACCTCTTGCAAATAGAAAGGAGAACAAGAAAGGTGCCTCCTTCCCAAGGCCCAGTGCTCCTCCCTACCATTTTGTTCAGATCTTTGCCAATCTCAATGAGGGGCCCAAGCCCGAAATGTTGGTTATGTATCTTTATCTTTGCTATACACAGTTTGACCTGCTGAGTTTCTCCAGCATTGTGTTTTTACTTCAACCACAGGGCCTGCAGACGTTCGTGTTCAACTTCTCACAAGAAAGTAAATGGTCGAGGATGCACATGGGATTGGGATCAGAATCAGGTTTATGTTTATGAACACTGTCACAACACTTGTTGTTTTGTGGCAGTATTGCTCAGAACAGGTGCAAAAATTGCTATAAATGACATTTACTTAATACACGATTACAAATAATTAGTGCAAAAGAGGAGAAAAAATGTGTTTCATTGTCCATTCAGGAATCTGCTGGTGGAGGGGAAGAAGCTGTCCTTTTACAATTGGGTGTTTGTCTTCAGGCTCCTGTCCCACCTCCGTGATGGTAGCAGTTTGAAGAAGGCTTGGCCAGGGTGGTGAGGGCCCTTGAGGATAGAGGCTGCCATCTTGAGACACCGCCTCTTGCAGATGTCCTTAATGGATTGAAAACTGGTCCATGATATCATTGGCTGAGTTTACAACCCTCTGTTGCTCTTTCCAGTCCTGTGCATTGGCACGTCCATACCAGACATTGATGCAACCAGTCAGAATGCTCTCTGCGGTACACCTGTAGAAATTTCCAATAGTCTTTGGTGACGTACCAAATCTCCTCAAAATCAGAGCAAAATATAGCCGCTGGTGAGCCTTCTTCATGAGTGCATCAACAGGATGGATCTTCAGAGATGATGACACCCAGGAACTTGAACTTCTTTACCCTTTCCACTGCTGACCCCTCGATGAAGATCAGTTGGATTCAGTAGGTTGGACATGGAGAATATATGCAAGGAGGCCACATTGCAGCTGTACAAAACAGCCCTTGGGATCACTGTGTTGAACTCTAGTCACCCCATTCCAGGAAGGATGAGGAAGCTCTGAAGAAGGGGGGGCAGAAGATCTTCACCAGGATGTCGCCTGGTTTAGGGGGAGTTTGAGCTATGGGGAGAAGTCAGACAAACTTGAGTTGTTTTCTTTGGAGGGTGGAAGGAGACCTGATAGAGGTGTATAAAATCATGAGGCGTTGATAGGGTGGGCAGACCCAAGGTAAAAATGTCACACACTGGAGGACATGCATTCAAGGTGAGGGCGAGAGGCTATTTGAAAGAGATGTGCTGGGCAAATAATTTACTCAGAGAGTGGTGGGTGCCAGGAACGGGAAGTGGTGGAAGGAGATATAATGGTAGAGTTTAAGTGGCTTCTAGAGAGGCACATGAACATGCAGAGTGGGAATGAGATGGGAGTTAGTGTGGCGACAACGGGGAGCTCACGGTCACTCCTGCGCTGGAAAGCGTGCTGAAGAAAGTGGTCTTACCATGCCATTGGTGATGACTACCCGAGGTGCGCTCGGGGAACTGGGGAAGAGGCCCTGAGGGTGTCCGCTGCACATCACCAGTGTCTGGTCTTCCCCCATCTCCGAGAGATACTTCATCGTTATCCAGAACTGCCAACAAAGAGGTCGAAGGTCAGTTACAGAGGGCGATCCAGCAGCCACACCTAAATACACATCGCAACTTTCCATTGACCACTACCCAATGGCACGAAGGAGGGACAACTGAACCTCGAGCGTAGTCAAGCTGCAGTTCACTGAAGTAGGAAGGTTCCAGAAGCCAACCCCCCCTCAACCACTGGCATCACTAGGGGCAGTGCAGACCGCATTGGGTGACACCATCAGAGGGCGTGACACCAAAACGACTGCTTGTAAAATTTTTGTGCGGTGCTTCAGCAGAAATGTATTATTTTTATAAAAATATTTCTGTAGTTGGTTATAACATTTTTCATAAGCCCATCTTACATGTATCAATTTACCTACAAGGCTAAAGCTCGATGCTCATTTCCTTTTTGAACCTTCTAATGCTGCTCCAGTCGGAACGGTCATTATTACCCAGTGACAACGGGCGCTTCAAATCACGATGGTTTGTCTGCTCGCGCTACAAGCAATGCGCTACAAGCAACGCCAAGCCAACGCGCTGTTGTTTTCATTGCTGCTGGTGTTTTTACAGTCGCTCCTTTTGTCAGATTTTCTGGTGTTTCAGCTACAATATTGTGGGAATTAGTATTTGTGAACCTAGATCAATAATGTTTTGAGGATGAAGTAGTATGATATGGTCATTTAAAGGTGTAATTGTAATGATCTCACTACATTCAGTGATATACGGGAATTACGATATACGAGTAACATTAGTACAAAAAACGTTACTAAGGATTCTGTACGGTCTGATGCGGGAGGAGGTCCATGGGTGGGGGGGGGGGAGGGGGGAAAACACCATGAGTTACCACACTAGGTGACAGCAACCCACTGCCCGCCACTAAACGCTGAGTGCTGAGGTTGGTTGCTGCTGGAGGGGCAGTTCCCTCCACACTGTTAGACCCTCCCAGGGCAGGATCACCACCAATTAGATGCTGTCAGTATTCAGCTGTTCCTGGAGATGGAGCACACAGTGTCCACCTGATATCTGGGGAACCTTTCGTAGGGATGGAGAAGCTCTTGTTTTTTCCAAGGAAGGAGGAACCAGGTGTGCGGGAAATGGAGACGTGGGTGGGAGCTGCATTGTTCCCTCCAACTGCTTCTTTCTTTCCATCAGGGAGCTCCTTTCTCAGCCCTCTGCCCCTCCCATCACTCAGCTTCTTTCTTCCCCCACCCCCCCCAACCATTCATCTATCACCAGTGTTCCTCCCCCAACCCCTCCCCCCTTTTATTTGAGTGTCTTCCTGTTCTTCCCATTCCTTTTTTTAGGTTTTCATTTTTTAAAAACTTTATTTAAGATTTTCAAATTACAAAAAAACAATACATAAAAATAATAACAAAATAAACTAAACTAAAACAATATAAACCCACCCCACCCTCCCTCCCTTAGCACGCCCTGTAAGGGGAGCAAAAAAAAATCAACCCGCTACAAATGTAGACTCTATAATCTCTTAAGATATTTCTAAACCCATACATTCCAAATAAGGTGACCACATTTGAACAAAAAAAGAATAATTATCATGCAAACTATAAGTTATTTTTTCCATATGAATACAAGATCTCAATTCATTGTGCCAACGATTTATATTTACTTCTACATCATCTTTCCAAGTAATCGCAATACATTTCCATGCTACTGCTAATGCTAAGCAGACAAAAGCTATCGGAAACTTGTCCAACCCCAAACCAGTCAGTGAAACAATATGATCCAGCAAAAAAATTTCTGGATCCAATGGCAATTTAATCCTAAATAACTTTTCAAAAAATACTAATTTTTTCCCAAAATGGTTGGACTTTATCACAAAGCCAAACTGCATGCAAAAGTGTTCTAGTGAGTAATCCACATCTAAAACATAAATCCGAATTACTAAATCCATATTTTTTCAATTTCTCAGGGGTCAAATACGACTGATGTAAAAGATTATAATTAACCAAACTATATCTTACATTAAGTAATTTGGTCACCCCATCTTGGCACATAACTTCCCAATCCTCTTGAGGTATATCATAAGATAAATCACCTTCCCATTTTTTTCAAGATTTATTTAAATTTGGTTTATCCATACTATCTTGCAACAACCATACATAACAGAAATAAAACCGTTTTTTAGCATATGCGAAATCAGGAACTTGAATTTCATTAATTCAGGTAATTTAATTTCTCTTCCTTAATTATCCCTTACCAAAGCTTGAACTTGATAATATAAAAATAAAGAATTAGCTGATATTCCAAGTTTTTCTCTGTCGATCAAAAAAAACTGTCCTTCTTCAAAGCAATCCTCCATCTCCTTTATACCTACTGATTCCCATGCCTTTAAATACCTATTATTCATCGTAAAAGGAATAACCCTATTTTGATATAATGGAGCTTGAAATTATATTTTACCCTTCGTACCTATAGCAAAATTCCTTTTAATCCAAATCCTTAATAAAGGTTTTAAAACAGGCATATTATATCTCTGTAATAAACATGAGTCCCACTTAAATATAAACGGATGGACCTGAGACTCAAATTCCACAAGCTAATTCCACTTTAGCCCAACTAGGAGGTTGTGTAATATCCAACATTCCATTAATAAATTTTAATTGTGTGGCTTCATGATAATTTTGAAAATGAGGTAATTGAAGTCCTCCTAAAGCATATTTCCACATCAATTTCTGTAATGCTACTCTCACCAACTTCCCCTTCCATAAAAACTTCCGTACTGCTGTATTCAAATCTTGAAAAAATACTTTTGGAAGTAAACAGGGAATCGATTGGAAAAGATATTGAATACGTGGGAAAATATTCATTTAATACAATTTACCTGACCTAATAATGTCAACAGATCATTTAATCAAATCCATCTTAATCTTTCTCAATAATGGTACATAATTTAATTTATATAACGATTGATATTTCGCATCAACCATTACTCCTAAATATTTAATTTTATCAGACCATCGTAATTTTGTAATCTGTTTACATTCACTATAATCTCCATATGAAATTGGCAATATCTCACTTTTCTCCCAATTTACTTTATACCCAGATAATACACCATATTGCTCAAAACATTCTTGCAAATATTTCAAAGATTGTTCTGGATATGTCAAATAAATCAATACATCATCAGCAAATAGATTAATCTTATATTCATCATCTGCAATTCTTATCCCTTTAATATTATCATTTTGTTTGATTACATGAGCTAACAATTCTATGACCAACGCAAATAAGGCTGGTGACAATGGACAGCCTTGACGTGTTGATCGTATTAACTTAAATGATGAAGAGGTTTGGCCATTCGTCACCACCCTAGCAACTAGATTTTTATATAATGCCTTAACCCAACAAGTAAAAAACAGCCCATACTTAAATTTTTCTAACACTTTAAATAAAAAATTCCACTTAACTCGGTCAAATGTTTTTTTCGTGTCAAGTGCAGTTGGGTTACTGACTCGATCCATTGATCAACGTAATCATTCTAAGAATATTATCTGCATATCTATTCTTTATGAAACCTGCCTGATCAGCATGTACTAATTGAGGTAAACATTTAACAAGTCTATTTGCCAATATTTTAGCTATTACCTTATAATCTACATTTAATAAAGAAATTGGCTGATACGAGGCCACATTCAACGGATCTCTGTCTTTCTTTGGTATCACTGTAATTATCGCACTTCAACAAGATTCTGGTAATGATTGTTCATCCTTTATTTGTTGAAGTATATCCAAAAAAATAGGAGACAAGTCCTCGTAAAATACCTTATAAAACTCAACAGTAAATCCATAATCTCCTGGAGACTTCCCATTTGGCATCTCCTGCATAGCTTTAATCTCAAAATCTGTAAAAGTGGCGTGGCGTGATGGCATAGGAAGAAGATATTTAATTCCACCTCTCCCCAGTTGAACTAATTAATGCCCAAATTAAAAAATTTGGAAAGTTTTAAAAAGAGTCTTTAAAGATGTTTGAAGATTGAAGGAAAAAAATGACTACTAATGTGAAGAAACTGAAAGGTGTATTACAGAAGAAACTACCTTACAAGAGTGCTGAAGAATTGAGGCCGACTCACCAAGTTGAAACCAAGGAGTCGATGGATCCAGCTCCCAAGGCCCAATGAACTCCTGGCCGGATCAGTATGACGCCAGCGCCTACCGCTGCGGTCGCAAGATGGTGCCGGTACCGCTGTCCGCCTGGCCGACTCTAACATGCGCACTCGTGATGCCGGGCGCACGGGTGAGAAGGCCAAGTAGAATCTTCTTTTTTTTTTAAGGACTCTGATGTGCACTTTATTGATTTTTATTCTCTGTATTACACAGTTTGTTTACATTTCTTTATCTGTTTACAAGTGTACGTTGAATACAGTTTTTTTTGTACCACTGTATAGTAATTTTGCCTCGTCCGCAGGAAAAAGGAATCTCAGGGTTGTATGTGATGTCATGCATGTGCTCTGACAATAAGTCTAATGACCTCCCCATTTCTATTTGAGATATCTCTTTCACCATTTTACAATTCTATAAGGTCCCTCTCATCCTTCTCAACTCCAATGAATATAATAGTCCCAGGTGGTCATAGGCCAACCCCATTTCCAAAATCAACTTAGTGAACCTCCTCTTCTTCACCTCCAAAGCCAGTTCATCCTTCCTCAAGTGAGGAGACCAGAACTGTATGCAGTTCTCCAGACGTGGCCTCACCAGAATTTGGTACAGTTACAGCAGAACCTCCTGCTCCTAAATCCCATCCCTCCAGCAACGACGACCAATATTCCATTTGCCTTCCTGACAGCCTGCTGTACCTTTTGTGATTTTTTTTAATTTAACTTTTTATTTTTCACACCATACCAAGTAGAATCTTCTGATGACACCGCGCAACCCCACAATTGTGCCTGGTGGCCCTGAAATGCGCGGAGGCCCATCTGAAGATGCGCCTGCGCGGTCGGTGGGGCTGCCGGGCATGCATGGTGCGTCACAAGTTCGTGACTTGTTGGATAGAGTCTGGGCTGTGGAGTGACCCGCCAACAACAGCCCTGCGTCGGTGGGGGTCAAGACCCGCAGCTGAGGGACCCGCCGACGACAAGCGCAGGTGAAGAGGAGGAGGGAAGCCCTGCCTTGTCAGAATGGAGACAGGAAGAAATTGTTTCAGGCATTGCAGTTAAAGAAGGTAGGCCTCAAGGAGAAATGGGGGAATCTGGCTTTGAAGGTTTTTCTAATTTTGGAAGGGAGTGCTCATCAAATAGATAATATGTCATCACAAATGGATCAAGGATATGAAAGCTAAAATGAACAGTATTTGTGAATAAGTGTCATCTGTAAAGAAAGATATGACTGATGTTAATAGATGTCTGAAAGTGGTGGATACAGTACAAGGTCATTTCAAAAAGATTGAAGGGGCATTTCATGATTGTCGAGACCAAGTGGAACGGAACAGAGAAAAAATAGAAAAAGTGGAAGATTCTTTTGTAGGGCGGGAGATTCAGAAGAGAGAATTGCTGAAGAAGATTGATTCTTTGGAAAATCAAGGTTGATGGAATAACGTGAAAATAGTAGGACTTCTGGAAGATATTGAAGGTTCAGATCCAGTGAAATTTTTTAAAAACTGGATCCCAGGTGTATTGGGCATTGAATTTTTCCTGGATGGTTTGGAACTGGATAGAGCGCATAGAGCGTTGAGGAAGAAACTTTATCCGGGCCAACCACCTCGAGCAGTTTTACTTCGTTGTCTGAGATATCAGGATAGAGAGATGATTTTAAGAGTTGCTGTTCAGAAGGCTTGGTGAAATCAAACTCCAATGCTAGTTCAAGGCAATAGAGTTTTTTCCCATGGTGATTTGAGTCAGGAGATTATTAAGAGGCGTAAAGAATTTAATTCAGCAAAAGAGATGTTGTGGAGAAAGGGGTACAAGTTTACTTTTCGGTACCCCGTCGTGTTGTAAGTTTTCTATGGGAGCTTTCAATCTGTTCTTCCATTCCTGATGAAAGGTTTCTATTCCCTCCGCGGATGCTGCCTGGGCTGCTGAGTTCTGCCTGCACTGTGCGTTGCTTGTTTTCCGGCCTCTGCAGTCTTTGTTCACCCCCTTTCACGGGGAACCTTTCTGAACATCTCCAGCCGGACCGAATAAATAGAGCCACAGCTTCACACAGAAACAGGCTCTTCGGCCCAACTTGTCCTTCCTGACCAAGCTCATCCCATTTACCTGCATTCAACTGATATCCTTGTAAACCTTTCCTATCCATGGACCTATCTGAATGTATTTTAATTGTTATAATTTCCTCTGGCTCTACCCCTTCCTCCAGCAGCTCGATCCACACACCCACCCACCCTCCTGTGTGGAAAAACTTGCCTTCCAGGACTCCTTTACATCTCTGCTTTCTCACCTTAAACCCATATCCCCCAGTTTTCAATCCCTCTGTCCTGGGATAAGGACTATGATGCTTCACCTTATTGAAACCTCACCCGCCTGTGCTCCAGGGAGGTGTTTACACTTTTTTGATCCCACACTTGTTATCAATACCCCCCACTGACCATTATTTATATGCTTACCTGGGCCCAGTTACTGAAGACTTGTCCATTTCCTCCATAGGTCACCAGCTCCTGAGGAAACTACAACAGAAGAATTTATCAAAATCACAGGGATTTTCTAGCAATCTCAGAGTCAGCCATACAGTCCCTTTGGCCCACCTTGACCATGCTGACCAAGTAGGCATTCTGGGATGGTCCCCTTTGCCTGCATTTGGTCTGTATCCTTCCTGCCCAAATGTTGCCTGAACATTGTAATTGTACCCACTTGTGGATCGGAGGTCAGTACACAGGACCATAAGAGCAGCAGAGAGGATCACTGGGGTCTCCCTCTCTCCTCCCATCGACATGATCTTCTGGGATCATTGTCTGAAGAGGGTGCACAAAATCATTGAGAATTCCTTCCACCTTGCACACAAAATCATTGAGAATCCCTTCCACCTTGCACACAGCAATCTTGCAGCTGCTCCCATCAGGGAAGAGATACAGGAGTATCAGAGCCGGCACCACCAGGCTGAAGAACACCTTTTTTCCCCCCACACAGAGCGACCAAAGGGACTGCTCACACTAACCATCTGAGACTCTCATATTCATGAAACAATATTTATTTTTAGAATGAATACTTGTCCTGCACATGTATTGTTTGTCTGTATGTGTGTTATGCCTGGTCGTGTGTCTGTGTGTTTTGCACCGAGGACTGGAGAACGCTGTTTCATTTAGGTGACAATAAACTTGACTTCTACATTTTACTCTGGCAGCTTGTTCCAAATACAGACCATCCTCTGAGTGAAAAAGTTACCCCTCAGGCCCCTCCTAAATGTTTATGCTCTCTAGTTCTACCCTGGGAAACAGATTGTTCGCATTCAGTATCCATGGAAATGTGAGGGACTTGAGGGCCAGAATGGCCTTGGGTGCTGGCGGCTTCCTGATCGGGTTGGAGGTGAGGATTTGGAACTCAGGTTGCTTGGAAGTCAACGACTAGTGGTATTTTGCAAGGATCTGTTCTGGATGCCCAGATCTTTGTGTTTTTTTCTAAAAGACTTGGATGAAGAAGTGGAAGAAGGGGGAAAATCAGAGAGTTCACAGGTGATCCAAGGTTGGAGGTGTTGTATACAAAGTTGTCATTAGTTAGAGAAAAAATGCAGAGTTGGGCAGAGAAGTGGTAGACTGAGTTCAATCCAGATCAGTGTGAGGTGATGCACACTGGAAGGACAAATTTGAAGGCAGACAACATGGTTAATGGTAGGATTATTAACAATGTGGAGGAAAAGAGAAATTTCGGGGTCCAAATTCATAGATCTTTCAAGGTTTCTGAGCAGGCTGATAGGGTAGTTAAGAAGGCTTATGGTATACTGGCCTTCATTAGTCAGGGGATTGAGTTCAAGAGTCATGCAGTAAAGTTGAAGCTCTATAAAATGCTGGTTAGACCACATTTGGAATATTGTGTTCAGTTCTGGTCGCCTCATTACAGGAAGGATGTAGAAGATTTAGAAAGGTGCAGAGATTTACCTGGATTGGAGAATGTGTCCTATGAGGCAAAGTTAACAGAGCTGGGGTTTTTTATTTTGGAGCAAGAGAGGTCACAAAATCACAAGGGTGGCAAGGTTGGCATAGCGGTTAGCGCAACGTTGTTACAGCGTGAGCAATTGGGACCAGGGTTTGAAATGACATGTTGTCTGTATGGAGTTTGTACGGTCTCCCTGTGTCTGCATGGGATTCACCTGGGGGGGGGGTCTGGTTTCCTCCCACCCTTCAAAACGTACTAGAGGGTGTAGGTCAATTGGGCGGCATGGATTTGTGGGCCAAAAAGGCCTGTTACCGTGCAATATGTTTAAATTTAATAATGTAAAATTTTTAAATTTAAATCACAGGTTCACAAGATCTAGGAACAGAAGGAGGCCCATTGGCCCATTGAGTGTGCTCCGCCATTCTAATCATGAGCTAATCCATCGTCCCACTCAACCCCAACCCCCAGCCTTTATCCCGTAACCCTTGATGCCCTGACTAATCAAATACCTGTCAATCTCTGCCTTAAATACACCCAACAACCTCACTTCTGCAGCTGCCTGCAGAAGCTCCACAGACTCATGACCCTTTGACTAAAGACATTTTTCTGCACCTCTGTTTTAAATGATGCCCTTTTATCCTGAAGTTATGCCCTCTTGTCCTAAACTCCCCTATGATGGGAAACATCCTTGCCACATCTACTCTGTCCAGGCCTTTCAGTATTCAAAATGTCTCAATGAGGTCTCTGATCATCCTACTGTACTCCAACAAGTACAGTCCAAGAGTTGACAAAGATTACTTATATGATAACCCTTTCATTCCAGGTATCATTCTAGTAAATCTTCTCTGAACTCGCCCTAACGCCAGCATGTCCTTTCTCAAATAAAGCCCCCAAAACTATACACAGTTCTCCAAGTGAGATCTCTCCAGTTCCCTATAGAGTCTCAACACTACATCCTTGATCTTGTATGCCATTTGTCTGGAAATGAATGCCAACATTACATTCGCCTTCTTTACCACTGACTCAACAGGAGGATTCCCAAGTCATTTGCACCTCGAAATCTTGGATTTTCTTCCTATCTGCCTGTCTATTTCTTCTACCAAAGTGCGTGACCATACAACTTCCAACATTGTATTTCATCTGCCATCACTTTGCTCATTCTCCTAATCTATCCAAGTCTCTATGTATCCTCAACACAACCTCCCCACCATCTATTTTGGTATCATATCCAAATTTACCCACAAAGCCATCTACTCCATAATCCAAATCATTTACATACAATGTAAAAAAACCGGCCCCAACACCGACCCCTGCTGTACACCACCAGTAACCGGTAGCCAACCAGAATAGTATTCCTACAATCCTCCTACCTGCCATCCAGCCAATGCTCATGTGAGTATCCTTCCTTTAATTCTATGGGCTCTCATCCTGTTTAGCAGCCTTACGTGTGGAACCTTGTCAAAGGCCTTTTGAAAGTCCAAATATACAACATCCACTACATCTCCCCTGTCCATCCTACTTGTGACCTCTTCAAAAAATTGCAATAGTCTTGTCAGGCCTGATTTTCCTTTAAGGAAACCATGCTGACTTGGGCCTATCTTTTCATGCACCTCCAGGTATTCCATAACCTTGACAATGGACTCCAACCACCAACGTCAGGCTAATAGATCTGTCATTTCCTTTCTGCTGCCTCGCTCCCTTATTAAACAGTGGAGTGACATTAGCGATCTTCCAGTCCACTGGGACCATGCCAGATTCCATTGATTCCTGGAAGATGATTACCAATGTCTCCACAATCTCTACAGCTACCTCCTCTGAACTCGAGGGTGCATTCCATCCAGTCCAGGAGACTTATCTATCCTTAGACCATTTAGCTTCCCAAGTACCTTCTCTCTTGTGATCGTGACTGCATTTACATCTCTTCTGAGAGAGCTATGAGAGTCTGTTATGCTAGAAGTGTCTTCCAGAATAAAGACTGATCCAAAATGTTCATACAGTTCCTGTCTCCAATTGCAATTTCTCTGGTGTCGTTTTCTATCAGTTCAATGTCTACTTTGGTCATTCTTTCACCCTTTAATATTACTTGCTAACCTCCTTTTATAATTCATTTTTTCCTTCCTAATCACCTAATTAGTTGTCTTCTCTAAGTTTTTAAATGTTTCCCAGCCCTATCTCCTCCCACTAATTTTTGTTTCCTTGTCTGCCCTTCTCTTTCGCATTGACTTTGTCTTTAACTTCCCTCGTGGGCCACAATTATCTCATTTTCACGTATTTCTTTCCTTTTGGTACCTGCCTGTCCTGAAGTCTCCTCCTTATTTCTCACAGAAACTCCCACCATTGCTGATCTGCTGTCTTCCCCATTAGTGGCTTTTCCAATCAGCTTTGGCCAGTTCCTCTCTCATACGTCTGTAATTTCCTTTACTCCACTGAAATACTGACACATCGGACTTTAGTCTCTCCCTTTCAAAGTTCAAAGTGAACTCAATCATTTTGTGATCACTCCCTCTGAAGGGTTCTGTTACCTTAAGCTCTCTATTCACCTCTGGTTCATTACACAGCACCCAATCCAGAACAGCCAATCGCCTGGTGGGCTCATCAATAAGCTGCTCCAAAAAGCCATTCTGTAGGCATTCCACAAGCTCTGTCTCCTGAGATCCCGTACAGACCCGACTTTCCCAAATCTACTTTCACGTTAAAATCCCCCATGATCATTATAACGCTGTCTTTCTGATTTGCCTTATCTATTTCTACCTGTATTTTGTAATCACATCTTGGCTACTGTTTGGGGCCATTAGTGTCTTTTACCTTTACCATTCCTCAACTCAACCCACTTCTGATCTTATGTCCCTCCTTACCAATGACAATATTGTTGATTACTGGCAGCGTCACACTGCCCCCTCCGCGTATCCTTTTGATACACCATGTATCTTTGGATGTTCAGTTCCCAATGACATGACTCAGTAATGTCCACAGCATCATACCCTCCAACCCACAGCTATACAGCAAGATCACCCACCTTGTTTCTAATGCCATGGGTTTTTAAGTATGAGACCTTTAGACGAGTTATTGAATGTACTGAGTCTCTGTCAACCCTCCAGCTATTATTTTGTCTCGTCGCCCTCCTGTCATCCTTGCTGAACACTATCTTCACTTTACTGCTGTTTCCCCCTTCTTCAGCCCCACCACTCGGCCAAATTAGGTTAAACCCTCCTGAACAGCTACATTAAACCTGCCCGCCAGGATATTGGTTCCCTCTGGGTTCAGGGTCGTACCTTCCCCAAAAGTGATCCCAACGATCCAAGAATCTGAAGCCCTGCCCCCTGCACCAGTTTCTCGCTATTTTTGCCTTCACTAGCACGTGGCACAGGCAGTAATCCTGAGATTACCATCCTGGAGGTCCTGCCTCTCAGCTTCCTCCACTTAATACCTAATGATTTAATAGATGGTGTGAGGGAGGGAAGGATTAGATCAGCCATTCTCTAAGGCCCACCCCCAAAGGCCACAACACATTTAAGTAAAAGACATTTTCTTTTCACCTCTCGTCACACATTTTTTTTTTAATGGAGTTGGTAGGAGAGAATTATGGAAGGAAACTTGACTGCTCCACAGGGAAGGGGCCCTGCAGGAGGTGAGGCTGCAGAACCCTGTGCCCTGCTGCAGAGGGAGCAGCTGCTAGGAGCTTACCTGGGCTACCTGAGGGTCCAGGTTGTTCATAATCATGTGCATGATGGCAGCAGCAGCGGTTGTTTGGCTGGGGTACTCAGTAATTGGGTGAGCTCTGGGAGAACGGCAAGGACATCTGTTCATTATCTGTGGGAGAATGAGTGAGAAGTCCCCCACTGGATCCCCACCAGGCCTGGACCACGGCAGTCAACGTTAGTCCCAGTCACATGCCAGGTATAACCTCCACTTCCGCCCCAACCACTGGTCCACTGTAGTGGGCACTGTGTGAACCACACTCACCAACAACTCCACCTGAACTTACCTCCCAACCCCACCCCGCCTCTACCCACTGACCCCATCCCCAAACCTACCTCCTGACCCCATCCCCGCCTCCACCTACTGGACCCACCCCCTGACCCAACTCTACCTACTGGCCCCCACCCCCTGACCCAACTCTACCTACTGGACCCACCCCCTGACCCAACTCTACCTACTGGCCCCCACCCCCTGACCCAACTCTACCTACTGGACCCACCCCCTGACCCAACTCTACCTACTGGCCCCCACCCCCTGACCCAACTCTACCTACTGGCCCCCACCCCCTGACCCAACTCTACCTACTGGCCCCTACCCCCTGACCCAACTCTACCTACTGGCCCCCACCTCCTTCACCCACTGACCCCACTCCCCAAACCGACATCCTGACCCCACCCACAGATCCCACCCCTTCCTCCACCCACTGACCCCACTCCCAAACCTACCTCCTGACCCCATCCCCAACTCCACCCACAGACCCCAACTCCCCCCCACTCTACCCCCTGACCCAATCCAACCTACTGGCCCCCACCCCCTTCCTTCACCCACCGACCTCCAACCTCCTGAACCCACCCACTGACCTAACACCTGACCACACCCCCACCTCCACCGAATGACCCCAACCTCCCTGATCCCACCCCCAAACCCCATCACCCACCCCCCGAACCCAATCCCCAAAACCCACAGTGGCAGCTTGATGGGGCTCACCCCCCACCACCTTGGTGGTGACATGTATATTCAATGAGCTTCATCAATCCACGTTCCTGATCTAGGGCTGGAGAGGGGTTTGGGTGGAAGGGTTGGAGAGGGGAGATTTGGGGAAGGGGAGGTGGTGTTAGGAAGGTTTGGAGAGGGGTGGGGGGTTGGAAGGAATTTAGGGAGGGTTGGAGAGGTGTGGTGGGGAGGAGCTGGTTGAAGAAGTGGTTGGGGGGTGGGGTTGAGGTATGGAAAGGGGGGTGGGAGTGAAAGGGCTTGGGGATAGGTTTTAGCCTGGGGTCAAGGCAGATCGCAGAGTGATGCAGCCATTGCGTGGAGAGGGACAGGGCCACGAGATTCCTCGCTCACTCACCTCATCTCGATCTCTGGACAGAAGCGGTACATGTAGATGTGGCCGAAGTCCCTCAGCTCAGCGGCAAACTCAGGGGCCAGGGTCTCATGCAGGTCCGAGGGGAAGTAACGCAATGCATTCCTCAGTGCCAGCTGCATCACCAAACAAAGCTCTAGCACCAGCTTCCCAGACACCCAAACTCATCGCTCCCCCTCCCCCCCCCACCCACACTCTGGCCACCCAGGGGATTAAGCCTGTTGTAGACAGCAACAACTGGATTTTAATATGAACATGAAATTTATATGTAACAGAGGGGCAGCGTTTCTCTTGAATTTCCAACATTGTGAACAATACATTTACTATAGATGTACAGTAAAACCCCTGGTACCCAGCATCTATGGGGAATGGTAGATGCTGGATGGGTACATCTTCCAGTTGCTTGAAACTTATTCTTACAATGCCTCACTGATACACCTGCATTAAGAATAAACAGTTTTAAAGACAAAAATATTACACTAAACAAACTTCACTTGCATGAATATATAAACCTTAAAGCTTTTTACTTTATTTTCAGTCACATTCTTTGAAAACCTTTAACCATTGCTGCATCTGCAGGTTCCTCCCCCTCCACGGAGCCGCGCAAAAGACGAACAATAACATTATAGATAATTAACCTCACCTCAAGCAGATAAAGCCTCGACCAGGGCGATGCTTACTGAGCAGGGATCAGGACACACTTTAAGAGAGTCACCCCAATGGCCGCTCGCCAGCTCTTCATACTAGGCGACGCCATTGCTGCTTCACACAACTTCATTCAAACATCTGCTATGAGCAAAGTCCATCCAAGGAGCTCCGCTGGCTAAATATTAATTCCCATCTTCACCAAAGGTTCATGTGTTACTTCAGAGAACATTTACTTTTACATTTTTAAATTTGAGCATTTTTACCTATTATTTTATTCTTGTTTATTTTCATTTTTACACTTATTTTCCTTGATTTTTTTTGCCGATTGCTTGAGGCTGCTGCTTGAATTCCGGATACCAGGGGTTTTACTATAGTTACGTTTATACTTTGTGTTTTGTCGTGTCGTCTGAATAAACTTTTGTTATAAAGGAGCAGTAACCTTGGGATCTGAAGCTAAGTGGTGCTCCCCGAGCCACAATCTGTGCTCACGAGGAGGAGGCATTAGACTGAGGTGAGAGAATTCACCTTCTGTCAGTGACTCTGGCCCTACCTACTCCCCATCCCCTGAACCTGCAGCAACTGGAAACTAGTTCACAGTTCTCTCAATTACCAGTTACAAGATTCAGCTGATCATTCACTGTGTGTGGTAAACAGAGATAACAGGATAAGATTTGTCCATGAGTGGCCTCAGGGATCGTTGCTGTGGTCACAGAGGGATGTTGCACAGATGCAGGCCCTTCAGCCCTTCCTATTCATGCTGACCATCAAACATCCACTTGAACACTCCCTGCATTGGAGAGACTGGACGCAGACTGGGAAATCGCTTCATCAAGCACCTTCACTCTGTCCTTATCAAAGGCAGGGATCTCTCAGTGGCCAACCATTTCAATTCTGTGCCCCACTCCCACACTAACATGTCTGTCCATGGCCTCATGCACTGCCAAACCAAAGCCACCGGAAGAGTGGAGGAGCAGCATCAACTATTCCAGCTGGGCACCCTCAGGCTGCGTGGCATTAACGTTGACCTCAGATTTCTGCTTACCCTCACTTTCCCATCCCTGTTTCCTTTCCTCCAGCTCTCCACCCCTTCCCTCTCCATTAACAGACATCCCCCCTCCCTCCCTTATCCATTACCTCCTACCTGTGGGACTGTGCTCATCCCCCTGCACCCCCACCATTTTTTTTGGGTGCCTACCCACATTTTGCTCATACCTCAATGAAGGGCCTAGACCCAAAATGTCAGTTATGTATCTTTATCTTCGCTACATAGAGCCCTGTTTGACCTGCTGTGTTTCTCCAGCCTTGTGCTTTTACTTCAAATCACGGCATCTGCATTCATGGTTTATTCCTCAGTTATTCTCCCCACATTCCCAACAACTTACCCCAGATTCTATACCCCACTACACTCTGGGGGCATCCACTCTGGCTGATTCACCCACCTACTGCATGTCTTTGAGATGTGGGAGGGAACTGGAGCCCCTGGGGGCGGGGGGAGGGGAACGTACAAACTCCGCGCAGGCAGGATTGAACATGGGTCTCTAGAGTCGGAGGGCAGGAGCATCATTCCTCTTGTTATCCAACTGCAGGGGAGCTCCATGTTTGTTGTAAACCTCCCCAACCAGACCCTGCTGGTGGAGGTGTATGGCCTAGATAATCATGAACATTTGGTCATACTCCTAAGCTGCACTGCTCTCGATTAATCTCCTGGTGCTGAAATGTCCATTCCCTTGTTCTGCATCTATTTGCCTTCTGACGTTCCCAGGACACTATCCCACACTTTTTTCCCTGTCCCACTATCCTGTGTATGCATGAGGCTATCCTGTTGACCCTACTCTCATTGACCCCCCCACCCCCCACTGCCTCTCACATAAACAGCATCACCATGTCCCTCCCAGCCCTTTGAATCTCCTCAAACTCCAGTTTGTGCACCCATCCTGTTAGGGCATCTTCCCCATCCCAGATTCATCTACTCCCTCACTGGTGGCCCTCCCTTCAACTGACTGAGCCCTGAGCTCTGGAATCCCCTCCCCATCTCTCTCCCCTCCATCATTTCCTCACTGACCATCCCTTTGATCATCTTGCACATCCAGAATGAGAAGGCCCCTCGACGCATCTTTGAGACGTTTGATTGCTCCTCAAATAGAGCTGAAAGAGCCTCGATGGTTTTTTAACTATATCGCTGACTCCTGCTCCACAGATGCTGCCTGTCCGCCCTCCCCCCCACCCCCCCCCCCCCCACCACCCACCCCGGGTTCCTCCAGTACCAGCTTCTTTGCTCCACACTTTAAGAGTATCTGGTGACTCCAGATGCACATTTCTCCTCCCCCTACCAAAAGAGCAGGAATTAACTCATCGTTTGCAAGTTGGGAGGCTGTGACCAGTGTGATAGCAGAAGGACTGCTGTTAGGACTTAACAGCTGCGTCCGAGTTTACAGATGATTCGGAACTGAGTGGCAGTGTGGGTGGGAGGTAGGGAGAGGCTCTCAGAGCTATCATGATTTATTAAAGGTTTATAAAATCATGAAGACCATCAATAGAGTGAATGCCCAGTCTTTTCCCCCCCCAGGGTAGACGATTCTAGGTTCAGAGGACAGAGGCGTAAGGTGAGGGGGGAGAGGTTTTAAGAGGGACCTGAGAGGTGTTTTCACTCAGGATGTTCCATATGTGGAACATGCTGCCGGAGGAAACTGGGAAAGTGGGTATAGTTGCAGCACTCAGAAAGCATTCAGATAAGATCCGCAGATAGTAAAAATACACAGAAATGCTGGAGGAACTCAGCTGGTCTTTTCAGCATCCTTAGGAGACAAAGATATATTGCTGACATTTCGGGCCTGAGCCCTTCTTCAAGGAAATCAGAAAAGGCAGACCAGAAAGTCTCAGAATTCAAACCATGGGGGAGGAATCCAAACCAACAAAAGGTGTTGATCGGATGTGATAAGGGTCTGGGTGGAATTGATCATAATTGTGCGAAATGAGATGGGCAATGGAGAGATCACAGGCAGTGGTGGGAATTAATGAGAGCCAGATGAATTTTTTCCCCCCATAGAACATGTGAATGTTCCATTCTGAAGTGTCTCCATACCTTCCAGGAGTGGCCGTTCACATAGGGATGACCAAAACTCCAAATATCTGTATCACACCACGAGTTTAGACTGAATACCTGAAGTGCAGCATTTTCGTAGGCTGGATGTCCTATTCATTAGCCCGTTGTTCATGGATCACCTGTGGATCAATTTGGACTGCAGGCAATCCATGAAAATAACTAGGGGTCAAGGAGGTAAAATGCTGGAACAGGAATGAGTCTATATTCCCGTTCCAATCTTTTTACACAGACTTTGAGTTCCAGAAAATTGAGAATAATTTCCTGGAACACAGAGGATGTTTCAAAAACATAAAAGAAGTCAATATTAATCTCATCTGGTTGGAGGGTGCCCAGTTGGAAGAGATGTTGTCCCTCCAATTTAAAGGTGGACTCAGTCTGGCAGTGCATGAGACTATGGACCATGGAGGAAGGGAATGGGATGGAGAATTGAAATGGATGGCCACTGGAATATCCATTCTATTGTGGCGGGCAGGGCAGTGCTCAATGAAGCAATCTGTAGATTGGAATGGTTAGAGGGATAAGTTCAAATGCAGGCAAATAAGACTAGCCCAAAATGGCAGCTTGGTCAGTATGGGTGAGTTGGGCTGAATGGCTTGTTTTGTGCTGTTTGACTCAATAAATGAAAATCAATAAAATAGAAATTAGAAATACAACCATAAAATGCAGGAAACACTCAGCAGGTCAGGCAGAATCTCTGGAGAAACAGTTTCAACAAGACAAGAGGACATGGGTTAAGGGTGAAAGGTTTAGAGAGAACAGAGGTAACTTCTACATACAGTGTGGTAAAGGTCTGGAACAAGCTGCCAGCTGAAGTGGAGAATGTGGTCTCAATTTTGACATTTAAGGAAAATACAGACAGGGGTATGGCGGGATATGGACTGGGTGCAGGTCAGTGGGATGATCTCTGGTTAGACCCCACTTGGAATATTGAGATCAGTTCCAGTTGCCTCATTACAGGAAGGATGTGGAAACTATGGAGGGTGCAGAGGAGATTTACCAGGATGTTGCCTGGATTGGAAGATATGTCTTAAGAGGCAAGGTTAGCAGAGTTTGTCGTGAAGTACGATGAGAGGTGACTTAATAAAGATCTACAAGATTCAGAGAGACAGACAATCAGTAGAATCAGTATCTTTTTCCCAGGGCAGGGGTAGCAAACACCAGTGGGCATCTGTACAAAGTGAAGGGAAGTTTAGGAGAGACATCAGGGTTTTTCTTTACACAGAGTTGTAGGTGCCTGGTATGTATTGCCAGGGGTGGTGATAGAGGTTGGAACAATAGGGACATTTAAGAGACTTGGACAGGCACATGGATGAAAGAAAAAATAGAGGGTTATGAGGCTGGGAGGGATCTATGGGTCAGAACAACATCATGGACCATAGGGCCTGTACTGTGCTGTAATGTTCTATTAATTTAGCACAGAAGAGATGGGCCAAAGGGCCTGTTTCTGAGCTGTTGCCTTTTTGTTTCAGGCTGAACTCTGCTTTCCATAAATACTGCCCACTCTTCATCCAGCATTTTTGTCTCTATCCCAAGAGGACAGAGGCAAGTTGCAATTGGGCAAGAACACGCAGATGTGGACATTGCCCACTTTGGATAAACAGTGGAAAAGAAAGGCATTTAAAAACAGAAGGAGAATGAAATGTGTTGATGCCCAGAGGGACTTCTACCTCAATCACTAAAAGTTAGCACACAGGTCAACAATTAACTCAGAAGGCAAATGGTTTATTAGGCTTCATTGTAAGAGGATTAGTGTACAGGGATAAAGTTAGCTTAATGCAATGATACTGGCCCCTGCTGAGACTGTGCCTGGATTATAGTGTGCAGTTATAATCTCCCCATGCAAGAAAGGATGTGAGAGCATTGGAGAGAGTGCAGAGGAACTTCACCAGGAGTTAGCTCTGGCAGAGGGTAGGGGGCTGAACCACTGATATGAAGGATATTGGGGGATGACCTAATAGATCCAGGTTTAGAGATGCTGAGTGCCAGTGTGGGTGGGAGGGTTTTGAGGGAGGCGTTCGGAGACCTAACCTTTCAGAGGTTTATAAAATCATGAGGGGCATGGATAAAGATACCCTGGTTTATTTTAACCACAGGGTAGATGATTTGGGAACTAGAGCATAGATTTAACATGAGGGGGAGGGGAGATTTAGGAGGGAAAACCTTTTCACTCAGAGGGTGGTCTGTATCTAGAACAAGCTGTCAGAGGAAGCTGTTGCGGTGGGTACAGGAAGAGTAGATGGTCAGAATCCTTTTTCCAATTGTCAGCTATCAAGAAGAAGAGGGTGTAGGTTTAAGGTGAGGGGAAGGAGACTCGAAGGGGATCTGAATAAAAGGATTCTTTTACACAGAGAGGTGTTGATATTTAGAGGAGGCAGTGGAATCAGATACAGTCACTGCAGTTGAGACATTTAAACAGACTCAAAAAGCCAAGGCACAGGAGGACGCAAGATTAATAGAGCAGGGCAAAGGGGGTTAGCATAGATACAATGGGCTGAAGGGCCTGTTTCTGTTCTGTCTCTGACATACGTCTTACAGAGGGCAGCTAGTGAAAGTTCATTAGCCTGATTCCTGCAAGGAGAAGTGAAGCAATTACTGTCTGTGCTCTAGAGTTTGGGAGAACGTGGGCAGGGTCATTGAAGGGAACACAATTTTTCCAGGATGGCTGGGTAGATGAGGGGACAATGTTCCCCCAGGGTGCAGGGTCTGGAATCAGGACCCAGTCACAACACAAGGGGCTCACTATTTACAGAATCATGGAACACTACAGTACAGAAACAAGCCCTTGGGCCCTTCTAATCTGTACCAAACTATTATTCTGTTTAGTTTGAGACTGAGGAGAAAGTTTCTTCAACAGGTGGTGAGCCTTTAGAATTCGCAACCAAGGGGTGCAGAGGGTCAGCAATGAAAATATTCAAGGCATAGGTTGATATATTAACAGAATGACAAGAACTTGCAGAATCATACAGCACACAGCTGAATAGGATCTGTCTCCACGAATACAACTTGCCTTCATTATGCCCCATAGCCCTCTATTCTACCAAAGACCTTTGAAACATTGTCCCTGCCTCCAACCCTTCCTCCAGCAGCTCATTCCACATACCCACCACCCTACCTGTGAAGAACATATCCCCAGGTCCCCTTTAAACCTGTTCTCTCTGATTTGACTGCCTGATCGCCAGAACAACACATCCTTCTTGGAACTGTATAAACCTCCACGCTCACCCCTTGGACTAGGATTAGGGTGGATGGCAGATTGATAGTCAGCAAGTATACAGAAATGCTGGAGGAGCTCAGCAGGTCTTGCAGCATCCATGTGAGGTAAAGATACCTCTATTTCGGGCCTGAGCCCTTCTTCGAGGTAAGCACACACTAGATGGACTAAACAGTAAACGCTTTGTTTGAAAGAATACTAAGGTTGTTGAGAGCCGTGAGACTGAGCAGCGCGCAGGGAAAGTACCTTCTGATCCTCGGCAGTGAGAGGAGGGCTGTGGATGGGGGCATGAGGCACGCTGAGGTTTCTCCCTCTGTTGGGGGGCAGGGGCCGCAAGGGGAGGCCCGAGCACAGCTCCGACAGGCTGCTCATCTCGACGAGCTCACTCCCAAACCTTGAAGCTGCTGCTGGAAGCTGGTTCAGAGCGGTGGGTGGGTCCACCCCACCATTACCCATTGGCCAGCATCAGTGCCCAGCAAATAAATCATTAACAGTTCCCCTGCTCTGTAAACACAAACCTCTCCACAGCCCAGTCACCACCATCTCTGCAAAGCCCAGTCAGCACCAACTTCTCCACAGCCCAATCTTTCCTGATGCACAATGAGGCAGAGGGAGGCTCCGGATACACACAGAGGGTGCAACCCCGATCGAGTGCTTGAGGCGGCTGCTGCTCAAGTTCTGGTTCCACTTCAGCCCTGCACTCCTGTTCTTTGGACACCTGGTGTAGGGGTGGGGGCTGGGGATGGGCCACTCCTGGGCTCGGCCAATGTGGCCACTTGCGGGGTCCGGGCAGAGAGGGCCACGTGAGATGTCCCCTCACCCAAGGTTAATCCATGCCTGGTGTCCCTGGGGACAGGCATCTTATTAACTGGTTTCAATGGACCAGTAGGGAACATCAGAGGCACCAGAGACTGTGTGGAGAACTCAGCAGGTCCAGCAGCTCTGCGGCCAATGAATGGTCAGTGTTTCAGGTCAAGAACCTGCATCAGAGGGGAGGTAGGCAGTATATTGCTGTGAGAGGGAGGAGTGAAGCAAAAATTATTCACAAGAATGATTCCTGGAATGAAGGGTTTAGCATCGGAGGAACATTTGACAGCTCTTGAAGTGTACTCCTTGGAGTTCAGAAGAATGAGGGGTTTCGTCAAAGAAGCATTTTGAATGTTGAAAGGCCTGGACAGAGTTCTGTCCCATGGTAGAGGAATCAAGGACACGATGGCATAACTTCAGGATTGAAGGGAACTTATTTAAAATAGAGATGCGGAGGAATTTATTTCGCTAGATAGCGGTGAACCTCTGGAATTTGCTGCCATAAGTGGCTGCGAAGGCCAGATTGCTGGGTGCATTTAAGGCAGAGATCAATAGGTACCTGAATAGTCAGTGCATCAAAGGATATGGGGAGAAACTAGGGGAGTGGGGGAACAGATCAGCTCATGGTGGAATGGTAAAACGGACTTGATGGGTCAAATGGGCTACTGCTCCGATGTACTTTGGTAATGGCTGCAGGATGTGGTGGAGGATTCAGGGGCTGGTTGGTGATAGGTGGAACCAGAAAGGGGAGAGAAGATAAAGATAATAATGAGGGAGAGGAGAGGAGAGGAGAGGAGAGGAGAAGGACAGAAAAGAAAAGAGTCCGGGGCAGGTAAGAAAACTTTTTTAAAAGTTTCTTACCAGGGTCTGCGGGGAGGAGTCGGCGTCGGAGGCGGCCATTGGTCGAGCCAGCGTACAGGAGAGTGTGACGGGAAGGTAAGGTCTTTTTAAAGACTTTTACTGGGGACAGAGCTTAGCAGTAGGGAGAGGAGAGGAGAGGAGAGGAGAGGAGAAGGACAGAAAAGAAAAGAGTCCGGGGCAGGTAAGAAAACTTTTTAAAAAGTTTCTTACCAGGGTCTGCGGGGAGGAGTCGGCGTCGGAGGCGGCCATTGGTCGAGCCAGCGTACAGGAGAGTGTGACGGGAAGGTAAGGTCTTTTTAAAGACTTTTACTGGGGACAGAGCTTAGCAGTAGGGAGAGGAGAGGAGAGGAGAGGAGAGGAGAAGGACAGAAAAGAAAAGAGTCCGGGGCAGGTAAGAAAACTTTTTAAAAAGTTTCTTACCAGGGTCTGCGGGGAGGAGTCGGCGTCGGAGGCGGCCATTGGTCGAGCCAGCGTACAGGAGAGTGTGTAGGGGTTAATTGGTAAAAGGCCAATAAATAAGAGGGACAGCGAGCGGCCAGCGAGTGAGTGGCCCAGTGAAGGAGTGGGACTTCCAGGCTTTGGCTCATCAGGCTTCGGCGAAAGCAGGCGGAGAGAAAGCTAATGATAGTCTGTATTACTACTTCATTGGGGTAAGGGATGAGTGTTAAGGCTGTGTGTTGTCGGGAGTGCCGGATGTGGGAGGTCCTGGAGTCTTCCAGACTCCCGGATGTCCATATCTGCACTAGGTGTGTCGAGTTGCAGATTGTCAGGGACCGTGTTAGGGAACTAGAGCTGCAGCTCGATGACCTCAGGCTGGTTAGGGAAACAGAGGTAGTCATAGACAGGAGTTACAGCCAGGTGGTCACGCCAGGGCCACGGGAGGATGAAAGGTGGGTAACTGTTAGGAGAGGGACAAAAGAACGTAAGGTGCCAGAGACGAGCCCTGTGAATGTAACCCTCAGCAATAAGTACGCCTCTTTGAGCACTGTTGAGGGGGACATCAAGGTTGGGGGGAGTGACAGTGGCTGTGCCTCCGGCACGAGGTCGGCCCCTGTAGCTCAGAAAGGGAGGGAAAGGAAGAGGAGGGCAATTGTGGTAGGAGACTCCATAGTTAAGAGGACGGATAGGGGATTCTGCGGACGCAGCAAGGAGAACCGGATGGTGGTTTGCCTCCCTGGTGCCAGGGTCCGAGATGTTGCTGCTCGTGTCCCAGATATCCTAAAGTGGGAGGGACAGGAGCCAGAGGTCGTGGTACATGTAGGTACCAATGACATAGGGAGAATTAGAGAAGAGGTCCTAAAAAGTGAGTACAGGCAGTTAGGTAGGGAGTTAAAAAGAAGGACCGCAAAGGGGGTAATCTCTGGATTACTCCCTGTGCCACGTGACAGTGTGAATAGAAATAGGATGAGGTGGAGGATTAACACGTGGCTGAAGGGGTGGAGTAAGGGGCAGGGTTTTAAGTTTCTGGATAACTGGGACCTTTTTTGGGGGAGATGTGACCTGTATAGTAAGGACGGGTTACACTTAAATCCCAGGGGGACCAGAATCCTGGCAGAGGTATTTGCTAGGGCTACTCAGGATCCTTTAAACTAGAATGGTTGGGGGGAGGGAACAAAATAGTACAGAGCAGTAAGGAGAAGGTTAGAATGAAAACAATGAAAGTTTGTAGTAAGTATTTGAATATGGATGGGCAGGTGATAGAGAAGGGAAATGCTCTGGAAGAAGATAAAGGGCAATTGTCAGGAAAAGTAAATAATGTTGTTCTTAAAGATGAGGGAAAACAGGGATTAAAAAATGGGAAATCCCTGAAATTCATATATTTTAATGCCAGGAGTATTGTAAAAAAGGTGGATGAGCTGAAGGTGTGGATTGATACTTGGAAGTATGATGTGGTAGCGATTAGTGAGACATGGTTGCAGGAGGGATGTGATTGGCAACTGAATATCCCTGGGTTTCGTTGTTTTAGGTGTGATAGAGTCGGAGGGGCAAGAGGAGGTGGGGTTGCATTGCTTGTCAGGGAAAATATTACAGCGGTGCCTAGGAAGGATAGATTAGAGGGCACATCCACGGAGGCTATTTGGGTGGAACTGAGGAGTAGGAAAGGAGAGGTTACACTTGTAGGGGTGTATTATAGACCACCCGGAGGGGACCGAGGCCTAGAGGAGCAAATCTGTAGGGAGATAGTAGATATTTGTGATAAGCACAGGGTTGTAATTATGGGAGATTTTAATTTTCCACATATAGATTGGGAAACACATTCTGTGAAAGGAATGGATGGGTTAGAGTTTGTGAAATGTGTGCAAGATAGTTTTTTACAACAATATGTAGAGGTGCCGACCAGAGAAGGAGCAGTGTTAGATCTACTGTTGGCAAATGGGATGGGTCAAGTGACGGAGGTTAGTGTTGGCGAGCACTTCGGGTCCAGTGATCATAATGCCATCAGCTTCAATGTCATTATGGAAAGAGAGAAATCAGGGCCAAGGATTGAGGTTTTTGATTGGGGAAAAGCTAGATTTGAGGAGATGCGAAAGGACTTGCAGGGTGTGCATTGGGACAATTTGTTTTATGGGCAGGATGTAGTAGAGAGATGGAAGTCTTTTAAAGATCAGATTTTGAGAGTGCAAAAGCTTTATGTTCCTGTTAGGTTAAAAGGAGGGGCAAAAGGTTTGAGAGAGCCGTGGTTTTCAAGGAATATTGGAAACTTGGTTCGAAGAAAAAGGGAGGCGTACATTAGATATAAGAAGCATGGAGTTAAGGAGATGTTTGAAAGATACATTGAATGTAAGAGGAATCTTAAGAGAGGAATTAGGAAAGCTAAAAGAAGGTACGAGAAAACTATGGCAAGCAGGGTGAAAACAAATCCAAAAGAGTTCTACAAATATGTTAATGGTAAGAGGAAAGCTAGAGACAAAATTGGTCCCTTAGAAAATCAGAGTGGAAAACTGTGTGTGGAACCTAGAGAAATGGGGGAGATATTGAACAGTTTCTTTTCTTCGGTATTCACTAAGGAGAAGGATATTGGGAGATGTGGGATAAAAAAAGCAAATTGGGTAAATATGGGGAATATAGAGATTACAAAAGGTGTAGTTTTAAGGCTTTTGAAGAATATAAAGGTGGATAAGTCTCCAGGACCAGACGGGATCTTCCCCAGGACATTGAGAGAAGTGAAGGAGGAAATAGCAGAGGCTCTGGCGGTAATTTTTCGAATGTCATTAGATATGGGGATAGTGCCGGAGGATTGGCGCATTGCGCATGTGGTTCCGTTATTTAAAAAGAGTTCAAGGAGGAAGCCTGGCAACTATCGGCCTGTAAGTTTGACGTCTGTGGTAGGTAAATTAATGGAGAAAATTCTTAGAGATAGTACTTATAAACATCTGGATAGACAGGGTCTGATCAGGAGTACTCAACATGGATTTGTGGGAGGAAGGTCATGTTTGACCAATCTGATTGAATTTTTTGAAGAGGTGACTAGGAATGTGGATGAGGGTAGCGCAGTGGATGTTGTCTATATGGACTTCAGTAAGGCCTTCGATAAGGTACCACATGGAAGGTTAGTTAGGAAGGTGCAGTCTTTAGGTATAAATTTTGAGATAGTCAAATGGATTGAACATTGGCTGAAAGGGAGAGGCCAGAGAGTGGTAGTGGATAATTGTCTGTCAGGTTGGAGGCCGGTGACCAGTGGTGTGCCTCAAGGATCTGTATTGGGCCCATTGTTGTTCGTTATATACATTAATGATCTAGATGATGGGGTGGTGAATTGGATTAGTAAATATGCAGACGATACTAAGATAGGTAGAATAGTGGATAATGAAGAAGGTTTTCTAGGATTGCAGAGGGATTTGGGCTGCTTAGAAAAGTGGGCTGAAAAATGGCAGATGGAATTTAATGCTGATAAGTGTGAGGTGCTTCATTTTGGTAAGAAGAATCAGAATAGGACATATGTGGTAAATGGGAGAGCATTGAGGAATACAGAAGAGCAGAAAGATTTAGGAGTGACGGTACATCGTTCCCTGAAGGTAGAAACTCACGTGAATAGGGTGGTGAAGAAGGCTTTTAGTATGCTGGCCTTTATCAATCATTGCATGGAATATAGGAGTTGGGAGGTGATGTTGAGATTGTATAAGACGTTGGTGCGGCCTAATTTGGAGTTCTGTGTGCAGTTCTGGTCGCCTAATTATAGGAAGGATATAAACAGAGTGGAGAGAGTGCAGAGAAGGTTTACCAGAATGTTGCCTGGGTTTAAGCATCTGGAGTATGGGGAGAGATTGGACAGATTGGGTCTTTATTCTTTGGAGCGTAGAAGGTTGAGAGGGGATTTGATAGAAGTATTTAAGATTATGAAAGGGATAGACAGAGTGGATGTGGATAGACTATTTCCGTTAAGAGGAGGAAAGATTAAAACAAGAGGACATGAGTTAAGAATTAAGGGGCAGAGGTTTAGAGGTAACATGAGGGGGAACTTCTTTACTCAGAGAGTGGTAGCTGTGTGGAATGATCTTCCGGGAGAAATAGTGGCGGCGGAGTCAATTGTATTATTTAAGAAAAGGTTGGACAGGTATATGGATGAGAGGAAGATGGAGGGTTATGGGCATTGTGCAGGGAGGTGGGATTAGAAAGGGGTGTTTGGTTCGGTGCGGACTAGAAGGGCCTAATGGCCTGTTTCCGTGCTGTAATTGTTATTATTATTAACTGAAAGTCTCCTACCACATCCTCCTACCTGCTCTCAATGTGGCCTCCTCTATGCCAGAGAGGTCAAAAGTACATAGAACTGCCGCTCAGCATTGCACCTGTGCTCTTTTTTCAGCAAGTGGGTACCCACCATTTCAACTGCTCTTCCCGCTGCCACGCCGACCTGTCTGACCTTGGCCTTTTCCAATGCCAGGGTGAATCTCACACCTCCTCTGCTGCCTGGGTTAGCTACAACCCAGTGGCATGAATGGCAAGTTTTCCAATTTTAAGTAATGCACATTCTCTCTTCTCCCCCCCCCCACTTAAGGTCTCTCTTCCTCTGCCCCTTTTCACCTGTTACCAAGGCTCATTTAACACTTCCACATCAGGTTCCACCTGCCCAGCATTTAATTCTTTTTAAAACATTTTGACATACACCATGGTTTCAGGCCCTTCTGGCCCCCAACCCCATGTCGCCCAAATACCCCAATTAACCTACAACCTCCGTGTATTTTTGAAGGATGGGAGGAAACCGGAGCACCCGAGGAAACCCACGCAGGCGTGGGGAGAAAGTACAAACTCCTTACAGACAGCGCTGGATTCGAACCTGGGTCGCTGGCGCTGTTAATAGCATCGTGGTAACAACTACACTAAACGTGCCACCTTATCACTCCATAATCTGGTTCCACATCACCCGGCAGTCTCAAGGTCCCCTCCCCAGCGTTTAATGAAGCCCCAAAAAAATGGCAGCACCATAGAAAGATGGCAGTACCGCCAGACTCCAGAGAGCGAAGAGCATGGATACAAAGCTGCCCTGAAGGGTTCAACCCCATGGTCCCAATGCCGACAGCTCTGCACAGGCTATCAACAGCCAGCTAAAGGAGCCGGCAGCACTTGTAAGTAAAATCCTGCAACTGCGGAGGTCTGTGTCCAGGATAGTGGCACCTGTGCTTGGCAGAGGCCACGAGGGGTTGCAGGCTCGGGGTGGAGGGGGAGTAGCAGAGCACCAGAAATGGGGAGAACATCCCCCCCCTCCCGTTGAAAAGAAGCAGAGGAAACAACCATAAATGACGGTGACCATGGAGGTGGACCAGCAAGGGGCTCAGCGGCTAAGGGAACCACACAGGCTGTGGGTTAACTTGCAGTCAGGGGGCCCACCCGGGCTGTGGGAGCCAGGATTCCAGAGGGTGCTGAGGGCAAGAAGGGCCCCCGAAGGGCCTTTGGCACTGGAGGCTTCTTGATCGTGTCGGGTTTGGAATTGGAGCTTGGTTGGCCAATGGATCCAACAGGAATCTGTGCGGCTGCAGAGGCTGCGGGAGCACTGGGGGCGAATCCACGGACCCTCGGTGACTCTGAATGGACAATCTCTTTTGCTTCTCTATCTTTTACTTTAAGGAGCATTGGGTGAAACTAATGGTGACTCTGCCTTCTGGCAGGCACAGTCTATTGAGTTTTATATTACATGACAATAAAGGAATCTGTCTCAACACTCCCACCTCCCTCACCCATCACCTGCCACTCCATCTCACTTCTCTCCACTTGTTATCCTCCCTCTCCTCTACCTCCATTGATGCTGATCGACCCGCTGGCTCCCTCCAGAAGAAAACTCATCAAGAGCACGCTGGCACCTCCTGCCTCTGCCCGAATAGGCTGTGGTTTCCCAGCTGTTGCTACATCCTGGAGAAAGGCTTCAGACAGCAAGTGGAGTGGAAATTAAAGGCACACCCACCCCCTCTTGCCAGGAGAGGAACAGGAGGAAGAGGGAAATGGAGAAAATGGGGGAAAGGGAGCTTCATTCCAAAGAGAACAAACAGTTCAATACCCACACAAGGTAAAAATCTTTAATTTAGTAGAATGTATTTGTTTGTTGCGTTGAAAGGACAGAAGGGGTCTGTTACACAAGGTGGAGGCTTTCAGTGCAGGCTGGGAGTCAGTTAGCCTTCATCCTTGAACTGATGATGTCCCTTGCCCCCAATCAGCCTGGACACAGAGTCTGGTCCCTGCTTTGAATACTCTGAGTGAAGGAAGATGCTCAACACACCAAGAACAATAGACCCTGAGGGACTGAACTGGTGCTTTACCCCTGGTCTCTGCACCCTCAGGAAGGGGAACTCCTCCCCACCTCTCCCCACCAATGAGAGCCAAGGTTGGTGTGCCGAGGTAGGCTGGCTTCGAGTTGGTTCAGGAGGCTGGTGAGCAGGTTCTGTGGTGGGGAGGACCCCACCCACTAGCTGGACTCCTGGTTCTGAGTGACAGGTGTCTCTTGCTCTGGCAGATGGCTGATCTGTTCCTGGTCAACATGGCCTTCGCCCTCCTCATCCTGGGGGTAGAGGTCCGGGTACCTCTGCATGCACTCCTGCATGGTCCGGAACTGGTCCAGGCAGTCAGAACCTTTCACCTCCTCCTGGCTGTGGTGAAAGCATGAGAAGGCCGACTTGAACTGCTCGCCACAAGGGCCACTGGCCATGCCACCAAGGCACGGGCAGTTCCAGTTGATGTCACCATTCGGCAAGATCAGACCTGCAAACACATCCAGATACAACGTGAGAAAGGAGCTGTGAACACCACAGGCACAACGGCCTTCTGCCATGGTGTGAAGGCAGCAGGTTTTGGACCGGTACACCAGGGCAATTATTGGCTGTCCAACTCTGAAAAAAATACCTTACCAAGAAGTGAAGGCCAAGGAAGTTATGTTGCTTTGGTCAGGCTGCACTTGGAATACTGTGTGATTCTGGTCGCCCCATTACTGGAAGGAATATGGAGGCTTGGGAGAGGGCAAAGAGGTTCACCAGGATGTGGCCTAGATTAGAGAACACTGTCTGGCCCACAGTAAAAAAAAACTCTCAGGGTTTGTATGCGATGATGTGTATCTACTCTAACAATAAATCTGATCTTTAATTATGTTGGACAATCCTGGGCTGTTTTCTCTGGAGCGTCGGAGGCTGATAGAGATTTATAAAAATCACAAGAGGCATTGATAAGGTGGAGTCAGAATCTTTTCCCGAGGATAAAAATATCATACATCAGTGGATGAGGAGGGAGGAGTGGGGGAGTTTAAAGATGCTACAGGAAACATGTTGTCAAGTGCGAGAGGGTGCAGAGAAGTTTATCGAGGATGTTGCCAGGACTTGGGGCCTGAACTATGAGGAGAGGTTGAGCAGGCTGGGGCTTTATTCCTTGGACCGCAGAAGGATGAGGGATGATCTCACAGAGGTTTACAAAAACATGAAAAGAAGATTGGGAAAATGCAGAATCTTTTGCCCAGTGGGGGAATCAGTAACCAGAGGACATAGGTTTAAGGTGGGGGGGGGGGGGGAAGAGGAGGGATTTATCAGGAACACAGTGGGTGGAGGGTGCCTGGAATTGGCTGCCGGAGGCAGTGGTTGAGGCAAGAAACATTTAAGAAAAAATGGAGAGACGCATAGCTAGGATGGATTTAGAGGGCAATGGGCCAAACACAAACAAGTGGGTCTAGTGAGGGTGGGATATTATGGTCAGCATAGCCCAGTTGGGCCTGGTTCTACGCTGAGTGACTATGAGAAGTGCAGGAAAGATTCTACATACTGATTTATTCACCTTTCAAAGAGTGCTTCGAACAGGCTGCCAGGAATAGTGGTGAAAGAATGACAGTAGTGTCTTAAATACTGTTAAGAGACACATGAATTTGCAGAGAATGGGGGGGTGGGGGGGAGGGGGCATGGATTTCTGATTTATTGTCAGAGTACATGCATATTACATACAACCCTGAGATTCTTTTTCCTGTAGGTGAGGTAGAATTACCACTTAATGGTAGTACAAAAAACTGTACTCAGCATAAAACATATAAACAAAGAACTGTGAACGAATAACGAATGCAAACAAACTGTGCAATACAGAGAGAACAAAAAGAAAATCAATAGAGTGTACCAGTAAGAGTCCTTAAATGAGTCCCTGATTGAGTTTGTTGCTGAGGAGTCTGATGGTGGAGGGGTAGCAACTGTCCCTGAACCTGGTGTGCGATTCCTGCGTCACCTATACCGCTTTCCTGATGGCAGCAGCGAGAACAGAGCATGGGCTGGGTGGTGAGGGTCTTTGACAATTGGCGCAAGCAGAAAAGACTTGGTTTAATATGGGCCTTGTTTGATGCAGGGAGCATGAACTGAAGGGCTTATTCCATTATTAACTGTTCTACGTTGTTTGGAGAGACGAGACTACAGATGTTGGGATCAGAGGCAAAACACAATCTGCTGGAGGAGCTCAGTGGTTCAAACATCATCGGGAAGTTGGGTGGGGGAGGAATTGTCAATGTTTCAGCTCATGACCCTTCAACAAGTTGGAGTCGTCTTGATAAGGTCCCTTCCACTCAAGGACAGATGCAGGATGTCCTCACACTACTGCATATGAGTGCCCCCACCTGCACCGCAGGGCAAGGGGTTGGGGAGAGTCATTGTCCACCTTTGACCTGACCTATGTCGCTGCTTTGCACAAATCAACTGCTGCAATTAACTATACTACAATTTCCCCAAGATGGCCCCATGAAGTAAAAGTGTGGTCTCCATGCAGCCTATGAGGAATCCCTCCTGGAGGGCAGATCTCTACTGTGCTCCAGTACTCTCGACAGGAGAGCAGGACTAATTCCTTCCCCAACAGCCAACGTCCAGTGGTCAGCTTAGTGGGCAGGCAGCTGTTGTCGCCGCCTTGTGGCAAGGAGCAAAATCAAACACTGACCTTCCTTCAAGGACCCAGATGCATTCTATACTGGCTTCCAGTGGGGGCCAGCAAACCAGTGGAACACACCAACAGTCACCACTGTATATTCAATATCCCTTTATTATCGTGTAATTGTACAGAACAGGCAAAGTGCCTGGTGTTGCCCGACACCCCTTAGAGTAAGAGGGAAAGAGAAGCAGAAGAGAGTCCCTTCAGAGTCACTGAGTATCCGTGGATTCAACTCCAGCAGTCCTGGAGCCAATGCAACCATACAGACTCCTGTTCTAACCTTCAGCAGCCAGTGTGAGATCCTCAGCTGCTGAGCCACTTGCTGGTCTGCAGCCGTGGTCACCTTCCCTTTCGGGTGAGAAGACCTTCTGGAGGACGAACTGTGGAAAGCAGCAGGTCCAGATGGACACCCTGGACGTGTCTTCCGTGCCTGCATGGACCACCAGCTGGTGGGAGTGTTCAGAGCCATCTTCAATGCGTCCCTGCTACAGGTTGAAGTATCATCTGCTTCAAGGTGGCCAATCATCATGCTGGAGCAGAAGAATGTAATGAATGATGGGTCAAAACAACTCCCAAACGGTGGCTCTGACACCCTCCATCATGAAATGCTTTGAGAGGCTGGTCACACCTCCCAGGACCCTGTCCTGTTCACCCACTGCCAGTACAGGTCCACAGTAGATGCCACCTCCCTGGCCCTACACTCAGTCCTGGAATGCTGGAGACTGGCTAAAGAGGAACCAGGTATCAGAACTGGGATGCGAGAGGATGGCGACAGCAGGAGGGTCTCCTGCATGGTATTGGATGCTGGTTTTTCTGATTGTGTTGGAGATTTGGATCTAGAGCTGGGGTTGGATTGAAACCGGTGCAGCTGGAGAGGCTACGAGAGCACTTGAAGCGAATCCACAGTTACTCAGTGTCTCTGAAGGGACTCCTTTTCTCTGATTAAGGGGCACCGGCAATTTCTGCTGATAGCAAATCTTTTCCTTATGGTGGACTAAATGCAGTTTTGTGTAATATATCATATAATTTTGTGTAATACATCACAAGAAAAGAATCTTGAATCTGGACAACAAGGCACCCATATCAGACTACTAGTTATCGTCTATGACCCACTTTCTAATCCAATTCTGAGAACTCAATAGGTCAAGCAGTAGCTAGACTGTACAGCTGGGTGGCACGGTTGGTGTAGTGGTTAGCGCAACGCCTTTACAGCGCCAGCAATCAGGAACCGGGGTTTGAATCCCACACTCTTAAGGAGTTTGTACATTCGCCCCGTGCTTGCGTGGGTTTTCCCTGGGACTCCAGTTTCTTCTCACCATTCGAAACGCACTGGGGGGGGGGTATAGGTTAATTGGGTGTAAATTGGGCGGCATGCCCAATTTAAATTTAAAAACAGAGGAGAGAATTTCTTGTGTGATAGGGACGATATTTGGTCAGGCTGTTGGACATACACCCATCTAGGTAAGTGGACAACATTCCAACACACTCCCGATTTGTGTCCTGGAGGTGAAGGGAAGGCTTTGGGTCGCTCATCATAAGATACCCAGCTGCTGCCCTGCTTTTGAAGCCACAGTTTTTAAACCTAGTTGATTTAGTTGAGTTTGTGGAGGTCTCTAGGACGTTGTTAGTGGGGAACTCAGTTCTGTAAAACATTGGAGCTGATTGTGAGATGGTCTCTCCTTTAACAAGGTTACTGCCTGGCATGTAGTATGAATGTTATCTGCCTGAATGTCATGGAGTTGTCTACAAGACCATAAAACATAAGAGAAAAAAAAATAGGCTATTCAGCCCATCAAGTCTGTCCATCATTTAATCATGAGCAGATCTATTTTTCAAAAGCCCTACTCCCCAGCCTTCCCCTCATGACGTTTAATGCCCTGGCTAATCAAGAACCTATCAATCTCTACCTTAAATACATCCAATGACTTGGCCTCCATCACCGTCTGTGGCATCAAATTAGACAGATTTGACGAAAGAAATTCCTACCCATCTCTGTTCTAGCGGTCAACCTTCAATCCTGAAGATGTGCCCTCTTGTTCTAGACTCTCCCACCATTTCTACATCTACCTTTCTACATCTACTCTGTCCATACCTTTCAATATTTGAAATGTTTCAATGAGATCCCCATCATTATCCTAAAATTCCAATGAACACAGGCCAAGAGTTGTTAAACTCTCCTCACGTGATAACCCTTTCATACCTGGAATTATCCACACGAAACTCTTCTGCACCCTCTCCAATGTCAGCACACCCTTTCTTAAATGAGCCCAAAACTACTCGCAACATTCCAAGTGAGGTCTCACCCATGCCTTATGAAGCCTCAACATCCCATCCCTGCTCTTGTAATCTTATTCTTCTCACAATGAATGCCAGCATTACATTGGCCTTCTTCATCACCAACTCAACATGCAAGCTTATCTTCAGGCTATCCTGCATGAGGACTTCCAGGTCCCTTTGCACCTGGCCATTTTCAATTTTCTCCCCGTTCAGAAAATAGTCTGACCATTTTTTTTTAAACCAAAGTGCACGACTGTACACTTTCTGACATTATATTTCATTTGCCACTTCTCTACCCATTCTTGTAACCTGCAACCTCCCCGTTTCCTCAACACTACCTGCTCTTACACTGATCTTCATATCATCCAAAACCTCAGCCACAAATCTATTCAATCCGTAATCCAAATCTTTAATCTACAACATAAAAAGTGGCCGCAACTCCAACTTCTAGGGAACACCACTAGCAACTGGCAGCCAACCAGAATAGGATTTCATGGGAACAGGTCTTTCAGCCAACCACATCCCTGCTGACCATGAACAGCAGTCTATATTAATCCCATCACCCAGCCCTTCGATACCTGAGTGATTCAAATCCTTGTCTAAACACTCGGTAAATGCTGTCAGTGACTCTGCTTGTATTCTCTCAGCCAATGTGTTCTGGGTGCTCCCATTCTCTGGGTGAAGGAGATTTCCCTTCTGACCCACGCTGCCTGAGTCTCGTGGATGTGGAATTGGTCTGCTACGTGTTTTGTTACAACTGGAATATGCAAAGAACTTGGCACCTCTTTGACCAGGTTTTCTGGCTCTCCCTACAGCAATACATAATCAAATGTTGGCATAGCACAGGTGAGCATCTTGCTCAAAGGAAGGTGGTTTGCCCAGGACACTGGTACAGGAGTTCCTCAGGGCCACAACCCAAACCAAGCTCCACCTGCTTCAATGGTCATCTATACAGCACATCAGGAAACTACACAATGGTCTCTTCCATTTACAGTCCAGGTGAGACTACAGCTGACCCATTTCATTCTCACTCCACAGAACCACCCCACATTGACATGCACGGCCACCCAATTGCCTCGTCGACTGAGCCTGTAGTAACATGAGGCCAAACATCTCCAAATGTGGCAGATAATGACATTTGGGTACGACACCAAAGAGCTTTCTTACAAGAGGAAGGTAAGATATGCTAGGAATTTGAGTTGCTTTAGGTACAATCAGTGCTAGTACAATGCACGAAACAGGGCAATTCACCCTGGGACATAGGCACAATCGACTGGCCATCATGAACTGCAGGAAGATCCCATGACAAGTAACCTGTTAGACAACACTCACCCTGATCTTCGTAAGGATCATTGGGATCATCTGCTATCAACTCAGCGCTGCTGGGAGCCTCATGGTCCTCTTTAGTGACGAAGATGATCCTGTCTTTGCCTGAAAGACAAAGGAAAGTCCAGACCAGTTCACAGCAAGGTTGACATGTCTGAAGTGAAGGGTCTTGGCCTGAACTCGTTGGAATTTAGGTGAATCTCATTGAAACATTTTGAAAGGTAGACAGAGTAAATGTTCAAAGGCAGTTTTCTAGATTGTGAAGTTGTGCCCTCTAGATCAAGAGGGCACAACTTTACAATGAAGAGCACCTGCTTAGAACAGAGATGTGTAGGGATTTCTTCAGCTAGAGAGTGGTAAATCTGTGGAATTTGTTGCCATGGGTGGTTGTGGCCAAGTCATTGGATATATTCAAGATACTGATGAGATTCTTGATTAGCCAAAGCATCAAAGGCTATGGGGAAATGGTTGGGCAGTGGGGCTGAGTGGGAAAATGGATCAGCTTATAATTAAATGGCAGGGCTGAATAGCCTACATCTTATGGTCTAACTAAACTTGACTGTTTCACAGGAAAGGGGGCCAATAAACTTTGAGCAGGGTCCTGAGGGAGCCATTGCCAAAAAATGGTTGAGAATGACTACCAAACCATCACTGGGAACTAGAGTATTAAATGCAGAGAATGTGCTGAGGTCTGCAAAAAGCAAAACTGTTTTTGCCAGCGATTTCAACTTCCACAACCTTAACTGGGAATGTCAGTGTTGGGAGATTGGATCAAGATCTTTTATTGTCATGTAATGGTACAGAAAAGGGTGAACTTTGTTAATTGTATCCAGGAGAACTTTCTGCAGCCACATGTGGGGAAGGGGCAATAAGGTACCACGTATTGGGGAATGAAGCTACTCGGATACATGAGGTATTGTCAGATCACTCTGGGACCGGTGATCATAATTCTATTGGCTTTAAGAAACTCTTGGAAAATAATACTGGTCCTCAAGTTAGAATCCTAAATTGGGGCAAGGTAACTTCAAGATTAAACAGGAGTTAGGCTCGATGAAGCAATTCACCAACCTGCGTCTGATCTCCCCGACAATAGAGTAGTTTTCCAGACGGGAGGACCGTGACCAGTGAAATGCCTCATGGTTCCAGACCAGGAACCTTGCTTTTAAAATTATATGCAGAAGATTTGGACAAGGTAGCTTGTGGCAAGGTGAGCAAGGTAGCTGTGGCAAGGTGAGCAAGTTTGCTGTTGACACGAACTTGTGTGCTACAGTGAAGATTACTAGGGTTTGTAACCAGATGGTGATCAGATGGGGAAGTGGGCTGAAAAATGGCAGATGCAGCTCAACTTGGAGAAGTACGAGGAGTGGAGGAGTCACGTGATGGAGTAGTGGCCGGTCGGGGAACTCCAGCCCTCTCCGGAAAAGTTTTAAAAAAAGAGAAAACGCAAAGACACAAACACGAAAATTAAAATAAAGTGAAAGTAAAGGTGGGAAGAAAATGGCAACGAAGAAAGAAAAGTCGAAAGCAACGGGAAGAAGAGAAGAAGAAAAGACATCGGAAGAAGAAGGTGAAGGCCTTACCTGTCCGAGGAGGCCCGCTGTGGAGAGAGAAGCCCGCTCCCTCAGGTCAGTCGAAGTCCCGAGCTCGGGACTACAAAAATGGCTCGCGGAGCCAAGCAAAAGTGCACAACCGCACATGCGTGATGCGCAAGACAAAAAAAAAACACTGACGGGAGGGGGGACCAGCTGAGGAGTCGATCTCCACAGCTGAGAATGACAGCCACAGCACAACAACAAGAGGAAAACACAGAAAATAACGAGAGCAAGAAAGAAGAGAGTAAAAGGAAATCAAAGAAACAACAGATGACCAACCCAGAGGAAGAAGAGAGGAAGAACACAGAGAAATGGAAGAAGGGAAGGGCAAGTACATGGATATATTTTTTTTTAAAGAATACATGGAATCAGTAAAAGAATGGCAATCACTAGAATTTAGTGAAATAAAAAGGAGAATAAAAAGTACAGAAGGAAAAATGAATAGATCAGAGATGGTCATGTCAGATATAGGAAAAAGAGTGGACAAGGTGGAAGAACGAGAAACAGCCATAGAAATGGAAGTAGATGACTTAAAAAAGAAATTAGAAGAATCTAATAAAAAAGTTAGAGACACAAGAGCTGTTAGCTCAGAAGATAGATATAATGGAAAATTATAATAGAAGAAATAATATAAAGATAGTGGGCCTTAAGGAAGATGAAGAAGGCAAGAATATGAGAGAATTTATAAAAGATTGGATCCCCAGGGTCCTAGGAAGACCAGAATTACAGGAAGAAATGGAAATAGAAAGGGCACATAGAACATTAACCCCTAAACCACAACCACAACAAAAACCAAGATCCATTTTAGTAAAAATCCTAAGATATACAACAAGAGAAAATATATTGGAGAAAGCAATGAAGAAAATAAGAGAAGACAAAAAGCCACTGGAATACAAAGGTCAAAAATTTTTTTTCTATCCAGATAAAAGTTTTGAACTCCTGAAGAAGAGGAAGAAGTTTAATACAGCAAAAGCGATCCTATGGAAAAAAGGATATAAATTTATGCTAAAGTACCCAGCGGTACTTAAAATAGTTATTCCAGGGCAGCAAAACAGACTATTCTCGGATCCAGAGGAAGCACGAAAATTTGCAGAACAATTACAAAACAGACAGAGAGATGAAGACATGTAACAAGAGCAAAAATGACCACGAACTATATGTATGTGTGTATATGGGTATATATATATATATATATGTGTGTGTGTATGTATATATGTGTGTACATGTGTGTATGTGTATTTAAAAGAAAATATATAGAGTATAGATAAGAATTAATAAGGGAAAGAAAGGGAAGAGAGGAAGTAAGGAGGGAATTAAGAGAGTGACCTTTGTTATATATGAAAATTGAAATCTTTTCTGGGGGGGGCTGGGTGGGGAGGAGTTACGGTCACTACAATATCAGTTGACGCTTGCGAGTGAATTCGCAAATCCAAATGCAGAGGGGAGATGTGGTTGCCCGACAAGGGATAAAGGCAGCTCAGGAATGGGAGGGGATAGTGGGGTTAAAGAAATTTTAGATAGGAGAATAAGGGAAATGTTTGATGTTTTAGAAATGTTGTCTTATAAAGTGTTCAAAAAAAGAAAGCAGAAATGGATAAGAAGGAAAGGTGATGATGAGGAAACAGAAAGGAAAGATAAACAAAGTATGAAATGGCTATGTTGAAACATATGACTTTAAATATTAACGGAATACATAACCAAATCAAAAGGAAAAAACTGCTAAATTTACTGAAAAAAGAAAAAATTGATATAGCATTCGTGCAAGAAACACACTTAACTGAAGTGGAGCACAAGAAATTAAAGAGAGATTGGATAGGACATGTAACAGCAGTGTCATATAATTCAAAAGCTAGAGGAGTAGCTATATTAATCAGTAAAAATGTACCAATTAAAATAGAAGAGGAAATAATAGATCCAGCAGGGAGATATGTAATGATAAAATGTCAGATATATTCGGAGTTTTGGAATTTACTCAATGTATATTCACCTAACGAAGAAGATCAAAAATTTATGCAAGATATTTTTTTGAAGATAGCAGACATGCAAGGGAACATACTAATAGGAGGAGATTTCAACCTTAATTTGGATTCAAACATGGATAAAACTGGGAAAAAAATTAACAGAAAGAACAAAGTAACCAAATTTATAATTAAATTGATGCAAGAAATGCAACTATTGGATATATGGAGGAAACAACACCCAAAGGAAAAGGAATATTCATATTATTCGGGTAGACATAAAACATACTCAAGAATAGACCTATTCTTGTTATCAGCTCGCATGCAAGACAGAGTTAGGAAAACAGAATATAAAGCTAGAATATTATCGGACCACTCACCCCTGATATTGACAATAGAGTTGGAGGACATCCCTCCAAGATTGAACTCCATGCTACTTAAAAGGCAGAATTTTAGAGAATTAATTGAACGACAAACTAAAATGTACTTTGAAATAAAAACAGAATCAGTGAAAGATAAGTTTATACTATGGGACGCAATGAAAGCGTTCATCAGAGGGCAAATAATAAGTTATGTAACCAAGA
The DNA here is from genome assembly GCF_036971445.1 of Narcine bancroftii. Taxonomy (NCBI): domain Eukaryota; kingdom Metazoa; phylum Chordata; class Chondrichthyes; order Torpediniformes; family Narcinidae; genus Narcine; species Narcine bancroftii. The sequence continues at coordinate 339,967 of NC_091473.1, forward strand.
TGAAGAAGGACTACAATCAGGAAACAGAGCAGTTGGAAAGGGAAATAGCAAAAATAGAAAAAGAATTAGCAATGAAGGAAGAAACAACTAAAAGAGAATTGGCAGATAAAAAAATAAAATATGAAACACTACAAACATATAAGGTGGAGAAGAACATAATGAAGAAAAAACAGAAATATTATGAACTAGGAGAAAAAACGCACAAAATTCTAGCATGGTAGCTTAAGACAGAACAAACTAAGAGAATGGTATTGGCATCAAGGAAAATAGACAAACAAATCACATATAATCCAAAGGAGATTAATGAAAACTTCAGAGAATTCTACGATCAATTATACCAAACTGAAAACGAAGGGAAAGAAGACAAAATAGATGAATTTTTAACTAAAATTGAACTACCAAAATTACAGAGGAACAAAATAAATTAACAGAACTATTTGAAATAGTAGAAATACAAGAGATAATAAAAAACTACCGAATAATAAAACACCACGAGAGGATAGATTCCCAATAGAATTCTATAAAACATTTAAAGATTTATTAATTCCTCCCCTCCTGGAAGTAATCAACCAGATTGATAAAACACAAAGCTTACCAGATTCATGCAAAACAGCAATAATTACAGTGATACCTAAGACAGGGAAAGATCCACTCGCACCAGCGTCATATAGACCAATATCTTTACTTAACACAGATTATAAAATAATAGCTAAACTATTAACAAACAGATTAGCCGACTATGTACCAAAAATAGTAAATCTAGACCAAACTGGATTTATTAAAAAAAGACGAACAACAGACAATATTTGTAAATTTATTAACTTAATTCATGCAGTAGAAGGAAATAAAGCTCCAACAGTAGCGTTTGCTTTAGACGCAGAGAAGGCCTTTGACAGAGTAGAATGGAATTATTTATTCAAAGTACTACAAAAATTCAGCTTACCAGAGAAATATATTAATTGGATTAAAGCATTATACAAGGGGCCATTGGCGAAAGTGACAGTAAAAACAATTTAACTTAAGCAGGTCAACAAGGCAGGGATGCCCACTATCGCCCTTATTGTTCGCGTCAGCCATAGAACCACTAGCAGAACTGATAAGAACAGAAAATAAAATAAAAGGGATAAAAATAAAAGACAAGGAATATAAAATCAGTTTATTTGCAGATGACGTTATAGTATACTTAACAGAACCAGAAATATCAATAAAAGAATTACATACGAAATTGAAGGAATATGGAGAAGTGTCGGGATACAAGATTAACACAAATAAAAGTGAAGCAATGCCAATGAATAATGTGGATTTCTCAAAATTTAAGAAAGAATCACCATTCAGATGGCAAATGCAAGCAATGCGATACCTAGGTATACAAATAAATAAACACCTCGGCCATCTATATAAACTCAATTATTATCCACTAATGAAAAAATTACAGGATGACTTAAAGCATTGGAAAGACTTACCACTAACACTAATAGGAAGGATAAACTGTATTAAAATGAACATTTTCCCAAGGATACAATACCTATTTCAGGCATTGCCAATACACTTGACAGATAAATTCTTCAAGGAGTTAAAGAAAATAATAAGGAAATTTTTATGGAAAGGGGGGAAACCGAGGATAGCACTAGATAAATTAACAGAATGGTGTAAACAAGGAGGCTTACAACTGCCAAACTTTAAAAATTATTATAGAGCCGCACAATTAAGATACCTATCAGATTTTTATCAAACAAGGGAAAAGCCAGATTGGACTAGATTAGAACTAGATAAAATAGGGGAGAAGATACCTGAACATATATTATATAAATGGGATGAAAAATTGGTACAACGTAGGAATTCTCCAGTATTATATCATCTGCTCAATATTTGGAAGAAGATTCATGTAGAAAGGAATAAAACAAATTACCAATTACCAAAACTAATACTGACACAAAATCAGCGAATCCCTTTTACAATAGATAACCTTTCCTTTAGAGAATGGGAGAAAAAAGGGATCAAAAGAATAGAAAATTGCTTTTCAGGAAATAAATTATTATCCTTTGAACAAATGAAGGATAAATATAATATAACTCACGATACAGTGTTGTCATACTGCCAACTGAAATCCTACTTGAAGGACAAATTGGGAAGCAGTCTGAGGTTACCAGAGGGAAGTAATTTTGAATATGTGATTACAGACACAATGATAATCAAAAAATTTATAACAAACATGTATATTAAACTACAAGAAAAGGAGAATGAGGAAACAAATGGTAAAACAAAAATGGGAACAAGATCTAAACATAAAGATAAAGAAGGAAACATGGGAGAAGTTATGCTTAGGAACTATGAGAAATACAATAAATACGAGGTTACGTATGATACAATATAACTGGATCTTCTTTGGCTTGGCTTCGCGGACGAAGATTTATGGAGGGGGTAAAAAGTCCACGTCAGCTGCAGGCTCGTTTGTGGCTGACAAGTCCGATGCGGGACAGGCAGACACGGTTGCAGCGGAAAATTGGTTGGTTGTGGTTGGGTGTTGGGTTTTTCCTCCTTTGCCTTTTGTCAGTGAGGTGGGCTCTGCGGTCTTCTTCAAAGGAGGTTGCTGCCCGCCAAACTGTGAGGCGCCAAGATGCATGGTTTGAGGCGTTATCAGCCCACTGGCGGTGGTCAATGTGGCAGGCACCAAGAGATTTCTTTAGGCAGTTAACTTGCTCTGTTAACTGGATACACCGGCTATATATTACATCTCAAAAGTTAAATAAATGGGACCCAACAGTATCTGACAGATGTTTTTGCTGTAAAAAGGAAATGGGAACAACAATTCATGCAAAATGGACATGTGAGAAAGTGAAAAAATTTTGGGAAGATCTAAACCAGATATTAAATAAAATCACAAAAAGCAATATACCAAGAAACCCAGAGATCTTCCTCCTAAGTAACATAAAAAACAAAGAATTTGGACTTGATTTGGATGGTGCACAAAAAAGATTTGTTATGATAGCAGCTGTAGCAAAAAAAAGTATTATGTCAGCCTGGATATTAGAAGATAACTTGAGAATACAACAATGGTATATAGAAATGAATAAATGTATTCCATTAGAAAAAATAACATATAATTTAAGAAATAATATTACAATATTTGAACAAATATGGGAGCCATACATGAAACATAATAAAGAAAACCTACCGGGGACATCTACCACCTAAAATGACAGACGGAGAAGAGAATGAAAAGAACTGACTCAGTGGAATTTCTTGTTTATTTTTATTGAGTGACAACATTGTTTGACGGGTTTAATGTATCTTAGATTTTGAACTTTAAATGAATGGGAGGGGAGGTAGGGAGGGTGGGAGGGGAAGAAGAAAACGACACTGTATATATTTGAAAAGGAAAATGTATGTATCTTGATCAATATGGTTTATAGTGTGAAAAATAAAAAATTTTTAAAAAAGAGAAGTACGAGGAGCTGCATTTGGGCAAATGGAACCAGCGCAGAACTTGCTCTGTTAAGAGCAATGCCTTAAAAAGTTTTGTGGTGCAGAGGGACATGTGGAACAGGTACAAAGCTCTTTAAAGATGGTAGTATAGGTAGACAGAGTAGTGAAGAGACAGTGGCCTTCATCAGTCAGGACATTGAATACAAGTGTTGGAACACCATGTTGGAATTAGACAAGGCACTGGTGAGGCCACTCTTGAAATATTGTGTGCAGCTTTGAGTATTATTAGAGTATGAATGTAAACAATGTTATAAAGTTGGAAAGAGTACAGAGGACGTTTACTACGTTGCTGCCAGGATTAGGAAAGTTAAGTTACTGTGAGAGACATGAAAAAATAGGCCTGTTTTCCTTATAGTGTAAGAGGATGAGAGGGGATCTTATTGAGCTCTATAAAATTGTGAGCATAGATCAGGTGAATGCAGAGTATCTTTTGCCCAAAGCAGAGAAAACAGAAATCATAGGACATGGGGAAAGGGGTCAAGAGGAACCTGAGGGGTCAAGAGGATCCTGAAGGGTCAAGAGGAACCTGAGGGGTCAAGAGGAACCTGAGGGGTCAAGAGGAACCTGAGGGGTCAAGAGGAACCTGAGGGGTCAAGAGGAACCTGAGGGGTCAAGAGGAACCTGAGGGGTCAAGAGGAACCTGAGGGGTCAAGAGGAACCTGAGGGGTCAAGAGGAACCTGAGGGGTCAAGAGGAACCTGAGGGGTCAAGAGGAACCTGAGGGGTCAAGAGGAACCTGAGGGGTCAAGAGGAACCTGAGGGGTCAAGAGGAACCTGAGGGGTCAAGAGGAACCTGAGGGGTCAAGAGGAACCTGAGGGGTCAAGAGGAACCTGAGGGGTCAAGAGGAACCTGAGGGGTCAAGAGGAACCTGAGGGGTCAAGAGGAACCTGAGGGGTCAAGAGGAACCTGAGGGTCAAGAGGAACCTGAGGGACACTCTCTCTCCTCCTCCTCCCCAACCCAACACCCCCTCCCCCACCCCCCCCGGAATGGACTGCAGAATTTTTTTTTTTAAACTGGACAGATGGGTTTAGAGCAGTGGTTCTCAACCTTTTTCCACTCACATAGCATATTTTGATCCTCTGAACACGAGATGGAGTTTTCAAACCTTTTTCTCCCCCACCCCCACCTCAAGCAATCCCTTACTAATCACAGAGCATTGGGAATTGCTGAGGTGGGATGTGGGTTAAGGGGACAGTTTCAACACTATTGGTTTCGAAGGATACGGCTGGAACTCAGGATGATGGCATCAAGCGAGAGACAACATGGTCAGCATGAAATTTGGCCCAAAGGGCCTGACCAGGTCCACAACTGAGCCAGTATGTACAAACTGAGCTGAAGGACCCATTTCCACGCTTCAAGACCGATTCTCTCTCCACTCGACCCTACCCTTCCCGTTTCCCATCCTTCCCCCTCTCCCCCCCACTCTCTCCCCCTCTCCTCTCCCCTTCCCCTTTTCCCATCCTTCCTCCTATCCCCCCTCCTCCCCACTCTCCTCCCCCTTCCCCCCTCCCTCTCCCTCCTCTCCCCTTCTCTTCCCCGCTCCCTCTCCTCCCCTCCCTCCTCTCCCCTTCTCTTCCCCCCTCTCCCTTCCCCTCCCCTCCCCTCCTTCCTCTCCCCTTCTCTTCCCCCCTCTCCCTTCCCCTCCCCTCCCCTCCCTCCTCTCCCCTTCTCTTCCCCCCTCTCCCTTTCCCTCCCCTCCCTCCTCTCCCCTTCTCTTCCCCTCCCCTCCCCTCCCTCCTCTCCCCTTCTCTTCCCCCTCTCCCTTCCCCTCTCCCTTCCCCTCTCCTCCCTCCTCTCCCCTTCTCTTCCCCCCCTCCCTTCCCCTCCCTCCTCTCCCCTTCTCTTCCCCCCTCTCCCTTCCCCTCCCTCCCTCCTCTCCCCTTCTCTTCCCCCTCTCCCTTCCCCTCCCTCCTCTCCCCTTCTCTTCCCCCCCTCTCCCTTCCCCTCCCTCCTCTCCCCTTCTCTTCCCCCCTCTCCCTTCCCCTCCCCTCCCTCCTCTCCCTTCCCCTCCCCTCCCTCCTCTCCCTTCCCCTCCCCTCCTCCTCTCCCTTCCCCTCCCCTCCCTCCTCTCCCCTTCTCTACCCTCCTCTCCCTTCTCTTCCCTTCTCTTCCCCCTTCTCCCTCTCCCTCTCCCCTTCTCTTCCCCCTCTCCCTCCCCCTCTCCCTCCTCCTCCCCCCCCCCCTCCCCTCCTCCCCCTCCTCCCCTCCCCCCTTCTCTTCTCTTCTCTTCTCCCATCTCCTCTTCTCCCATCTCTCTCTCTCTCCCACCCTTTCCCCTGTGTATCCCGGGGCCACTCACCCTGCTGCCGGCAATAGGACATCGTTCCGTCCGCTCGCCTCGGGCTGGAGTCACGCCGTAACCTCTCACCCCTACGTACGGCAAGCCGCCAGCCAATCGCAGGCCGCAGGCGGGCCCGACAAATGGGGACGTGCGTGTGAAAGGGGCCGGGTTCGGAGACGCGAGGCGCGCCGAGCAGGAAGGGGCTGGTTCCCCCAAAGCGCTGAACGTGATCTGCCCGGCCCCGCTGCGGCTCATCGGCCTGGACTGTCCCAAAGATCAAAACTCCATCTCGTGTTCAGAGGATCAAAATATGCTGAAAAGATCAGGCCTTTCTTCCGTGAGAAACAGGCCCTTTGGGCCAAATTTCATGCTGACCATGTTGGTCTCTCGCTTGATGCCATCATCCTGAGTTCCAGCCGTATCCTTCGAAACCAATAGTGTTGAAACTGTCCCTGAACCCACATCCCACCTCAGCAATTCCCAATGCTCTGTGATTAGTAAGGGATTGCTTGAGGTGGGGGTGGGGGAGAAAAAGGTTGAAAACCACTCTTTGAATCGTACCTCATTGACTCGTTATGTGCACAGTTTCATAACTCCAAAGGAAATGGACCAATGACAATTTTCCTTATGCAAAAATTTTCCTTATGCAAAACATTTCAGTAATAATTGGGTCTAGATCAATGTTTCTTAACTTTCCCTTCCCACCTGAAGCAATCCCTTACTAATCACAGAGTACCTATGGCATAGGGATTACTTAAAGTGGAATGCGAGTTTAGGAAGGCAGTTTGAAAACCACTGCTCAAAAACCCTTTCAAGATTCCAAGCTCCCTTTGTGATAGTTCAGAACATGCATAATTACATGAAATTGCTTCTTCCTGCTGGAAGGGAGCAAGATCTTCAGCTTTCACTTTTGGGGTGTAACATGGGATTCGATTTTAAAATTAGTAAATTCTTTTTGTGCCTCTCACTCAATTTTACAATTTAAGATAGGACATCAAGCCCTCTTTTCTAAAATTCAATTGGCTAAATTTTACTCCAACATTTCTTTGCAATGTGACGGGTCTATGACTGAAGAAGGTACTCTGTAACACATGTTCTGGTCTTACACTTCTCATTCTCTTTGTTGGGAAGATATTTTTTTGTGCCTTATCTTTAATCCTGAATGAAAATTTGAGACCAAATCCCTTAATTGCCCCATTTGGTTTAGCTAAAATAAACTGTCTTGAATTTAACAGTCACAAAGAATTGAAATCTCCTTTGTTAGATGTTCAATACTGATGAAATGGAAAGATGCTTTCCCTCCTCCTACTCAATGGTGATCCAATATGATGGTATGTTTAACTTTAGAAAAAAAATCAGATGCTCTACCGTTGTTTGAATTTTTTTTAATTTATGGGGTCCTTTCATCAACTACTTTCTTAATTTATAAGATTATTCAAATATTATTTTGTGGTTTATTCCTCTCTATATGATAGTAAATTATATGCAGTGACCAATAACTTCGGAAGGGAAGGGGTAGATTTTGTAGAATAGTAAATTTTATTGTCCTTTTTCAATTAGCCATTTGGTATTTGTTGAAGTGCGTAATAAACTTTTTGTTCTTTTAGTCTTTGTTAAAGTACTTTGTTTATATATTAGTTTTATTCTACACCTGTGTATTTTCCTTTTTAA